>NC_143553.1:109038333-109355000 GCF_054136105.1 Typopeltis vanoorti
ACTATTTACGTGTTTAACTTACTGTTCATTTTATTCGATTTTTTAAATATTTTTTTGAATAACATCTACAGAGTTTCCGAAAACATAATACTATATCGAACTTAGGGAAACCTCTTACTGATTAAGCACGAAATGTCATGATAATATCAAAAGCATGTGAAGAATACAAAATATTTGGACTTAAGAGGATTGTAGACGTTTAACAGATCATACTGACATTAGGCCAATTTACAAATCATCTGGATTTAAGTTAATCATACGGACATAAGGAGCGAGTATCTAATTATGCTAAAATACTCACTAGTTAAAATGTTACGACATCTTGCAGTCTTCCTGTTATTAAGAACAAAGCAGAACACAAAAGAATTTCTATCCCTTCACAAGTCCTTCCGTCTTTCTCTTGATAATTACGCTCCTATACTAACGCCGGCTTTCGGACAAGCTAATAGAAACTAGAACTTGAATACATCCGCTGTGCGATGGAGACTCGTTCCCATAATTGCTTGATTGCGTCACATGTTCTTTGTTCAGTAGAATTCCATGCAGGCCGAAAATCTGCCAGTGCCTCTTCCCTCCCCTGCAGCTAACTTGCTATGCATTAGGAAGGATAACATTAATGGCAGTGGTCGTAAGATTGCTGTGATTTAGGCTAAACAGAAAACATACACACACACACACACACACACACACACACACACACACACACCACATATCTTACGTGATCGATCTACAGGTGTGTGTTGGAAAAGATTCACAATTTATTCAGCCTCCGGCTGATTTTCGAAACTCCCTGTTTAAAAGCGTTTGCCCAATTTCGTAGGTTTATAATGAAACAGGCCGGTTCGAATTGCTGCAAACTGTTCTTCCCATTAATAACGGTGGTTGCTATGGTTACAGGCTCTGAGTAGTAATAAAGATTCCCTAGACTCCTATTTTTATGGTAGATTTACCGATAGAAAACTGTAGAGCGGGTTTTACATATAATCTATTTCTATACGCCAAAGTTGGTTACGTAAATTTGACATCGCATAATGGATAGCCTTGCTAGCAATCTGAGCAAAATGTATATTTTTATGGTGGCAAAACCTTGACTGAACTCATAAGTTGATGCAAATGAAAATGCTCTGTAATCCATGCAGGGTTGAATAGTATAAAATGGTTCCCTCCTGTCAGTGGTAGACATTTATCTAGGATAACGTAATATAAATTCAGGTAGTATGCATGACGAGAATAATGTGTGTTATGATTCTTTATATCTTAAATAAGAAGACACATATCAGACCTAATGGATGCTGGGAGATATTGCTTTTTTTTTTAGAATTTAGACACGGAAATATTAATGTTGTTGTAGAATAGAACAAAAACAATCGTTATTTCTACTCAAGATGTGTTGTTTCTATTCCTAGTCTAACTTCAACCCCTCGAATCTTGGCTCCTCTTCTCGACTCCACTTAAATCCTACAGAATAGCTTTCCTCATTCTGTTCCTCATTAAATGAAATGACTTTGCCTATTACTATATGAGGAGGAAAACAAACCAATAAGAAATAATTTTAACATATTTTGTAATTCTCATCATCACTCGAAAATATTAAAAAAATCATATGTTTGAGTGTATGTGTGTGGTACTTTACAAAACGTATACCACGAACAGTCTATGCAGATAAACATTTCCATGATCAGACCGTAACTTCCGGTTATTTAATTTCCGTTTACTCGAGAAATAAGTCCTAATGGCTTCCGTAGTTAAAAATATCAGTTAAGAAAATGTTTAGAAAAATTTGGGGGACTGAACAATTTTGTAAAAATTAGTATTTTTTAAAAAATACTTCTAGTTTAAAAGCTATACAGTTATTAGACAAATGCTTGTGATTAGCGTATATTTCGAATACGAGTAATTGAGCCAACTAAACCCTTACAATACAGAGAGAGAGAGAGAGAGAGAGAGAGAGAGAGAGAGAGAGAGAGAGAGAGAGAGAGAGAGAGAGAGAGAGAGAGAGAGAGTTGAAGCGAAGTTAGCCAAATGAGCAGCTACCCCAAGGCCATTATGATATGTGATATCGTCATAACGCATCATTCCAATGGACATATGACAACAACTCTCGCTCAGTATGTCAGATGATCTTGTATTGTCAGATTGGAACAGGCCACGTGTTAAACAGAAACAGGCGACCATCCGTTAAACACAGCTGCAAAGCACGTTTTCTACTCGCCTAGAGGTTTCCTGTTCTTCACCTCATGGAATACAGTTGGAATTCAATGCCACAGGATGTTGTGGAGAAGATGGAAGGCAGTTGATGCGTATCGTACTAGGGTTTCAAACAGTGCAAGGAGAGAGAGAGAGAGAGAGGTGAGTAAAGGAAATTATAATCAGTGCTCCGGGATATTATGGAATGCGAATATTCAGTTATATTCTGTTTGGAGTGGTTTTATGAAGATGGGTTGCTTTTAGGTGAATATAATCGGGGGATAGTGTAATGAACATCAAGACTAGGGTGAAGAAAGAACGGAGGAAATAAGTTTATTTCAGAAAAAGACAGGCGATCTCTTGGACTTAATGTTACGCCTCTGGGTAACATGAAGGCAACAAAACTTTCAGCTACTATATGAGTAGCTCCAACCATGTGAATTTCTGAGACAGTTTTATTGTGTGAGAATCACTCTTCATGTAACAAAAGTTACAGGAAGACATCGCTAAGCACATCACACGAATATCTTTCCTTAGCCTCTTAAAAAGAGTTATTTTCTCAGCTTAGGACACTATTTATCATCTACCCAGTTAATAACTCTGTATAAATCCCAAATCCGCCAATCCTTAGAATACTATTCGCATTTTAGGCCACCTAAAATCTCCCTAAAAATTCTTGATGCTATCCAAGAGAGAGCGATTTGGCTGAGAGATGATCTCTCTCTCTCTCTCTCTCTCTCTCTGAAATTCTCAAGAGGCGTATAAAACAACAAAAGCAACTCTGTATTCCCATTGCTTACGATGTGTGCGTTGTTGAACGAATGGTCCAGAATCTTCTTGAATGACCTGCAATCGCTGTTAGTCTTTGTATCACCTTTAAAGGTCAGAGGTGATCGAACACCTTACTGGTCACTATTCTTCAGTTTTTAAGCGGTTGTTGTTTTACATTTACGGCCGAACCAGCGAAGAGTATGAAGCCAGTGTAGCATGTATGAAAACTGCGTGTGCTCTAACCTGTTAGCCTGTTTTACGAGATGAAGAACATCCCAGTTTCGAGTAACGAAAAACCCCGTCACCTCGATATGAGACGACCAACTCACCTTCAGATGAAAAAAAAAATGTGTAAAGATACCTTGATCTCATAGACGGGATTTGAACCCAAGCCTTTCCAATACAAAAGCTTTGTTTATACGGAGTGAACTAAGGAACTTCCAGGCTTTAGTTACCGTATTATGTATTACAATATTACTAGTGGGATTCACTGAAACCGATTAAAATATAGTATAAGCTTACCAATGTGAGAAACTGATGGTTTATTAAAATAGTATTGCGAAATAACCTAGAAGTTTGATGCTTGAAACATTTCTTTAATGATCATGAAATATATGGTCCGCCTATCTTTCAATCCTTTTTTCCTATTTTTACCACTGAAGTAGCTAATTGTTGGTGGACTCAAATTTTCCGGGCTGACTGATCAGCACTGTGAGTCTCTTGTCAAAAGATACGGATCTATCTTTGTAGGTCAATTATATTTCTGGAATTAAATAGTTCTCCAACACGTGTGAATATGCGCAACATAGTCTCACACGCCTACACTAAACACAGCATAAAGCTTTATGGCATATTTCTAGTAGAACGATAAAGATCGTTGAAAATATTTTGCACCGAAAAGAATATTTACATATTCTAATAGTTATTGAACCATTTTATTTTCCATAGCTGGATCCTTTGCGAAAACGATTTACAAAAATACAAAACTCTCAATTCCTCTGCAGATGTAAAATAACAGAATTTTATGTTCATGCCATTTAATGAAATATCGATTCTAAACTTGGTAAAGAGAGTTACAGCTTTCCCGTTTGTGCTAAACATGGAGCACAACACAAAATATTCCATCTATGCAAATTTAATATCGATTGGAATCAGAATTTTCTTTTAAAAACGCTTTTTCCCGCTTTCATTTTTTTTAAATAGAAGAAAAATGCATCTCCGTCTTGAAGATAATTGTTTTAAGTTCATTTGAAACAGGAATAGTTGAAATGAATAAACAAGAGATTTCAAATCACTCCTGCAGTGTTTTCAAATTCTTAAATATTCCTCTTCATATATTTCTTTGATATATCTGTTTTTCTAAAATAACTTTCGATTTAGAATTGAAAACTATAAAATTCTGATACCGATTATCTCTTATTGTCTGCTCCTATACGAAATATTCGCCAATTGGTTAACATTTTACGTAAATGCTTCAGTTACAAACCATGTTTTTCTTCGGGAGGAACATAGTATCGCCCAATTGAAAACTTTAGTGAATACGAGTCAATAACGCTATGCTATGTAAAAATGTCTTATTTGCAAATCCACATCACTTTATAACAAACTAATCGAGGGATATGCTCAGTTAGTTTCGTCTCCTTTTTTTTTTTTTTTTTTTTTTTTAATAAGAAGAATTAACCGATATGCAAGTCGCATCTCTAAATGCAATCACGGAACGCAATGAACTTAGTGCAGGTGCTAGTTTAAATGCCACAATTTGGGTAGGCTTAAACTAGTATAAATTAGATTGTAATATTTTTAGGAAAATTTAAAATTTTTTTTAAAGACGTAGGTAAGGAATTAATGTACAATACTTATAGAAAACTATGCGGAGAAGCATTTCGGTATGGAATATGTCCACCCCGAATTTCGATGCTGCTCTCACAACGTCGTACCATGCTTAGCATCAAGTCATTCAGGAGTTCTTGAAGCAAACGTGCCCACTCCTCCTTCAGAGCAAGGATAATGTCTTGTTCGTTTTCTAGAGGAGAACTTCGAGCAGCAATGCGCCTCCCTGTTGCGTCCCAAATGTGTTCTATGGGGTTGAGATCTGGGAAGCCTGCTGGCCGCTCGATTTGATTAATATCTTCGGTCTCCAGAGGTATCTTCACTGCTTGTGTACGATGTGGTGTGCATTTTCATCCATAAAAATGAATTCTTCGCTTACAGCATCACGGAACATTTGAACATAATATTGAAGAACTTCGTTGCAATATTGCTCACCAGTCATAGTCTCTTTTCCCAGCAGTTGTAGCTTGGTGTGTCCATTAAGCATAATGCCTCCCCACACCATAACCGCCAGCACCGCGGTACCTATCCTTTTCAAGAGCATTCTCGCGATGGTAAGCAGTACCACTTTCACGGCAGATCAAGTGTCATCCAGAATCAGAGGAAAGACTAAAACGACTCTTATCTGTAAAGAGTACATTAGCCCATTGGTGTCTTGTCCAATTTTTATAGATACGACACCACTGAAAACTGATGAGCTGTAGCTACCTGATGCTGTACGATGAGCTGTGGATAAAGCGGCACAGACTACAGGCTTTTTGACGTATAGGCCTACTTGTCGCAGATGTCTTTCCACAGTTTGTCAAGATATCCGTGTACCTGTACTTGAATGGAGTCGACTTGCAAGCTGACCTGCATTGGTACATCGATTATGTTTTGCTGCTATAACCAAAAATATGTCTTCATGCTCCGTAGTAGAGCGGGGTAGACCTTTTAGCAAACGTCTGGAATACATTCCATTTTTTTTAATTAAAAAAAAAACGCTGCCAAATGCCTGGATACAACCCTATCTGAAATTTCAAACTCTCTGGCAATGTCAGTAATTCTGCGCCCTTATTCAAGCTTTGCAATAATTTTTCCTCACGTGAAATAATCTAGATGATGTCTTTGAGACATTACAAGACATCCAAGTTTGCAATTTTATTCCTTCACCAAAACAGCTTCCTTCAAACAAATTCGCTTAACGTAGCCTTTTTTCCTGTTGAGCGCTAACACATGACCTCTTTGTGCACGATTCGAAAATTTGAATGTGTGCTGACTTTCTACTCGAAATCATCAGTTATACAAATTCCCACAAGCTGATTGAATTTGCGATTCTAATCTACAGAAATAGTGTTCGTCTTGGGTTTTTGACAGCAGTGCATTTCACTACTCCCTGATTTTTATGGATGCTGCGTCTGTAATAATCAGGAGGTAATCTTACGTAATAAGAAATGAATTCTTTGAATGAATGAAAAATTTCATTGCTAAGAATTCTCAGTCAACCTGCATAATGAAAGTTCTCCATATATTTTCTTTTGATAAAAATTAAAATATGAAATAAAAAGTAAATTAAAATGTAAAAACATTGACTCGAAAAATAAAGAAATACAAAAATAATGTGAAGTAATGCCAAAAAAAAAATAATAATAAAATAAAATAAAATAAATAATGTAAAAGCAAACTAAAAGGAAATTATTTTTAAGTCAATGATGATGATGATATTTTTATTATCAGAGAAGATCTAATCATATCTTGAACAGCTACAAACACTTAATGCGGAGAAGGGTACGCCAGAGCTGAGACATTAACAGATTAACGCCAGCTATCTGATTCACCGAATGCTGCAGTAGTGATTCAGCAGAATGGGTAGCGTATTCATTCTTCAGCCAACGAAGCTCAAGGTTCGAATCCAGCGAAATGGACGTTCGTGATTAGATGAATTTCATCGCATGCTGTGACCACTGCTTACTGGAAGAATGAAATGGCTTGAAATTGTTTGATCTCTAGAACACGGTTCCCAGATGATTGAAGAAAATAAATAATAAAGAACACCTTATACTATTGTAAGATCCCTGATACTAATGTACAATAGATTTACAACCTTTGTTGTAAAAAGTTGTATTTCTGATTATTTAAATTTAAGATTAGTAACTTCTTGTAAGAAATTTAATGGTAAAATCTTGTGCTTACAATACCGGATTGTAACAAAAAATCTAGTTGATATTTGATATTCTGTGTTACACTTAGGATCGTAAGAATTATCGTTTCTTTTTTGATTTGCTACGTTGATACTTTTATTTGGCGACATGTTCTTAAGGCGCAAGCTTCGCTGGAGGTGAATACCAAAATAAAAATAAATAAAAGCAAAAAAATTCAGCAAAATGGCTATTAATGCCCGCCAAGTTAACGATGCCCTCTTCTTCTAGACAGGCTGAAATGTTCCACTTATAAATTTTTAAATACAAATGATTTTCAAGTTCTGAGGGAACTAATCATCTCGCTTAAAATTGTTATCATTACCACAAATATGCAGCTGTAAATATAACACTCCGTTAATTAAAATTTTAAAAAATATTTTTTTTTCTGGGGGGGGAAGATGGACTGAGTCCTTGACTCTTTATATGATTGAAAAAAATGTATGGATGGGGTAATATAGAGCTATAAGCTCTGATCATGGCAGGAGGGTACCAGCAATAGCCGAGCCTCAGTTAAAACTTCATTGGCTGCAGCATTGCCATCCATTACCCTTCCTGGGTACCCATTTTAGTCGCCTCGTACGACGTGCATGAGTTATAGTGCGGCTGGTATGTAAGTAAAGCCCTTTCTAAAAATTAGGCGATTCCTCGGACCACTCCTCACGAGAGACCGATACATCGTCCAACTCAGCGTTGGTTCCACTCAGTTACAGGCTCGCCCTACCACTGAGCGGAACCAATCGTATTCCAGAGAAAAAGGTCCATCGACAAGGCCCCACACGGACCATGCCGGAAAACACCCTCCCCAGAGGCTCAAATAGCTCCCCCAAGGTAAAAACCTTAGGAGAGCGAAACTCTGCGTCCAATTTTAGTCGCCTCTTACGACATGCATGGGCTACAGTAGCGATTTTTAAGTAAAGCACTGTTTTAAAATTAGAACGATCCCTAGACCACTCCATAGTGGCCGAAACATCGTCAAACTCAGCGTTGGCTCCTCTTACTGACAGGCTCATCCTACCACCGAGCAGAGTCACTCATATTCCAGGAAAAGGCATCCATGATACCCCGAATCGTGGATGCCTTTTAAGACGATCCCCCGGACTACTCCCTACGAGTAACCGAAAGATCGTCCAACTTAGCGTTGGTTTCACTCAGTGACGGGCGTCCCCACCACTGAGCAGAACCGCTCATATTCCAGGGAAAAGCATCCTCCGACAAAACCCCTCACGGACGACGCTTGAGAACACCCTCCCCAGAGACTCAAAATGCTCTCTCAGGGCAACTCCCCTCCCTCACCGGGAGCAAAATTTCGGAAGAAACCTAACAGAGCGAAAGTCTCGAAACTCATCCCATTTTAGTCGCCTCTTACGACATGCATGGGTTGCAGTGGAGCTATTCTTAGCTCGGCCACCACACGGGTACTCACTCCATTAATTACTAATAAAAGGCCAAAATATATACTTTAGACATGTAAATAATAAATAGTGTCTTTAATATTAATAAAAAATACTATTTACATTTTAAAACTACTGAATATTTTGAAACTGATCTGAAATTCGTTTCATAATAATATAATTTAATATCTAAATTCTTTTTTATAACCCTCGGATGAACTAATATATTCTTCTTTTCTATGCAGCCTTAGCCTTTGAATATAATATTTCGACTGCCATCGAGTAACATGGTAAGGCAACGAACGATTCTTGTGTTAATTTAGATGCTAATGAGTTTCGGTAATTACCCAAGGTTGCTTTGATCTGCAAACATAGCTCATTCCTTTCGCCACCGTATAATGCCGTGGGATAAAATAAAACGGGGGATCATTACCGAACAGCATTAAACTTGCAAGTGAACATGAATACACTGTAGCAAAAGGTTAATGAGTTCTGTGTGCAAGTTAGGCCTACTCTTGGACAAACAGTGTTACCCTAAGTAGAGCAGATTAATAATGGCTGACATGTGTTTCAGGTAATCGTATGGATTTAACGCTTACTGGAGGACCAGAAGCGTAATAACATTGGCACTCTGGCTAGGGGTTGCGAATGGCAGGACAATTATTTATTTATTTATATCTTCTCACTCAGAGAAGACGCATTAGTGAGTATTTGGAACTTCAGTCATTTGTAGCACTGCGCTAGACTGAGCGTCACATTCTTAGATAGAATACCCGGATGTACAGGTGTCAACAGTAGATTTGTAGGACGTATACCAAGT
Organism: Typopeltis vanoorti; assembly: GCF_054136105.1. Classification (NCBI taxonomy): domain Eukaryota; kingdom Metazoa; phylum Arthropoda; class Arachnida; order Uropygi; family Thelyphonidae; genus Typopeltis; species Typopeltis vanoorti. The sequence continues at coordinate 109,047,513 of NC_143553.1, forward strand.
AGCCTGCTGATTTCAACCGGAAGCCATACTGTATGAATGGTAGATAATTTAAATCCATGATTTGGAGGGACGATAAATGATATATAGTGTTAAATCCATCACGATAAAAAAGTAAATTCAAATCTTATTATAAATTATTTATAAATCGTAAAATGTTTATCAATTCTTCTATGATTTGAAAGAAATGGTGATTTGCGGTGTCAAACGCTTCAAGAATTTGGACCAGTTTATTTTTTATGTGGTTCCCATCACACGAAAGTTTTTCTTTATTATTTTTTTTTATAAACTCATAATACACATACCAATCAATGAATTGGGAACTTTTCTCTATTACTTTGTTCCCGTATAGGCATGCGACTGCCAATACCAACTTCTTCAACCCCCTGCGTATAATTGGGTGAGATATGAATCGGGAACAGCCTTCATTAAATGCTTTGGTCAACTGCTGCACAAGGGATGTACTGTTTGTTCGTACAAGTTTTCTCAGACGCCTCTTAGAGACCGACCATCTCCAATGAGACCCACTAGACCAAGAGATCACATAATCATTCTTAGCTAGTCATTGGTAAGAACACATCAAAAATCATTTATTCATTAGCTTAATCATTAAATTATAACTGATATTTATGAAAGAAATTATGATTTATGAGAGAAATTAATATATTAACATTAATAATATTTTACACAAAAGATCCATCCCATCACTTCTCTTGGTCACTTCCAGCAAACCGATGATTTTATTTCTCTAGAAAATTAATTGCGACTTAACATCTTAGAAGTATCTTGGTACGCACCATTTCAAATATGGGGAAACATAAATAATGTTGCTCACTCAGAAATTAAGGATATCAAGTTCATCGCTCGATTTATGTTTAGAAATTTCAAAACGACATCAGGAGATTTAATATTTCGTGCCAAATTGTATTCAAGTGTAGAGATGACAAGTCAGCCTACATGTCAGCAAAACTCGTAAATCATTTCCACACGTGGCCTTTATCGTCTGCAATGACTGGAATCTGACCTAATGACAATACGGCTTTTGTGATCTCAGTCCAACAGATTGAGTTATGAGATGTTTCCATTTCCTGATTATAGTTTGCTGCGTACACAGTTTTGAAGCCCAAATAACACCCACACCTGAATTTACGTTGCAAAAATACTGTAAAAAAAGTTATTAAACATATAGTAACGAAATTTTTACAGAACATAGTTGAGATATAAACAAGCCAAACAAAACACATTCGTGCAATTTGTTTGTCACTGGTATTCATCCGCGTCTCAGTTGAGAGATTCTGCTTTGTTCCTATGTAATTAGAAAGCAGAGAATCTTGGCTGTAATATGTCATAATTACTCCTTTTTATCATCATCGTGTTCAATTACCATGAAATAATAACAAAAAGGAATAATTATGACATATTACAGCCAAAATTCTCTGCTTTCTAATTACAGACGTGGGGGTGATTCAACCACTAATCGCCAAAATACTGGAAAAGAGTCGTCGAAAAGGTTTGGTCTGAGTTGGATTTTTTATATATTTTACTCTCACCCGCGAAAGGTTATTTATAAACCCATATTTATATTTTGTACAGTGAGTGAGATAAGGAATTTTTTTTTATCAATTTATATATTTTATATTACACAGTCTGGAAGCTCTGCTCTAGAATCCAAACATGGAACTTTATCAAGCCACTTCAGGCCTCCGATAAGCGGGGCGGTGATGGTGTCACACCAGGTGATGAAATTCATCTCTCATCTAAAGATAATCACAAACATTTATGCCCATGGCAGAATTCGAACCCGTAGCCTGTTGGTTGGAGAGCGAGTACACTAACCACTCGGCCAACCAGGCCGGCAAGGAATTACAACTGAAGCAGCTAAGGTTATAAGTTCCGTATATCGTGTCTTTAAATAGTGTTCTCTGGTCGGTTTATCTGTTTTGGGAATGAAACATTCGAGTTTCCGAGAGAGGAAAATGTCTTGCCGCCTTCATTTCCAACTAAAAGTTGGGGCTGAAGAATCCCAACTAAAACTTTATGTTGGGATTCGAAACGTGGACATTTTAACCGAAAAACAAATACCAGTCGTGTTTGTGACATTTGCTTGAGTGGCTCCGCATCGCAGACGTTGTAGAAAGCCTTGCAAAAAAAGTAAAAATGAGATACTGATAAAATTGAATTTTAATCATTTTTAATTTAAATGACTGGATTATTGTGCAGACAGATACTTTGAGAGTATCCTGTTGAAATATATTATTACGAAAATTAAACATTTTTAATACACTGAAATGCAAATACAGTAAAACCCCGAAGTTACGCGATAGGTGGGACCAACAAAAAGCGGTAAGTCGAATTCGCGTAACTCGGGGTATAATTTTGCATGTAATTTATATATACAAACATACAAAATATTAGTTAATTGGGACCAAAGGTTTACAAAAACACCTATATTTTTTTAAGAAATATAATCATAATTGTAGTTTTTCGTACATAAAAAAAAGTTATTTCGATGTCGATGGTTTCATAAAATCTAATAGATTCGTCTGACGACATAAAGACTTTTTCTTGTCACGCAAAATTTCTTCATAGCAAGCCAATGATTGTCGTTTGATCAACTGGACAATTTTTTTACTCTCACTTGATTATCACACCATAATTTAAGAATCGTTTCCATCTCACCAACAATCCCATGTCGTTTGCGACTTGAATTCAATGATTGGGCATTTTTTACAGCAGCGAGAATTCTTTCTTTATCTTTTATGATTGTTCTTACTGTGAATTCCTGTAGATTGAACTTCTTTGCTAGCTCACACATTTTCATTTCGCCTTCAAAATCTTTAATAATGTTGAGTTTTGTTTCCAAAGTCCATGTTTTTCTTTTCTTGCTAGCTGTAGAAGAATCGGACTTGCTTCTTTTGGAATGAAACATTTTTGAACGTTTCATTATTATTATGATGAAACATTATTATTGTTTATGTGATAACATTTTTTATCAAGAGCATAACATTAAAAAATCGCAAGGTTTGTTAGACTATAAAAATCGTGTATGAATGGAGACTGCGCGAAACACGTCAGTGATTGTCACAGCATGTGCGACACTGGCGAAAGCTGCCGGCGCGCGAAAAATACGAGTAGTGGTGAGGCATGAAGCGGGACGGGAATACGTACAAATAAGAAACTGCGTAAATCTGGATTCACGTAAGTCGGGGTATTACTGTATACATAAATAAAGCATGTGGTAACGAGAGTAGTAGTCTAAAAACACATTATATACGGTAATTGAGTTAAAGATAGACTCATATTAGCAATAAAAACCAAAAGTAACAATAAAACAAAAATTAGGATTATGGCTTAAAGTGAAATGATTTTCATTTTCATGATATTTAAAAATTTCATAAATTAGATTTTTTGTGGGGAATATTAAAAAAGACAGAATGTTTAGGTTTCCCTCATTAAATATAATATTTCTTATACTATAACAGAGACTATTATATATCCATCTATATTTTATACCTAAATTTAGAAATACTACCAAAAAGTTTTGGAAGCTGTTAGATTTTATAAGAATATAACCTTCTTCATTGGAATTGCTTTCGTTTGCTCTACTTAATAAACATGGCTCTGCCCTTGAGCCTTTCGGCTATATACTTTAATATCACAATAATATCGCCATTACTAAGGAGAGTTGTACACCAATAAGTGTTATTTATCTTGGAAAGTAATTTTCACCTTTTATCCGTGTGTTCATTTTGAGTTTCAATAATCACTCGACAGTTGGTGACAAATTCTATAACTCACCACTTAAAAATGCCTAAATGTAAAAATTTAATTTTCATTATAGAATAGCTCAGCCTATGTAGAAAGGGAAATTTCTTTTCAAAAAAGAAACTTTTCGGATTTTATTGTCAGTAAGCTGTTTGACATTGTAAAGGAGCACATTTCACAGTCATCTATTATTTTATAAAGTTAGTTTCTAAAATTATTTTTAAAAAACTTCCTGGCTGTAACATTATAATTTAGATGTCAAAATGGCGAGTAAAGATTGAGATAAATAATAGATTATCAATTATCATATTTGAAAACTGCTTAGGATGCAAATAACTTTCATAAAGGCTTTTTTCATCTAAAGTGAGTTAGTCAGTCTCATATGGAGTTGGGGGGGGGGGAATCAATTTCATCGCCAAGCGATTATCCCGCTTTTTGGAGTCCTGAAGTTGCTTGAAAAAGTTACACGTTTTGTCTTTAGATCTGGGTTTCGAGATTATGTAAAAATGGATATTAAAATATATATAAATAAATTACATAAAATATAAAAGCCCTTGGCCCTCGCTCAGTACTAATGTAATGTAGGATTAGAACTTCTACTGCTAGGAGTCATAAAAAATACACATTCTGTGTTTAACATATGCTAATATCAAAGATAACTCAGAAAAATTCTCATATTCCATCTCTTAGGCAAATTTGGAATATTTTGATATTGAATAATTATAGAATAATTATATTTGCATTCTTCCTGCTTTTATTTTGTCTTACAACAACAACAACATTACTGACCTAAAGGGTGAAGCAGATGCTTTTCATATTCCCCGTTATTTGATGAGGAGAACTATAATTTGGAAAAGATTTGTGAGCCTGTTGCTCTCCCTGAGTGGGCCTGAGGATTAGCCATTGGCGTTGTAGTTTAAAAGAGCTTTTGGTCTTTTATACTTGAAGTAATCTGTTGCGTCATAATTTGCCGCTAGTTGAATTAGTTTATTAGGGTGCACAGATGCTTTTGAGAAGAACTTAGTTGCTGTAGTCTGCATAGATATAGGGGACATTTGTGTCCCGGTGAAGTTGCACAGTACGTACGAACCATGGTGCGTTGAGGATCATTCTGAGACTATTTGCCTTTTTTTTTCTTTCTTTCTTTTCCCTTGTCAGGATGGGTGAAGCACAAGTGCTTTTCATATTCCCTTTTATCTGTAATGAGAGTTATTTGAGAGAGGGAGTTTTGTGAGCAATTAAGCTCGTCCCCTGGGGACAGTTGTATTAGGTATGATCAGTTGGGAGTAGAATAGCCTTCGGTCTTTTATATTTGTAGTAATCTGTTTCGTTGTAATTGACAGCTTGTACGATTAGTGGGTTTGAATGTGAACTTGACTTCACGAAGAATTTTTCTGCGAGATCACGAAGAGGGAAGGAAATATATGGAATACCGGTTTCACGATGAATCTGTACATTTCTGATAAACCATGGGGCGTCCAGGATCTGGCATTTATTTTGGATTCTTTGTAGTTTTGAAATGTTTGATCGTGAGGTGTGACTCCATGCTGATGAGGAGTAGGTAATAACTGTATGTATGACCATCCGGTAAAGTAGTAATTTATTTTGTAAGTTCAGTTTACTCTTGAGGTTGATCATTGGGAAGAGCTGCGCAATGACTTTAGAAGTCTTGGAGCCAATGAGATTGATGTGTTTGCTAAAAACGAGATTCTTGTCCAGTAATACCCCAAGGTATTTGGTCTCTGATTGCCATGGAATCTTTTGACCAGACAGCAAGATGCCTTCTTTAATGCAGACCGTTCTTCTAGAGAACATCACAGCTGAGCTTACGATGGGGTTCACCTGAATCCTCCAGTTGGTGAACCAGTTTTCTAGCGCGTTGATACTTCCTTGGAGTCTAGTGATTGCTAGGCGTGGGCTGAGCGACCTTGCTAGAATAGCGGTGTCGTCGGCATAAAGGGCGGTAATGGTTGTTCTTGAGTTAATAGGGATGTCTGATACGTAAAATCCAGCCAGGATTTTGCTCCTTGATGACACAATTCCGTTGACTTTTACTTGCATGTATCTTTCACTAATGTATGAGTATATGAGTTTCACTAGTTTAATCGGGATATTGTTTTCAATTAGATTGAAGATTAGACCTTGATGCCAGACCTTATCAAAGGCCTTGGCAACGTCTAAAAATACAGCAGCCGTGTGAAGGTGCCAGTTAAAACCATGGGTGATATGTTCCGTTAATCGGTGAATTTTTTGCACTGTGTTGTGAACTTTATGAAACCCAAATTGCTCATTTGGATTTATTTCTGTTTGTCCACTGCTGATTGTAGTCTTGATAGGATGACATTTTCTGTTACTTTGCCAAGGCAGGAAAGAAGATTGATGGGCCTGTAGCTTTAGGGAAGCTGTGGGTTAAAACCAGGCTTTTTCAGAGCTTATAAATAACCCACAGCGATTTTCCCACAGCGATTTTCCAATCTGTGGGAAAATTGATTTATCTAGTTAATATGGAATTGGTAATATTAACTAGATGAATTATGACTTTCCTTGGGAGTAGCTTTATTATTTTATTGGTAATGCCGTCGGGGCCGGAAGCCTTTTTGTTCTTCAGATGGGATATAATATTGATTATTTCTATTGGAGATGTGGGGGTGATGATTTCTGAATCATCCTTAGGCTGTCTTAATGCTTTTCTAACTTTACGATGAACTTTGTAAATGAGATTAATATTTAAGTTTTTATAAGATGGGCTGCATTGTTTTCCAGATTTTCAATTAGGGCTTCTACTTTTTCTTCATCTGAGTGTGCAGTTCCAAGATTGGTCTTCATAGGAGGAAGGGTTGTCTTTTGGTACGAAGAGATTTTACAAATTTCCACATGGAATTATCTTCCGGGTTGATTTCCGTGAGTTTGGATTCCCATTTGGAATTCCTGTGTATCTGGAGGGCTTCTCGAACTGTCTGTTCAGGTTGTTTAAGGTTATTTTGTCATGCGGAGCTCTAGTGTTGTGATATCGCTTTCTGGCTTTGTTTTTGGTCCTAATCAGGTCCATTATCTCTTCTGAGATCCAGTTGGATGTGTGAAAGACAGTAGTTTGAGTGATTGATGCTATTGCTGTGCTGATTTGCCTAGTTAAATTGCTTACATCTAGATCTATGTCTTCTTTTATGCGAATGACAGGGAGAGGGCCGATGCGGACTGGGAGATCCTGGAGTCCTAGCTTGAGCAGGATGGGATTATGATCTGAGTTAAGCTCTTCTAATGCCTCCAGCTGGTATTGATGTCTGATGTTCCTGAGGTTAACCATTTCTAATACGTCAGAACTTCCTGATGGGCTATAGTGGGTGGGCTCAGTGGGTCTAACTCAGTGGGTTGAGTACCGTGTAGTTGAATAAGGGTGGAGTTTGATTGATTGATCTTTGGAGTTGATTGACGAACTAAACTAAGCCGTATGTTTGGAGTTGAGGTCTCCTGCTATAATTATGGAATCCGTGGAGCCGAGGATGGAGTCTAAGTCTGCTGTCAATAGTGGAATGCCGGGAGGATTGTACGCTGCGTAGATTTTGAGTTTGCCTGCGTTATTTGTGTGCACCTCTACACCTGTCACTTCAAGGTTTAAAGTTTGGGGGGGGTGATCAATGCATCGTGGCTCAAATAATTTTTAATAAAAATAGCTGTGCCGCCTCCAGTAGAGTTAAGTCTGTCTGTACTATATAGAATATAACCTCTTGGATTGTTTGATGATCTGAGGTAGGATTCATTGATCAATGTTATGTCTGGATTGTATCTCTTTACGAATTCTTGCAGCTCAAGAATTTTATTTGTTAAGCCATTTGCATTCCATGCTGTTATCACGAGGGAATTCGATTTGAATTTTTTAAACATTATAGAGAGCTGTTAATATGGATTGGGTTTCTTGATAAAATATCTTTCTGGAAGATGGTGAGGTGTTTGCTTTGCTGAATTCGTGCAGCATTGTTGCAAGTGAAGAGGTTAGAGCTGATGTGAGTTTGGAGCTTGTTTGTTCTTGCGATGAAGGAGTCTGAGTTCTTACCGCATCCGCATATGATTTGGACATGACTGAAGGTCGAGTGCTTTCCTGTGCTGCTGAATGTGAGGTATTATGATCTGGAGAGCGACCTGCTTGGTTGTTTATTGTGTCATTGCTTGGAGGAGCGTGGTTCGTTCTTGTTGATCCACAGTTTTTTGGATGGAAAAGGCATCCGTTGTAATTAGCGGGATGTGGTCCTCTACAGTTGGCACAGCAGGCAGGTGTGGATCTGGGCTTGGTGCAGGAGTTGGTTTGGTGACCCTCAGCACATTTTAGGCATCTGTAGCCAGCTCTGCACAGAGGGTAACAGCAATAGCCGAGCCTCAGTTACTCAGTAGAACTTCATTGGCTACAGATTGCCATCCATTACCATCCCTTGGTATTATTCACCGCATTTCACGGTCGATTTTTCTTTCAAGCACAATTATTTGGCTTTTTTTCAAGTCCTTAAAAGAACTGGCTTAAAGGGGCGAAGCAAGAATGCTTTTCGTATTCTCCATTATATCTGTCGAGGACAGTGTAGAGATAAGGTGTTATTGGGCTATATATAAATAAAAAAATATAAATAAATACATAAAGCTCTGATCATGGCAAGAGGGTAACAACAAAATAGCCGAGCCTCAATTAAAACTTTATTAGCTACAGCATTGCCATCCATTACCCTCCAAGGGTATTAATCACCGCATCTCACGGTTGAGTAACTTCCTACTCTATATTTGGCTTTATCTTATCCTTATAAGGACTGGCTTAAAGGAGCGAAGCAAGAATGCTTTTCATCTTCCCTGTTATCTCTAGAGGACAGTGTAGGGATAACGGGGAAGATGAAAAGCATTCTTGCTTCGCTCCTTACCCTAGCAAGAGGGTAAGAGCAATAGCCGAGCCTCAGTTAGAACTTCATTGGCTACAGCATTGCCATCCATTACCCTCCAAGGGTATTAATCACCGCATCTCACGGTCGGTTCCGGTATTCACACCACACCCACACTATATTTGGTTTTATTGTCCTTATAAGGACTGGCTTAAAGGGGCGAAGCAAGATTGCTTTTCATATTCCCCGTTGTCTGTAGAGGACAGTGTAAGGATAAGGTGTTATTGAGCTATAAAGCTCTGATCATGGCAAGATGGTAACAGCAATAGCCGAGCCTCAGTTAGAACTTCATTGGCTACAGCACTGCCATTCATTACCCTCCCTGGGTACTAATTTTAGTCGGCTCGCACGACATGCATTATCTACATTGGTGCTATTCTTAACCCGGCAATCACACGGGGATATAGATATACAAAACCAAATATGGTACCAAAATGGTATCAAATATATATATATGGTATATATATATATATTTGGTTTTGTCAATATATATATATACCAAATATATATATTTTGGTATATATATACCAAATATATATTTGATATATATTTAGTTTATATATATATATATATATATATATATATATATATATATATATATATATATATATATATATATATATATATATATATTTATGTGTATATATATATACACACACACACACACACATATATATATATATGTGGTTTTGTCAATGTATATATTTTGTTTTGTCATTGTATTTATTTGGTTTTATCAATGCTGTTCTTAATTATACAATGTACATTAGTAAGTAACTTAAAAAAGTGTTTTGATGAAATTAGCGATTTTGATTTTATTTTAATTTTTACAAAAAATTAAAATAAAATCAAATAAGTTGATTATAATTATCTAATATATATTTTTATACAATAAATAATATACATTTCCTATAAAATATACAAAGAGTATAACAAAAATTAGAAGAATTTTGAGACATTATGATTATTTGATGAATAAAAAAATAAGCATGATCAAAAACCTTCTACTGAGCAGAGGTGACTTCGCACTAAAAAAAGAAACGAAAAATCTGAATCAGTTCTTAAATGAGAAGAAAGAAAGTGAGGTCAATGTTTAAAATTAGTTACTCCGAACTCTAATTTAATTTAACCAATCGATTTCCAAATAAGATGCACTTGTTCCTATAGCATTACTGAAAGTGTCGAATTCTAATCGATCTATCGGAATTGTAGAGGGCGCTGCTTACAAAAGGCTTAACTCAATTATCTTAAGACGTTGTACGTTTCTAAACCGTTTCTTCTTTACATACATCCGTATGGAGTAGAAATGACACATTTTGCCTCTTCCAAAGCGTATTGACATTCTAGAAGTTTTACTTTCCATTAAATACTAGCTGAATTTCAGACATTGATGGATAACCAAAGCATACTGATCCACGAAACTTAAAGAGGAAACTTTTAAAAGTTTTGGACATGGTAATAGTCAGCTCTCTCTAGAAGACTGCACCAGAGAGGCTGTCACATGCTAAGTTATCGGCCGACTCACCGTAATTCTCCAATCACTATACATGCAAAATTCCTAAAATGCAAAATCTGTTTATTTCTTTCTACAATAGATAGATGGCGGTAGTTTTTTTTTTTAATCAAAATTAAAATAACGAATTCAAGAGTCCGTTTGTTCTGAGTAATATTAGTAGACATTAATTTCATTAAGTTTTATATATATATATATATATATATATCGATCGAATCCAGATTATATAAAATGCCATAGGAATCGACTTTTATAAACTGGTTTGCTCCTGATGTGACTAGCTGTCAGTCAGTTGCCACGAATGTTAAGTAACCAACCGGTCATGGCTCTGGAGTCTCCGCAAAGTTCGTATTTTAATATGATGGATGGTATCTGTGAGCTGTCAAACCTAGGAAATATCAATTTTATGGTTTACGCTAGTGGAAAAGAGAAGAGGAAAGGGGAGGTTGGAGAGTAAGGGGGCGACTAGGAGTTTACCGTGTCCGATCGACGTCTATCAATTGAAAGGAGAAAAAGTTGAGACATTTTGCATTTTAGGAGAAATCCTTTGCCCCGATTTCTTAAAATTAAAATACAGTAGACTTGCATATCGATCTAGACCTACCTTTTCTCTTATCGGTAAACATTCGAGGGTCAGATACGTAAACCTTATAGTTCTTATAAGGACTGGCTTAAAGGGGCGAAGCAAGAATGCTTCTCATATTCTCCGTTATCTGTAGAGGACAGTGTAAGGATAAGGTGTTATTGAGCAATTAAAGCTCTGATCATGGCAGGAGGGTAACAACAATAGCCGAGCCTCAATTAGAACTTCATTGGCTACAGCATTGCCATCCATTACCCTCCCTGGGTATACCAACTTTAGTCGCCTCGTACTACATGCATTAGCTACATTGGTGATACTTAAGTAAAGCCAATCTCTAAAAATTAAGATCCCTAGACCACTCAATAGTGGCCGAAAGACCGTCCATCTCAGCGTTGGCTTCACTCAATGATGCCCTTCCACCCACCACCACCAAGCAGAACCGCTCAAATTCCGAAGAAAAACATTCACCGACAAAGCCCCTCACCGGGCCGTGCCGGAAAACACCTTCCCCGGAGACTCAAATTGCTCCCTTAAGGAAAAAATCTTAATTTGCATTGGTGCTATCATTTTGGTGTATTATTTGTTTATAAATTTTCTACGATTATGGGTTTTATTACTGGGATTAATGTAGGAATATAATTTCTATATAATTTAATCTATTTTATTTCTAAAAAAATCAAGAAATATATGATTAATTAAATTTATTGCTAACAAGGCCAAGCATTCATCTCTTATGAATATATAAACAGAATGTGTTGAGATGTCATCTGAAATTAACATTAATTTGAATGAAACCTTTGATTTCAGCTTGTACAAGATTCAGTTCTCAATTTATCAGTTGGTTTGACGTATTAAGTCATCGATTATATACACTATAATTTTCTATACTTGGAAGACCGTGTTATGATAATTATAACAATGTAGACACGATCTGCTTGCGCGTGAGAGATTGAGAATGCAGAATTTGAAAACGTACCATTTACATAACTTATTTGTCACTGACATTGATAAATACAGAAATTGAATGATTAAATATTGGAAAAAACCTTATAGTCCCTATAAGGACTGGCTTAAAGGGGCGAAGCAAGAATGATTTTCATCTTCCCCGTTATCTGTAGAGGACAGTGTAGGGATAAGGTGTTATTGAGTAATTAAAGCTCTGATCATGGCAGGAGGGTAACATCAATAGCCGAGCCTCAGTTAGAGCTTCATTCATAAAGCATTGCAATCCATTACCCTCCAAGGGTATTGGATTGAATGAATAAATCCCCCAAAAGCCTTGTAGTCCTTATAAGGACGGTCTTTCGCCCACTTATTCGTGGGCGAAAGACCGTCCAAATCTCCCCGTTGGTTCTACTCAGTGAAACTCGACCACCTAGCCGAACTGCTCATTCCGAAGAAAATAATTCACCGGCAAGTACCCCTCAGCTGGCCGTGCCGGAGAACACTTTCCCCGGAGACTCAAAGTGCTCCCTTAGGGCAAAACCTAAGAGAGCGAACTCATTACCCAGGATAACAGCAACAGCCGAACCTCAGTTAAACTTCATTGGTTCAGCATTGCCATCCGTTACCCTATATGGGCATCTCATATAAAATCAATCACCGACTATGTAAGTAAAGGTGAAATCTCAAAAATACGGACGATCTCTAGGCCACTCCATAGTGGGCGAAAGACCGTCCTAATCTCAGCGTTGGTTTCACTCAGTGACGGGCTCCCCGACCACCGAGCAGAACCGCTCAAATTCCGAGGAAAATAATTCACCGGCAAAGCCTTTCAGCGGGCCGTGCCGGAGAACACCTTCCCCAGAGACTCAAATTGCTCCCTTAAGGCAAAAACCCCAAGAGAGCGAACTCAAACACTCATTGCCCAAGGGGGTAACAGCAACAGCCGAACCTCAGTTAAACTTCATTGGTACAGCATTGCATTGTTGCCATCCATTACCTCCAAGTGCATTAATGAATCAATCACCTCCTCCCCTAATTATTAATGTACAATTATTAAAATTTTAAATGGGTGTGAAACTAACTCATTCAAACTTACGTTGATTTTGAAAATATTTAATGAAATTATTTTGACACAAAAACTGAATATTTAAAATATTTTATTTTTTTAAATTAATTTTAATATGAAAAGTTATATCAACCGTTTAGTTAAACAGACGGTTTAAATTGGTTTTAGATTAAAATGGAATGAAACAAAGGTTGTATTATTATTAATGCAATAATTTCTGTATTTTGTATTTTATTGTTTATCATATAAGTTTTTTCAAAGTTTTAATAGTTAAATTGAAATGATTTTAATTAGAATGGCTGGCAACAGAGTTACCAGTCTAGATTTAAGCTTTAATACGAATTTAAATATCTTTTACATTAAATCTGTTACATTAACATTGATTTATTATGGCATATGTTGAGCTTAAAATGTCATATAAAAAAAGAAAGGAAACCTGCGGTAAAAATGTTGCAGACACAATTAAAATGGATGCTTATTATCTTTCGCCTCAGAGCAAAGAGTTGTACACTATTGCGACAAAAGTATTTGGACACTTCACGTGTCATGCAAATTTAGGATCCTACCACATGCAAATATTCAGGGATTGTCTAGTAATAAAAGGTGGGATGTGCTGCATGTTTTGCTCTGTACTCGATGACAAGATGAAATGTTCATGAACTGACAGACTTCCAACATGAGATTCCATTTGGGTCACGTCAGCGGTCCTTCTGTCCCTGACATTGATACTCATCTCAGTAAACCGAAATCTATCTTATGTCACTCTTAGATGTAAAGTTGATGGTGCTACCAACCACAGCAGGAAAATGCCCTAGGAGGACATCGACATTCACTGATCGAGATCGACGAGCTCTATCTCGGAATGTTCGAGCATCCCGCACGTCATCAGCGGCGGACCTCGTAGTTCACCTGGAAAATGATACAGTGATGTCTATAAGCAATAGAACTGTCCGCAGAGAGTTGCATGCCTTAGGTTACTACGGCAGAGTTGCTGCGAACAAGTCACACATCACCCTCTCCTCAACGCCAAACGACGTTTGGGCTGTTGTCTTTCACAACGCTCCTTGGCCGTACATGTAGATGATTGGAAAAGGGTTCTGCGGTGCGAAATCACGCTTCCAAATTTTTTTACTCTGATGACTTGGATCAGTATAATTCCAACTCTAAGTTTGAAATGATGCAGTACTACCGAGTCTCCTCCAAGCTAGGGGGAGGCTCGGAAACGGTATGGAGGTGTTTCAGTTCGAGGGGTGGGGGAGGCTTGGTCCATTGGTCGAAGCTCACAAAACCAAAACCATGATATCTGATGGCTTGTACATCCTGGACAACTTCATGTTTCCGACGCTGTGGAAGTACTTGAGCAGTGACCACAAAACAACGTTTTGTGGAAACCAGTCCACATCAGTATCAGCAAAGGGAGTAACTTAGTTCGTGAATGAAAGAATATTCCTGTTGTGAAGTATCAAAAATTGGTTGAAAGCATGCTCCGAAGGGCAGTTGCTGTCATTCGGGTCAAAGATGGTCCCACTCGGTACTAGAAATATAATTGAAACGTATTTTTGACCGCAACTAAGTGTCCAAATACTTTTGTCAACATAGTGTATTCGTCTATAAGTTGTTAAGTCACGAATTTCTATCTGGAGACCACAACAACTCCAGTATTTCCACAGGTCCATGAAAATGTAACTCGTAATGCAAAAGAATTGAACAGTTTGTTCTGCCAGATAAATTGTGGTTCCATCTGGTGGGCACATTAATTATCGCAATCATCTAATCATCTAATATGATTGGCAGCAAATTCTCATGCGTTACACGAGTCTGCTTCATACTTCTGACATGATAAGATGTGGTGCCCAATATCACGTAAAAGAATCTCTGATGCTTTCTTTAATAGGAATATTAGGAATGAGTAGTATGTTAAGATGGTGAAATGGGTTGTGGAAATCTTATCGAATAACGGACTATCTAAAATATGGTTGCAAAAAAGATAATAGACCTGCTCATATCGCCATGATCTTCTCAATTTCATTGCATTTTTAATGCATGTTCAAATTATCCTGATACTTGGAACTGTACATCCTGCATCTATTATGCAGCAAATGCTGTTTAGCATGTGCGTGCGCGCGCACACACACACACACACACACACACACACACACACAGTTAATTTTGTGTATCTATTGGCAGGTTTTTTTTTTTTAAACAAAATCATGCCGCAAGCATGTCCAAAATCATGTACAAAACACAAGTACATGCGGCATGTACAAAATCAAAGAAAGAAGACTGCGATGGTTTGGCCATGTACCAGAATGGGAACAGAAAGATTACCATCTAAAGCTCTGAATACAACGATGGAAGGTAAAAGATGCAAAGGCCGACCCGAATTAGATAGATAGACAAACTAAAAGAGGACCTGAAAACCAAATCACGACAAGCGACACCAAACTGGACAGAATTGTTCGCACTCTCCAGACAGAAGTGAAAAGAGTTCATTCAGTCTCATCATCATCATCATCCACATAGATGATGGAAGAGAGAAGACGAAGAAGAAGATTGCGGCATGTATGAGCTTCAGGGAGAATAGCCTTACCATCTCCATGTTAGCCCGTTTACCTCACTTTCAGCTGAAAAAAAAAGTCCTTATATAAGCTCTGTGCATCCTAAACATTCGAACGAAGCCTGAATTTTCAAGCCGAAAGCCAAATGTCGTCGTCATATCTTCACGAATGAGTTAAGACCTTTCAGTAATGAACAATAAATTCAACAATATCTGTAACATCATTTAGAACAATTATTTCTGAATTTTTTTTAACTCAAGGTATATGGGATGAGCTCTCGATTTTCTCAAGCAAATATAGTTTTTATATTCATTTGGAAGACATTTTATTATTTTAAAATCTTAAAATGGTTAATGACAAATTCGGCAAAATCAATTATTAAGTGAAAATTTTATAAAAATTCCCAGATCGCTAACGTTTGGTAACACGGTGTACACATTAGCTACTTGAATAATTATTCAATAACATCAAGTTGGCAAATTCATCTGCAATCATTCCTCATATTCAAGAGAAGGAAATATTATTTCGTTATATAATCCTCTTGAACTATTCATTGGCTAAGTAAGGGAGCAGTCCTTCAATTAAATAGTCCAATAATTAGAAAGCAGGATGTGCCAAGATGCTTCATCACGGTTACACCTTCTTAGCTGAACTAATCCACGGAACCAATTAAGCTTAGCGATCCTCAGAAGTTCTCATTTGCGGCTTTTGCTCATGCACTTAGAGAGAGAGAAAGAGAGAGAGAGAGAGAGGTTATACGACAGAGAAATATACGACACACTTGTAATATGCTGTAGGATCTATTTATTTTCATCATTTAGTTTCTCTAAAAAGGACAAAAAAAAAATCAAAATCTTTTTATCGCCACACATCGCATTGATAATTGTGACTTATATGCGCACGTGCCTAAGATAAACGATCCATCTTTAGGAAGAGACTGTAAAAATATTCTTAATTTCTGTTGGTTAATCATGGCAAACGGTATGTTGAAATGTACCATTGCTACCGCATAGCAATCGCGTTAAAAGCGGTCAGTAAGTAGAATTAATGATGTCAATACCAGAGGTAAGATTTATGGTATGGTATCTCATCTCCACCTCTGGAATTAAAAAAAAAAAACTGCCACAAGGAATATTCAGTATCTTTCGAATCAATGTGGGACTACTTAAGAAAAAGAAATTGCTTCCAAAAGCTTAGTTCTGCAAGTTTTTAAGTATGAGTATGCTAAAGTAGTTCCACCAAGCAGATTGCCTATTAGGGAAATTTCTGTTTAGATAAATGGTCTGGTAGATAAATGGTCACTCACATTGCAAATTTAATTCAGAAACGCTGGTATTTATTGTACCGCTTGCTAATGCATTGGATTTACAGCAAAAGATGACGGTAGTTTCAATGTTCCTTTCTCTAATTATCTTGCGAGGAACATTTTAGAAGGCGAATACACTTTCTTAAATGGAGATATCGGAGAAAAGTAGTCCGAGTTGAATAGTCATGTCTAAGATCAATGAGAGCGCCTTATGCGAAGCTAAATTATACAAATCGAAGCGCTGCAGTCGTCCATGAAAAGAGAAAAACGTATAATATATTGTGTACGAGTAACGTATTTTAGTTGAAAGCACGGAGATAATCCTATCTACGATAATTACTTTATTTATATTAGTAAATGTTATTTATATATTCGAATAATCTCACTCGAGGTGATTTCTAAATTTATTGCAGTGTTGAGTATAATCAAGTAACATAAGCAAATTGTAAATCTTCTATTTAATGTTACTCTATAAAAACACACCTAAGTACTTGTAGCCATTAATTCCCCCCCCCCCTTACGAAGTGGACCTTTGTGCTTTCGTTTAGTAATGCCATTTAACTGGTGTTACTTTTTATCATTACGGTATTTCGTTTGGTTATGTCAAAATATATAAGCTTTATGTTTCCTGTGTTTAAATGTAATTTGCTTTTAGTAAATCCGGACGAGCCTCTGTGGCTCAGTCGATATAGATGAAGACCTGGGTTCGATTCCCGTCCATGACGTGAGGAACGTTTATCTGGTCTCTTTCGACTAAAGGTGAGTTAGCCAGTCTCATACGAAGGTAGGTTTTTTTTTTCACCCGGAAACATGGTTTTTTCGTTCCCTAGAACAGACAAATTGGTCCCATGAACACACACGGACTAGTTAGAAATACTGCCCTTAGGGGATGTAGCAAGGAGTGGCAACCCGGTTGCATTAATTAGCTGTAAGCCTCCTCTGTAAGGGGTAGCGACTCAAGCCGTCCTAGGACGGGATGGATGAGTAGATATGATGATAACGAAATCCTCATTGGATTATCAGTAGGTCAGATACAGGGTTTTTTTTGTTCATGTAGCAGATCTAGCTTTTCAACATTGTATACTAAAGTTGGATAATCTACAAAACGCGAGAGTTTCGGATGACTTTACACTGCAAAATTAATTTCCGAATACTAAAATATAAGATCGATCCTAGCACTGACCTCTGGAGGGACTCAGGTTATCACAGTTAAGTAGTTAATAATATTTCATTTAATTTTACAGCTTTATTTATCGGATACTACGTTCTATGTTTATATAGCATAAGCACGAAACTTCTATACTGCTACTTAATATTTTGTTCCGTCTTCCAGAGCTTCATTTCGAAACAACCTGATTAAACGAGCTAATAAGTTCCGAAACTTTCGATCTCAGCTTTTTGACTGCCGCTCCCCCTCGCTTTCATGCCTCCAGTTTTTTACGGATGTCGCACCACACAAAATAAAACGGGTAATAATCGTTGCACGCGACCCGCACCTACTCATGACATTCCAGTCCTTTCCCCGATCGCTTAAGTGTACTCCTGATTCCTGAGTGTGTCCTAATCTTCTCTTCAATGGGGTCGAAAAAACAATTCCCAGGTCTACTTGGTAAGGCCATAGTTCCCAACAAGGTTGCTTATCTGGCACGAGCTAGCTCCATCGCCATAGCTACGGCAATCATGAGCGTTTGTAAGCCGTTTGCAAACCATTAAGTTTTATGCTCTCATGCAGTAGCGCAGGTTTCCTTATTCTTCTCTCTCTCTCTCTCCCCCCCCCAACCCAGAATCCCCTTTCGCTCTCTTTCCTCTTACTTACTGAGGCGCCAACAGAATAACCCACTGCTGAGGATGTTCAGTGGTTATAGGGGTGTAGAGCGGAGCTGTTACTAGCGGCACACAAGTAGGAGGGTGCTGAAGACATTACACTTACATTAGAAAATGTGGCTGCTGTTCGGGGGACAATGGGGGAATCGTTCTGACCCGATGGTGTGACTTGGAGAATTAAATATCTCTCATATTCTCTTTGTTGGTATATGGGTGGGGCGACACACACACACACACACACACACACACACACACACACACATCAGACAAGGGCTTGAATTATATATATAGAAATAGTTCAAAGAAAACAATACTTCCGATTGTATATGATTATTGACTTTACTCACGCTTTTCATTTAATATGAATGGCTTTGAATTCGTGACTTCAGTAGACTTGCTCACAAACACGCGAACTGTGACACATTACCCATGCTTAATTTGTTTTCTCAAGTTTCGAACAAACTTTCATCTTCATCAGGAGTAAAAATTTTAAAGCAGTTACATATATATCACTAACAATTTGATAAAATATATATGCAAATATTGATAGCAATTTGAACCCAATTTATAGAAAAATTGTTGTTTGCTTGTATGTTGAATAAACCCTCATTAGCAGAGCATTTATTTTAAAAAACAAAATAGATTACCTCAGTTATCTTAAAAATCCCTCAGATCCACAGAATCAATAAAATTTGAATCTTAAGTTTTGTTTATGTAAATATGCTTTCTTTAGTTATTCAAATAAATAAATTTATCCGTCTTAAACTAGTAAATTTGAAGACATAACAGCCACGAATCTCCTTGTTATGCCTTGAATATCGCTCACACGCGCACACACACACGAACTCCAAATCATATGCTTATATATTTTATTGAATTTGGAGAAAATGAATATTTACTCTACTTAATGTTTTTTTAATTTTTATTTTAGCGCTTCTATCAAGAGCTTTAACATCACAACTTAATAAAAAATTACATAAATTATGTCGAAGTTGTCAAACATTTTATTCATCGCTTTGGTAACTTTGCTTTCCAGGATCACATATGAACTTCAATGGTATTCTACACGTTAAAGATGACAAGTTTGTATTTAGTATTTATGACTTTGTAACAAACATTGCAAATGTTATTTTGTTACCAAAATACATCATGTATTCGGGGAATTAAGTAATTAATAAATTATTAATTACTTAATTCTTATTGTTTTAAATAGAAGTCATATATTTAAAAAAATAAACTAATTATAACTAATAACGACAACAATAGTTTTCATTTACACCATAAAATTAATCACATATGAATACAATATTAAAATAAGCAACTGATACCCAAAGTTTTCGTTTATTTAAAAAAAACGACTGCCATGCTCTTCGTATTATTTTCAATTATGGATAAAATGCATAACGCAAACTAAAAGGTACGATACTTTCTTTTTTTTAAGTATTCAAATACATATGCATTGTGTACTTAAATCTGGCTTATACAAGAGTGCTTTAATGAAGGAGGAAACTGTTATAAATGATTAATTACTAAAACGAATTAATAAAAGCAAAAAAATTACTTAATTGGATTATGAATAATAAGAAAACCAAAGCACTTTAATAACATTTATATCAAAATTTATACGAAATTGCATCTGAGTGACATCAAAAATATCCAAACAAAATTTCTCCGCCAAATTAAAGATCAATAAAATATTTCTTATTTCGTGCGACTTCCCGAAGCTAATGATCGAGAAGTTTTGGCAGCAGAACAATGAGAAATATGTTTCGAGTTTCTGCTTGAACGCACACGTGGTATAGTATACTCCCAAGGCTCGAGGGGTGGCCCATCATTAAAGTGTGGCGTTTGTACCGTCAAGGAATCGTAAGCACTTGGAGTCATGCACTAGTCGAGATTAGGGTAGTTCCGATTCCAGTGATTGTGTCGTCTACGAGCCATGCTCCATCTATCTTGTCACCGTCACAAGCGACTGCAGAACTCGAAGTCTGTCTTGCCCGGGCGTTTATTGGGCTCTCAATTTCCGTTCTTGTGTGTCACTGTTATAGCCAGCCTCGAACGACAAAGTTGTGAGTAACTGAAATAAATTATAATTTTCCAAGAAACTGAAGAGAGATGGCATGTTAAAGCACGCAGTAGAAAGAATTTATTACCTGAAGGTAAACATGCATAAAATAAATAAAGCAGACAGTCTGAATAGCAGTTAATTTTTCTGCTGAAGAAGCTATTTAGAATAAACTCCCCGGAAGCTAATGAAAGTCTTTACTGAGACAAAGAAAGAAAACATTTCCATGGCATGATTGTCGTCAATTCATTACGACTAACGGTTCATTGAAATGAACATTCGGCAACAAAGTTTGTAATCTGTGCTTATTATATGTAACATATTTTTACACGCTAACATCTGAGACGATAACAGTGCTTGGATCATGACGTTGCAGGGCTTAATTTGTAAGAAACAAATTAAAGTTTTTAAATTACGGAAAATATTTATAATACTAAAGTAATTAATATATTAATTCTAAACTACTTATAATATTTTGATATAATAAAAATTAAAAATTATTTAATACAGATTAATAAGTACAAATTTGGAGGGTAATGGATGGCATTGCTGTAGCCAATGAAGTTCTAACTGAGGCTCGGCTATTGTTGTTACCCTCCTGCTATGATCAGAGCTTTAATTGCTCAATAACACCTTATCCCTGCACTGTCCTCTACAGATAACGAGGAAGATGAAAAGCATTCTTGCTTCGCCCCTTTAAGCCAGTCCTTATAAGGACGTTATGCATTATATTATGAAGGTGATGTGTGAACACGAATGCATATCTGTTTTCTCAATATGGATAGCGGCTTACATTTACATAATCTTTATTGATGCTGTGATTTGGATGGTTATTCTTCTCCACATTGTATTCCTTGTCTGTTTTGCTTGAAAAATTTAGCCATCGTTCTATAGGACTTTGCAGCTCATCACTTGAAAAGTACCGTAAACTTTTGTCGCATCCTCTAACGGATTTCATCCCAGGTCATTTCAACCAAAGCCCGTTGAGGTTGCAAATTGACATGGATATATCATTTGTAGTGTATTTATTTATTTATCTCATTTTTTATATTTATATATGAGTAATATTTATATAATCCATAATGACAGTATTATGATTAGTTTGACTAAATTATTAATAGAATCACAATTTCATATAGAATATAAAAGGAAGTTATATACCAAACTGAATTTTTTTAACAAAAATAAATTTGTCTAAAAATATTCTTATAAAACATATTTTTGAACTACACCTTTTTATTTTTATCATTATAGCTTTATATCTCGATAAAATTGATATTCAAGTGAGAAAGGGTTTGAATCCAATAACCTTGGAGGGTGATGGATGGCAATGCTGTAGCCGATGAAGTTATAACTGAGGCTCGGATCGGATATTGCTGTTATCCTCCTGCCATGATCAGAGCTTTAATAGCTCAATAACACCTTATCCCTACACTGTCCTCTACAGATAAGGGGGAATATGAAAAGCATTCTTGCTTCGCCCCTTTAAGCCAGTCCTTATATGAGGACTATTTAAGTGTGATAGGTAGTGTTGACTGTTAAATTAACCCTGTGTAGTGGCCGGAATAAGAATAGCCACACTGCAGCCCATGCATGTCGTACGAGGCAACTAAAATGGGTACCCAGGGAAGGTAATGGATGGCAATGCTGTAGCCAATGAAGTTTTAACTGAGGCTCAGCTACTGCTGTTAGCCATGATCATAACTTATAGCTCTATATTACCCCATCCATACATTTTCTTCTACAGATAAAGGGGAATATGAAAAACATTCTTGTTTCACCCATCTAGCAAAAAAAAAAAAAAAAAAAAATGTAAATTAACCACCGAATGCTGATATTTCTGGTAATCTTGATGGTTGATATAGATGTTTGGTTCGTTTTTTTGAGTTTACACTTTTTATTATACTGTCCTGTTTCGATTAGGCTTAATTAATATGTTTAATAAGAAATTTATTAATTAATAAAATGAAAACAAGAATTAATATAATAATAAAAAATAAGTAATTACAAAAAATTATTAATAAAATAGTTAACATAGGGTTAACAAAAAAAAATCGGAATCTAGCAGAAACAGATATAAACAAGTTTATTCTGGTTTGTTTCTCGTCTACAGCTATGGAATAAGTACACTGATATGCCGATATTAAGCAATAATGTTATTCTCCACCAGTCCAACTTAGAACAAATTAATGAGTTACATTTAACCTTAAATTAATAAAATCACGTTGCCTCATAAACCTGCACAACATCATTCTCTCATGCAAGCATCGCATTCAATAGAATCTTCTGTTTTCTGTCTGTCTATCTATCTGCTGTAGGGCACAAAGGCGGAGAGCTAACGGGCGCATTGTAGTATCAAGACTTTGCTGCTACGGCCGAAGTTAGGGGATCAATCGAACACATCATTAGTGACGGAGTTTCAAGTACATCTTCCGACAAAGGTTTAAGTTTTACTGAGAGAACTAATGGTATTTGAGAAACATCAAACTATATTTAGGTCAAACATACAGAATAGCTTCCGACTTCTACTTTTGTTTTAGTTGGCTTGATCGATAGGCATTATCATTCCTTTACGTTCGATGCGCTTTTCCTTAGCAAACATCCGCTGTCTAGCCTTTAAATATTTCGAAAAGGATATATCGATAGTTCTCTCTGCTACAGATAATGACAGCAAATAGGCTCTTGTGTGTCTCGAATTTTTCATAAGATTTATGACTTGCCATTATAAAAATCAGATCTGCAGGCTGCAAAACTATTTTACGCAACAATCACAAGTCACGTGAATATGTGTGGGACTTTAACAATGAGTGCTCGTGTACGGTCATCGTCATGGCAACAAGTGAAGTACAGTTATTATTAAATATTCTAAAAATGAACGCTTTAATAGAATTCTTGTTTTAACTGTTGTATTGGAGCTTAGATAAGTCATGTTACGTTTCAAACATGTGTTCTCCTTTGGGAACTTCACACACTAGGATACACGAAACTCAATTCAAATATGAGATTATACGGAAAGCGTTTCTGAATTATTAAATCAGTTTTATCAGTTCGTTTTAAGTTCATTTTAAATAGTAATAGCTCTTAGCGCTGCAGTTTGCTTCGTAACTAAAATATTCAGTTGCTTTAGATGTCGAATGACTTTCATGAACTATAACTATTATCTCTGAAGTCAATAGTTATATAAAAACGAATTATGGAAAGATAGATAAGGTCATTCAACATTGTAAATGGCAATTTAATTTAATTAAAAAAAAAACATAATCCTTTCTGTGCCCTATATTCAAAATACAAAAATCGAAGATAGTTTATGCTAAAAGCGATTAGTCGATTGAAATATGGATTTAATGTTTTATTATTTGTAATGTGTTGTGAAAATTTCCATAATATATTATACTGAAAGGCTATTTTCTACAGTCCGTAGTTCATTCAGTATAGACGAAGCCCTTTGGTCGGAAAGAACTGGGAAGAACCTTTTCTGGTTTCTCTTGACTTTAGTCAAGAGTTAGCCAGTCTCATGCGGTGGTAGTGGGGGGGGGGGTCGTCCCTCAGAACAGACCCGCCCCGTCAACACACGCATCTACAGACATAGGACACACCGAGAGGCATAGGGCCAACAACTTATTCTCGAGTTACGTTAGCAAGAAATCTTTATAAGGATTGTGAAGGCGAGTTCGCCTCTCTTATACGGAGGGAGTAGGATTATTTTCTCTAGAAATTCAGTTTTTTTTCTTGTGCAAAGTAGTCTTTTCTGGCCGATTCACCTCTACCCTTTCTCTTCTTTTTCTCTGTACACGCTGCTTCTAACCAATTCAGCTACTAATAAATCCTAATAAAGACTTTGTAAACCTTTGACCTTTCTAATCTCGCACACAGGCGACCTGTTTCAAACTTACGCCTTTTATATAGACATACACGGTACTGGTCAGCCAAACTACCATCGATCATTCCTCTTCTACCTAAACCTATAAAAACGTGATTAACAGATGGCAAACTCCCACTTATTCTTTCTATTATTTCATCTATCTTCCGAGAGAGTGCTCTTTAGTTTCGGATTTCTCAAAGACCGTAATCTGTAACTATTCAAGAGGATCATAAATTGGTTCGCATCGTATATTATTTGGCTCAGAAGTACTTCTAATGCAGTATGCGAACTGGAAACGTTTTAAGCACAACTCGCATGTTGTCAGTGTGTAAAGGCTAGTATCTAATATCAGAAATTCGAGAAAAATAGCGGAATTTATGGATGTGCATATTGAAGAATTAGAATATTCGAAAGGAATGCGATATTCTTAATTTAATGCATGAACGGAGTAAATTTAAACAGAGAAAAAACAAACAGCTTTTTAATTAAAAGTAAAATATTGATAAGAGATCCAGAGGAAGAACAAGATGAAGATGGACCGATGCCGTTAAATTTCTCAGAAATGAAATTGGAGATGATGATAATGATGGTCAATTTTGAATCTTTATGAAGTAAAACATTTTTTTTCCCTTAGAAAACTAATAAGACGTTTATTTTTGGTTGGTGGCATCTCCTCCACTTTGAGGGGTTGTTTGCCAAATAAATATACACGTTTCTAATAAGTTGTTTGTGGGATATTGTGAGCAAAACGTACTTGAAATACAGGACTGTCAGAGTTGGTAACATTGGTGATGAATTTGAATTGGGCAATGGCGTGTTCATGGAGAAGATTTAGAATCGATTGACTACTTTACTATTACATAAAATAGTCTTGAAAATGATTATTCTTTTATTTATTTATTTTGAATTTTGTTAACTTTATCATTGGACACTATGTAGTTGTTGCCGACATATTCTGTAGTCATGCGTTTTACTTTCTTTTTTATAATTTCAAAGATAAACAAAGCATGCTTCATCACTCCGTTATAAGAATTATAAAAAAAACGCCTCTGAAATCCGCCTTACATGATTATTACCATTCATGTTTAAATGATCCATTT
Organism: Typopeltis vanoorti; assembly: GCF_054136105.1. Classification (NCBI taxonomy): domain Eukaryota; kingdom Metazoa; phylum Arthropoda; class Arachnida; order Uropygi; family Thelyphonidae; genus Typopeltis; species Typopeltis vanoorti. The sequence goes on from NC_143553.1 coordinate 109,073,013, forward strand.
TTAAATTATTACATGGGAATACAATCAGGCCATTTCGAACATTTAGTAGACCATTGTTCGCTTTTTTAAAAAAGTGTAATCCTTTGGGTTGAAATAAAGGATGCCTTCTACATATTCAGAGACTTTAATCACTCTACTTATAAAGTTGTCAACGAAGGTTTTGATGTTCGGTCATCTCCACTTCCATGATAAAGTGTTCCACATCCCTCAATAAATCATTTTTAATGATCTGAAGCCCATCCGATTATGAAATCGACCCTTGCTATGCGAAATGTTAACTTTTAAGTTATTTCAAAACTGCCCTCTTTTCTTTTCTCTTCTATTCCTTCCCGTACACAAAGGCGAGCACCTAAATGACCTCGTAACACGTTCTCTTTAGCCAACGTAACCATGCGTTAGCAGAAAATAAATTCCGCAATCTATTGTTATTTAAAATAGTTCTTCGTCGAGTTTCTCCGAAAACTTTTCTGTATTCCGTACCACCCCATTCGTCAACAATTACATCCCCGTAAGGTTCAAGTGAGCGTAAACGACCTGTTTCGTCTCTCAGATCATTAATTTAATATCGCATTATAACAGCTTAAAACTAAGCAACCACACCAAGATGTAGTTAAAAGTTAGGGCTAACTTGCCAGTTAAGTGTAAGCGCCTTCGAAATGATTTATACATTCGGCCACTTCCCGTAACATTTCAGCCGACCAGGCAGAAAGGTTTTCTGGGATGTGGTCAACGTTCTTCGAGAGCAACCTACAGCGAAAGGAGAATTTCCTCTCCTCGTGATTCACTGCAGGGAAATCACTAAGTGACTGCTAGCGGAAGGTTTGTTGAAGAAGTAGGATAAATGTGCTACCCGCTCTGCTTTTGGCAAAACATGTCTGACCCCCTAGTTTATACCCTCCTTCCCCTAGCTGCGTTTTTTATTTTCTATTCCGGTTGTTCGGTAAGTATCCGTTTAAATGGTTGTTTGCTGTTTTTATTGCTTTTATGTTTGTCAGTTGTTGACCTCTTGGTGAAAAATAATACTGGAAGAGTGATGAGGGCTTTCCTCTTCCCTCCCTGCTTCCATTTATCCCCACTTCAACACCAGTGGAAATTTGGTAGTTTCCGTATGGATTTAGACCTTCTAACAAAAATGACTTTCGGATGTTATCCTTATTGCATGTAAAAGGTGTGGTTTTTGTCGTGTAAAAATGTCTTATGGAAACTGAAAAAAAAAATGAATAAGAAATTAAAAAAATATATATTCCCTTTAATTTTGACTTGTTTTGCAAAATGTTGTTTATGCTGGCTTTTTTTTTTTTTTTTTCAATCCCCAGTGAATCTTCAGCTTATTCTGTTTTGCCGCATTTTTTTGCTATAAAAACCAGACTTTTCAGAAATAAAACTATCACTCCCCCCCTAGATCTTTCATGGCTACATGATTCAAAGCCCAGTTTCTCTTTCTTCAAACTACGCATTTGAAATTTGGTCCATTTTCTTTCTTAATTTTTTAGCCTCTACTTAGAAGTCTTGTACGGCGATAAAGACAAAAAAGGGGGAAAATTGAAGATATGAAAAGCTAAGCAATAATCATTAGCAATCTAATTCTAAAAAAAAAAAAAAAAAAGGTTATTCCAGGAATCGTTCAGAAATATGACTTGATAGACTAAGTGGAATTTCACTTCTTTTATTTTTGTTTTTATTCTTTCTTTCCTTTTTATACATCTTTAGTTTTACTTAAATTTTCGATTTTGTTTTATTCCATACTTTAAATCCTTTTTTTTATATCTCTGAAATTTTAGATGTCCCGATTAGATATAGAAATCGAAAGCATGTTATATTCGGAATATATTTTTATATTTCGCATTTTATATTAAAACTATGGAAAGTCATTATTAAAATGCATTTTATATTCTGAATACGATTTTATATATTTATATATATGACGATCATTATTATACCCGTTTTCAAAGTCCAAAATAATAAACAGAAAAAAAAATCATCTATAAGGAGATGACGTCACAATTATTCAGTAAATCACAATACGTTTAAAAGAACAATAAAATAAAATAATACGCGCTTACTATGTATTGTTAATCGTATAACGTAGTAGATTACTGTATGTAGGTAAGATTAACTGTCCTTTCATAGCATTCATTAATTTTTCGTGTTTTTTTTGGGGGGGGAGGGGAGGGGTATGTGCGATTACATTTCTGTCCTTGCAGTATGGGCCTAGAAGTCTACTGTAAGGATCTCATGAATGGAGAGATATTTATCTGCTTACCTCGCTTCGAATTCTTCTATCCTGAACAGAAGTAATTCATTTACTTCCTTGACTTTAAGCTGACATATTGAGCACTAGGCCTAAATCATATTTGGATTTTTTTAAATAAAGATCTCTGGCAAATTTGTCAGTAGTAAAAAAGAGATATTAAAGACGTAAGCATAAGATGCTCCATTATTAAAAAAATAATTTATCGGATAATAAGCACGTTGAAGAAAAGAGAACCGACACGTTCATTGCCAATCACGCGATATCGCGTGATGCGAGTTCTCACCTTTCGGCCGATCACGCGTTATCGCATGGACGTCGCTATCAAGTAAAAAAAAATTGGCCACCACACGAAATTCCAATTTTCAGCTTGGCAATGAACGTGTTAAAGTTAGTACAAAAATTCGCAGCTAATATTTCTATAGGATCATAACAGCGTCGTCAGAGCAAATAGCAATTCAAATAAGTTAAAATCACGTTTAAAGTTATAGCACCAGCTCTGTTTGTTAAATAATAATAGTAAACAGAAGTATAGAACTATAAAATATCTCCTATTAATTAAATATTTAATAGTTATCTACCTAAGCAGTTATCTGTTTGGGAGTCAAAATACCAAAACTTTTTCTGTATGTTAAAACATTTCTGAAAAAATCGCTCTTATTACTTTCAAATCGGCAGTTTATTATTATTATTGTTTCTCTTTCTCTCTCTCTCTCCTATTCAAAATTGTCTTCCCCTTTACCTATTTCTAGAGATAAATTTAGTAGCAATTGATCTTTTTCTGGTGTATGCTGCATTCCTTGTTCATGTAGCCTCAACTACCATTGTTTAGACTAGCAGTTCATTTGAAGTTAGAGGCAAAAACGACATAAAGTATATCGTGTTTGCGGTCAACTCTGTTTGTCTAGATAAGTAATATGGCTTTAAATATAAATAATTGTATTAAATGGCTCGACACTTATTAATGTCGGTTCCTTTACATTTTCAAAGAAAAATTTTTACATATTTCAAATATTATTCAAAGAATTCTGTAAAATATTTTCTACATTAAGCAAACCTCAGTAAAGCCGATTCCATGTTAGTCTCTCGTATTTAAGAAATAGATATCTGATAAAGGGACATTTAAATTTAATACCCTTCTGTTTGACAACAGAAATATCACTTTAAATTTGACTTTTTAAAACAGATGCACATTTGAACATTAATTGTTTATGTGAATGCCTGTTGCTATGACGATGTGAATATGTCATTAGAAGAGTATTAGCTGAAAGTTTTTCACTACGCTTCAATTCTTCTTTTTTTTTTCTCCCTTGAAGTGTTTGTTATCCATTACATTATTTGTGCTAATGTTCCCCGGCACATAAAAACAAAAATAAGATGTGCTTTTACAATAATTTAGCTCAATTGTAGACATCTAAAAATTTAAATTCATTATGGGAATTGAATTTCTTCTACAGAGAACATTTTTGTATTTCTAACATACATTAATAAAAAGTTCCATCAGAGGGGTAAAGACTTTACAGTATCGCGAGCACGTGTGTAGATAATACCGAGATTTCTTGTCAACTAACTGGAAATTCTCTCTACTCCACATAAACCAAGACCTTTCTGTTTAAAATAATAATTAGATAACTCCAATCAAGATAATGGAATTAGAATAACAATATTATTTAATTATTAGGATGATAATTAAATTTAATAATTAGAACCGTGAAGTTAATTTATTAACCCTGAGATCTACAACTGCTATAAAAAGGTGCCAAAATAGCTTTAAAAATAACTTTGGATTACAAAGTTATTTTGAAGTCAGAGCTGCTGCTAACTTCAAACAGTGTCCCATTTATACGCTTGTAACTAAGTCTGCTGATGAGAAAAGCAAATTTGGGACTATCGGAAACGAAACATTGAGGTTAAATAAAATGTAAATAAGTTGTTTACTTTAAGAAATATAAATTCAATTTAAAATGGTAAAGTTCAAAATGCACTAAATTCTTCAATATTTCAATATTGCTAAAAACTAAGTGCATTTAACATTTATTTATTTTAATTTTTTTTTAAGCAAATGCAGATGATGTTTCGATAAGTTTTGCCAGGTCATCAGAGTAAGTGAATGAGTACAGAATGAAAATTTCATTTTCTTTAGAAAAATAATTTTTCATTCATTTCATCTAATCCACTTAAAATTGAACTCATACGATATAGTTTTAAGAAAGAAGCGAACGTCCTTGAAAATAAGCTACGTAATACCACAGTTCGAAGAAATGGGAAAAAAAAAACTAATATAATAATACAAAAAAAATGAAGTCGACTTCAATGTTAAAAGCAATTTATTTTTCAAAATGAAAGGGAGAAAAAAATAAATCTCTCACCATTTCAGGAATGGAGATGGCTCTCTTCTTAGCCATTTGTTACAAAATGAACAAAGTAACTCCCTGACCTAACGTTGCATTCCGAAGCAAGTTTGCGGCTTCATTTTGACAATAATATTTTCAAACAAATAAATAAACAATACAAGCTCCAAATTGTTGACTACAATTAAACATAATATTTAAGATTGACGAATCGACTTTAAATTATAAATTAATTGAAAAAGAAAGACTGATTGAAGTAGCCAAGGAGAACCAAAAGAACTTCGGGTTAGTGTCCTTAAAGTGATCAATACTATTTTATTGCCATGAAGACTGATATCCCAGGAAGTAGCAGCCATTTTGGTTCCGAAAGCCAACTCGTTTTAGATGGGGGGAAGTAATTACGATCGGTAAGTCACAAGTTTTCATTATTTAAGCCTTTGGGCCATTAATTAGTAAAACGGGCCACTTCTAGAAAGGTGCACACTAATCATGACTTAAATGGCGTCCCTAATTCCCCATTTAGCGTCTCTCCATTCTCATGTAAGACGCGGGGAAAGGTAATTATTTTTAAGAGATCACGTGTCCTTCTAAGGCTGTAAGCTAAGATTGGGAAATGTGACCATGTAATTGTCTGGCCGCCACTGTTTCTCCCTTCCTCTCTAATGGGCAGATAATGGGATGGTCGTGTCATAGAACTTAGCTTCCACGTACTGTTCCCAAATAAAATTAACTTTATTCTTCGGAGGTGGGGATTTTTCTTCTTTGTAGAATGACTTACAGACACTCACAAAACGTAACTTTAATCCACGGTATTATCGTCATCAATTGTTTATCATTTTATCGAATAAATAAAGTTAAAACAAAAAATGAGCAAAAGTCGAAAGAAATCGCTTTATGAAAGGTTTTTTTTTTTTTTTTTTTTTTTTATCTTGGCGCGTGTACTGAATTCAATAATAAATAAAGTTAAAAAATGATCAAGAGTGGAACGAAATCTCTTTATGAAAGGTATTTTTTTAGCTTAGCGCATGTGCTGAAATCAACAATTAATTTACAACAATGTTGAAAATTTAATCTACTGTTATTGGTTAAAATTTTAATCTACTGCTATTGGTTGAAAATTACTGATAGGTTTCAGATATGAACAATATGTTCTATTATCAATTATAATGTTCAAAAGCATTCTATAAATGGAATGATAGATAATTAATTTAATCAACGGAAATCATTGCCATAAAGTAAACGAGAGAAAGGACTGTAAGTGATATTCATTTCCAAAATAAGTTCAAATATTCTATCGATTATTGCAGTAATGAAGATTCAGGGTGTGGCTGGAGAAGTTAGGTTGGCGTGAATACTGCAACGATCGGTTGGATTGAGGAATCATTTATCTTCCAACTAGTATATACGTCATATGCCAACTATTCCTTATCTCACAAGATGGAAGGATGGGGAGGATTTAGAAGGGAAAAAAAAAGCGGAATTAAACATTTATAGTGTAATTCGCATTTCGGCATGCGAGGGATTTATATAATTGCACACTTTTTATATTAAATGATGATTTTTCAAATTTATTGGATAGATTACAATACATAGATTACAATGGTAAGTAGACCTTTCGTGAATGACCTCAAATGTAACCCATTAACCTTTCTTTTGTTTTAGTTAAGATACTTTTTCAATGCATCAGTAATTATCTAGAAAAGAAGGTAGCAAATCTCGGATCATGGAATTTAGCTCAGTATGGTTAATAGTTTATTATTAGTCTATAGTTAATAGTTTATCGTAATAATTTTGATATAAAAAATAACCATTTAAACCTAAATATCATTATATTCTATAATAATGATTACCTTTACGGAAAACCAATTCTTTTTTGAATTTTGAATTCTATTTTTCGATCTTTTGCCGAAGCAAAAGAAGAAAAAAAATCAGGTAAAAAAAAACAAAAAAAAACTGGATTACCCACAATCCTTCAATCGTAAATAAAAGTATAAAAAAAAGAAAAAAAGTCAGTGAGCACATCTCATTTTGAAGGCTTCCAATATACCTCACCTTCCATCTGGTTTTTGATCCTTTAAGTCTTTCATATTCCGTAGGACAATAGGAATAAGCAAAACAAGAAAACAAATAAATATAAACATATTTATCTCACTGCGGTTCATCGCATCAAAAAAGAGTATTGCGACCTGTATTTTCCTTCGGAAGAATCTGTGATGCTGTTTCGTTTGTCGTTCTTTACTTTTTTTTTTTATTTAAGTAAAGAAAATATATTTCTTTGAATGATTTATTGAAGACGACAACGAATAAAAATGAATATTTTCTGTTTTCTTAAAAAGATATAAGAGAATTTCGTTCGCTCTGTAAAGATGAAACCCCGAAGCTGAAAATATAGCCAATAACCGACATCATCCTCTTCTGGTGAAATATTTATAAGTTCACAGGTAGAAACGGGAACACACACACAGAGAGAGAGAGATAGAGATAGAGAGAGATTCTTTTATTATTCTGTCAGAAATATTGGAAGTACGTTAGGAACCACGGAATGAATAAAAAGGGGAAATTTCTATAGAGAACGTGTACACTGTCAATCAAATTTTATTAAGAACTAACTCGTTAAATCAATGCTAAGAAATTCCATGTCTTTGTTTATTTTCGCTTCACGAAATGAAAACCGTAATAAAATAGGCTCCCAAAAATAAAAATAATTTATATGAAGTTGAGTATTTGTGAAAACTTCGTGTCTCTCTCTATAGGTTTATTCTTGTCTTTATGATCCTGGCAGCGTCAGTTATGTTCGTAAAAAGGATTGTTAATACCATGCAAGAAGATTGGTGTGTAAGTCAAGTTGCATTTTGTCGATACAAACTTCAGAATATCCGGGAAACGTTGACAGAGAGAAACTCAGCGCAAAATATATTATCAAAGCGTCGAAAGAACGAAGAGGGATTGGCAAGAGGATAGCTACTTCTGTAGCAAACTATCCACACAAAGTGTATTTAATGGGAAATTGCAACAGGAATTGTACTCTGTAGGTGGACAAAATCATAAAGTCTGATTATCATAGAAAAAAAAAAAAAACTCAATCAGTCCCAGACTCGTTCTGAACCTTATTAATTTAACAATCTCCTGGAATAAACGTAATGCTGCTGTGAAAGATAGTCTAGTAGTAGTCCGGTCACTTCTGACCAGATCAAGATAAAGACAAGATAAGGAATCGTGACGTGATTGGTTGTTGAGATGATGACGTCATTGCGTGTGTGTAACGTCATGAGTTTGGAATGTTAGGAATTTCCCTGGGGGCATATGTGTCAATGGCTTCAGTTCTTGTGTTTTGGTTCGCGTATGGAATTATGGGTGATGGTAGAGATAAGGATTCGTGTTGTTATTGGTGGGGCACTTCTGACCAGATCAAGATAAGATAAGGAATCGTGTCGTGGGGGTGTGTTGTTTTCAGATGTAGATAAGTGACGTCATTTGTTAGTTGTAAATAAGTGACGTTCTTGTTTTGAATGGAAAAGGGAGATACATTAGTGGATAAGGATTCGTGTCGTGATTGGTGGGATACTATGAACAAAATAGGGGTATGGTGAATGGGGGGAAGCGACGTCAGTCTTGGATGTGTATTGTTATGAGTTGTAGATAAGTAAATGGTTTGCGTATGACATTATGGGTGATGGATAGTGATAAGATAAATTTTGGAATGTTTGGAATTCCGCTGGGGCCCCCTTCTGTCAGGGACATCACGTGGTGTGTTGGGTTCGCGTAATGAATTGTGGGTAATTTTTTTAGAGATAAGCAATCGTGTCGTTATGTGTTTAGAAATTTCTGGGGGACATATGTCTCTCTGTGACATCACATGGTATTTTGGTTTTCCTATGGAATTGTGGGCGATGTTTTTGAGATAAGATATTTTGGAATTTTCCCAGGGTGACACAAACATCTGACATTGTTGTTATGTTTTGTCTTTGGTTGTCTATAGATGGCTGTATTAATTCCAATACATTTTCGGGTATTTCTTTCCTGTTAATGGGTAGAAATTCTTAGAGTAGAGTCGTGATTAGGCTTTTCTGAATAATTTAATTATATGCTGGTGTCCTCCATCCAAACACTTTTTTTCCTATACCTCATACATATTTTATTCATATTCGAATTCATATTTTTTTGATTTCTCTAAATTTAAGATCTTAAATTTCAATAAATAAATAAATTGTGTGTGAATTCACTGTGATTTCAAAAGTGATCTTAATTAAATATGCATAACACATCAACGAAACCGTTTGTTCATTTAAATTTACACATTTTATTTCACAGATATTATTTACAATGTAATATGCAGAAATAGGAATTTACAGATATCACCAATGCATATGGTGTTTTTCTTGTTGTAACATTTCTTTGATGAGACATGTGAGATTGGGTGATTTTGATACTGCTTCCCAGATGAGGATGGGAAATTTCCACATACACTAATATTAGCAGCACTGCTATAAAAGCAAGTCTCTGCCACTTTTGCGATGGTTCTTGATTTTCACCTGCAAAGAAAAAAAACGTATTGTTAGTGATGGAAAAGTTAACCGATTACTATAATCCTAATACAGTAGTTAGTTATGGTAGTATCAAAGCTTTACAGAAACATACAAATTTGCCACATGAAACCGTGAAAAGTTGGTTAGCAAACACAGCCTACTTATGTGAGCCATAAACCCATTAGAAGAAAGTTTAAACGCAATCAAATCAAAGTCCCGACACTTTTACACACTTTTCAATGTGATTTGGCAGATATATATCATTCCATGCAAACGAGAATGGGGGAGTGTGTTTCCTTCTTGCATGCATTGATTGTTTTTCCCGATTTGCGTGAGTTCGAACACTGAAGAAGAAATCAGCAGACGCTGTTGTTAATGCTTTCGAGTCTATTTTTAAAGAAGTGCCATGTTACATAAACACTGATCAAGGAAAAGAGTTTTGCGGCAAGAAAGTTCGTGCATTGTTTAAGAACCATAACATTCATTTCTACACGACCAGGAGCGAAATGAAAGCACCCATTGCAGAAAGATTTATCAGAACATTGAAAACAAAGATCTACAAATGGATGACGTATACCAAAAGTAAAAGTTATACGAAAGTTTTGCCGATCCTTGTATATACTTATAACCTCACACCACACCGCACTATCGGTATGGCTCTTTCGGAAGTTAACCTTCACCACGAGGATCGTGTTTGGAAATATTTGTACGGAACCCAAGAGGAGACTATCAAACCAAAATTTCAAGTAGGTGATAGTGTGGTTTTAAGTGATGATACCCACAAATTTAGAAAAGGGTTTTTTGGGGTAACTGGACACGAGAATTGTTCACTATTACTCAGGTTATTAATAGAAATCCTGTAGTATATAGAATTCGCAGTCGGGAACGGAGAAATAGTGGAGGGAACTTTCTATGAACCTCAACTGCAAAAGGCTGATATACCCAATGAACTTCCCGAATTAAACAACGCAAACAGAAAGGAAAGCTTCAGTATTTTGTTAAGTGGCTCGGTTATCCCTCATCGTATAATTCTTAAGTTTGTAGCGAAGATGTTTTACTTAACCTTTCCCAGTAATGCCAGTATGAAAATGATTCCTACTAATACGCAAACGAAATTTCAAGTGGAATTTCCACACTAGATCAGACGTAAAGGTAAATGGGAAGTTGCTCTTGTCGAAATTCATCTTCCGGGAAAATTTAGTAACATCGATTCCAGTTATGATGAGTTTCATATGATACGTGCAGTTGGATGAGGAGGAGGAGGAGGCATTACAGCAGATGTTACATGTCACTATTCACATCGCTAGGCAAATGGAACAGAGACTGTGATAATGACATTTCTTATGAGGAATACGTAAAGGGAAACGTTCTCTATGGCTTTGACTTCTCGCCAGATCAAAATGCCATTGCCCCCCATGTCAACCTGTTGAGAAGAGGAAGTCTGCGACTCGAAGTTAAATTTGCTCAACCTCTTCCTGAAAACATCACAGTGGTTCTTTATGCAGAATTTGAGTGTACCTTATCCGTAACAAAGGATCGTTCTGTGTTACTGGACTATGAACACTGAACAATTAGTAAGCCTGAATAATTAGTAGAACCCCACCACAAGAAAAGTAGGTTTAGGAGTTTGTGCTCGTGATGAATTGCCACAAAATCCGATCAGACAAAAACAGTTGATGTTCATCTTGAACACAGATCCAACCTGGATGCCAGGACAACATTGGCAAGCTATCTATATTAAAGACAAACATGGCGATTTTTTCGATAGCTTCAGTCGTCCGCCCGAAAGCGATATTGTTAACTTTCTGAATATCGACACTAATAAATTGCATTATAATACTGTAACTGTACAAGCTAAGGAATCTGTCACGTGTGGCTTGCACTGTATATATTTTTTAATATTGAGATGTCGTGGTCTTTCTATGCAAAATATTATTAGCAAATGTTATTCTAAGGATTTGCGGTTAAATGATATTGTAGTAACATATCGTGGTTAAATGATATTGTAATAACAGATCATTTACTGAAAATAAAAAATAATTTTAAAAAAATTGTTTTTTTCACTTACCATTTTTTCCGCACCAGTTTCTTATTCCCACGCAGCTTTCGGGGAGATAAAAAGACAAATTTGGTACTCGTTCTTCGAGCTCTCTTACGGGGAGGGATTGGAGTGGAAGCATTTTCCTCACTGGGACTGGCTGATGTTGATGGTTGAGGGGAATGGTTCTGGGTATTCGGTTTGTTCAGGGTAGGTTCTGGATGTGACAGTCTATGTTCCTGTTGCTCTCCTTCTGTGTGGGCCAATTGGTTTTTCAAACCTAAATACTTCTGTAAAACAACTAAATATGCTTTTACTTTTTCATCTGGATTTTGATTTCTCGTTTTTAAAATGACACTCATTTCATCATCGAGTGTGTACAACTCACGCTCCTCTGGTGATTGGAGAAGCGTAAATTTTTTAAAAATATGATTCATTTCCTAATAAGTGAACTCAATAAAGGAACAATGATACTGCTTAATAATGGAAACAGTGCTCCCCGTGCTGTAAAACCAGTTTTCTTCTAGTAATGAAGCGAAGCGATTTGTTACTTGGTGCTCTTATAATTTTTTTTCCTTCGTAGGCGTGACTTCTGGTTATGTTTTAGTGGAATATTTCCAGATAAAACATTTTTGCAGATTTCACAGAGTATGGTGATTTGGCTGGAAGTGCAGTGTTTTAAAGCATCATTTGCTTGTTTGGGAGAGGAATGAGATAAGTAAGTACTTATCTCATTCCTCAAGTGATGATATATTCATAGCGTTTGAGTCTATCAGCCATTCAGGGATAAACACTGTATTGGGTTCTTCTCCTGGCAAAATCCGTGACCTCAAGCGTAAAATATCAGATGTTTCCTGTCTAAAGTCTAAAACTAAATATGAGTGGGGTTCCCGTTTTGCATCTTTATAAATCTGAACTAATACGTTCGTTTGTGCTGGAAATACTTGGGAAGCTAAATGAGAAAACTGTAAAGAGTCTCGGGGATTTTTAAAAGCAATAACATAATGGCTATTGAGAGAAATTGTGCGAAAATGTGTTCCTTTACAGAATAAATTTTGTGTCAGTAGAATGACACTGAGGTTACAATGATGTGAACCTTTTATGAAAACATCAGCTATTTCCGTGCTGTTCTTAGCCTGGTGAACCAAATCATCGATTATGAATAAATTTCTCACATTCGAATCAAATTCAGGTAACTTCAAACCATTCACTAATTCTATATTGGTAAATTTTTTAAATTTATCCTGCTTTTCACTGTAACAGTAAACGATTCGCTGCGGCGGTGGTTTGATTACAATATTCTATGAGAGACAACACGAATGTTGTTTTTCCTGACTGAGTAGCTCCGGAAATAATCCATGTAAATAGATGTATGAACATAGCGAAAATGATAACATAATTAAACATTGTAAAATGTCTAATTATGTTAAAACATGTAAAAATATATAGATACTTGTTTTTAATATAAAAAAAATCTTCATCAAGATTTTTTTATTTTTCATTTTTTTTATCACAGTCACCATGTAATCATGCCAAGACGACTTTTCTTTTTAAATTCTAAGAAAAAAAAAAAAGCTATTGTGGAATAATAGTAACAATAACAGCGATGTGAAAACTGCACAAGAGAAGGGCGACACTGCAAATTATCGTGTTGGGAAACAACCATGCATTTTTTACCTACCAGGTAGAATGTTGTTTAGTTTCTGTCCCATAGATAGATGGCATCTTTTGCTTATGGGGTGTGAATGTAAGGAGTTATCCTTTAAAATACTAGGGAAAGGTGCATGTGTCTGCTGACACTATGCGCTTTGCAAACGTGTATCCAAATCTTTTTGTTACAGAGGTCGTTTTGAGTTGACAGCTCCATTTGTCTCTATGGACAGAAAATGGTACAGGAATTTGGATGTTTTGTGGCTCACGCCCTTACTGGTGCTATCATAGATTCCAGATTAATCTCAGTGGCCAAATTTAAAGTAATGCCTTTGCATTTGGTCACAATCTTACTCCCCCCCCGCACGTTCTGTAGGAATAAGATTTGGGGAATGTGGTAAAAAACTCAACTATAAATCACCGTCAAGTTCATCTCCTAGCTCCCCAAGGTGAGGTGAGTATTCGCCCGGTTTTTCACTGAAAATGACAGAATCGGTATCTGTGTATAAAAGCCATCTTTGCAAAGGTTCCATCACCTTATATAACTTTATCCTATCATAGGCAGCTACAAATGAGGAGATGACAGCATTCCCTTTCCTATTTTCAGGCTCGGTGCCTTCAGTAGGAGAGTAGGCAACCATCATTTGCTCTTCTGAAACTAACCTGGCATCTTAGATAACTTTACTCTTATCTAAAAAACGTTCTGTGAGGTCTTCATAAGAGGAAATCACCAAGCCTTCCCCATAGAGAATTCAAACAAAGCTTAGAAAGTGAATGTTTACCAGGGTTTTTACTAATGTGTTCACTATTTAGCATAATACATTCCCTTAGCAAAAACTCATCCAGATAAGACTGTCGGTTTTTACCTATAGGCCATCCAGAAGCTTCCTGTTTCAGCTTCAGAAAGATATCAATGTAGTAAGCAAAGAAATTTTCTCCACCTTCAAATTTTTTAGAAAAATGTCACACCTCATAAAATTCTATAACTTTATAACCACGAGCACGTGCTAAATCTAATTCTGGAGTGCACCAAAAAATCTGTAAAAGATCGATCCGTATTAGAGCATAATAGAGCCATTTTGGAAACACACTTTCCTCACAGGGGGAAGATTATTTTTCGTTCACTGTGATGGGCAAAACTGGTAAAAAAAAGATTGCTAGGTGCTTCCACTTTTGCATGGCAAATACCAAAGTTTACCCCAGGAGAACAGTCGAAATTATCGAGAATAACTTCGGGATGCCCCATAGGAAATACCTGGTATTTCATTACCCATGGATAAAGGCTATTGAAGACCAAATAGCGAATAACGTCCCTTTCTGACTGAATTTTGTGATACATTTTGTAACAGTCGGTTCTGCAACCATGCAGAACACTATGAGGTAAAATGGGATCTGGAATATTAAGAGCAGCAAAAACGTTTTTCAAGGCTGTGTTTTCAGAAATTTCTGTATTAAATTGACATTCCCAAATTGAGATCACATCGAATCCTTTGCTATGAAAATAGTTTTTGCAATTCTTCATTTTCTCAAAAAGGGAAATCATGTCTGTGTTTCTGCATTGTTGGAATGTACTTGGTCTGTAACATTTTTGGCACCCATGATGGATGCAGCTGTAGAATTCATATAAAAAGCTTCCACATTTTCCATTGATAAAATAAGGGCCGATGTGGACTTCTCTCTCTCCACAGAACATGCATGTTGTATGGTTATGTTGTTCTGTTGTTCTTGACATTTGAGTCAAGCCAAAGCCTTTCGACTTTGCACGTTTGCCCCTATGTAACCCCCGAGCAGGAAATATGCACAAAGTGTTAGGTTTCAAAACGTTTTGGAAAAATACTATACTCTCAAACATACTCCTGCAATTTTAATGTCATGAAGAAAGGGATCAATCTGGGTGAGCTGTATGAAGAGTGTGCGAAAAGTGTTGCAACTGTCACGCAAACACACACACGTCATCCCTCGTATAAGCCAAAAGTTCTGTTTTCAAACAGCATTCACTGTCTAGCTGATTTTCGTACCAAGTCTCGAACTCTGTACGAGTTTCTTTCTTCATAAATTCTGGCTAGAAATATGATTTTTCAGGGGGTTACTCCACAATAATCCATAGAATCGGATGTGTGAAACTTATGAGGAAAGAAACCTTTACGAACTTCTGGGAGATCGAATATGGCTGGTAGTTTCCTCAGACCCACACTAATGTGGGAAAAACTATCAAGAAATATGATGTTTAAATGGTCATAATAGATAGCAAGTATCTTTAATCCATCAAACACTACACTGGGTTGGAGATTTTTTGAAAAAAAATATTCCAAAATAAAATACCCGTCAAAACCACAAAAATTGTGTGCAATCACACAGACATTTTCGTATTTTCGTTTGACAGTCTGAAGGATCCTACCATCTCGATCCCTTTTCGTGATATTCTTGGAAGAAAACAACTCGCCTAGGAACTGACCCACACAGTTTTCACCTCAGAACTCGCATTCATGACTACCAAAATCAGTTATACATAAAACAGGAACATGATGAAGATTTTTAGCAACAATTTCTGTTTAAAAAAAATCATAGAAATTTGCTTATTTGAGACCTCCGATTTTTGGACAAAACACATCTGCCTTGGGTGTTCTAATTTGCAGAGCCGACAGTAATTTTCAAGTGGAGAGATATGGCTTTTATCTGTAGAGAAAGTAGCCAAACATTGTCCACAACTATGGAATTTTGAACAAATATTATTTTGTATGTGCAAATTCAGACATTCGTTGCCGTAGAAAAATCTATTGCATGACTTGCACAAAAGATGATTCTGCACACCATGAATGGCGTTTTTGCAACAGCAGATGCACACATTTTTACATCTATGCATTTGCAATTTGATTGCGTTTTTGAATGTTTTTAAGCAATTGGGGCAATAATAGGCACCCTCCAAATAGAGCTGGCACACTACACACAAAATCATAACGAGATTCGCGAAATAAAAGACAGATCTGTTTATTTGTATTTGGTCCTCAAAATACCACAGAAAAATCTGCATCTGCCAAAAAAATTACTATTTGGTATTCCGGAGTGAAATGTTTTGAAAAAGATTTGCCTCTTGAATACCACAAGAAATGAAAGGAACCCCTGCAATTTTGTGGAGAGTTAAAGCCCTCTTTGTTTGTAAATTTTTACGATCTAATCGCACTTGTCTGTATGTTTTGGCATCATCAACGTGTGATGAAAACCCAGAACAAGTGCTTGGGCCATGCAAAGATTGTCTTTGTTGGCAATTCCTACAATAGCTTTTTTATTTTCACAAACTCATCCAGGCTAAGCAGCATTCTTCTTTTTACATTTGATCCGCCTCCACCATTGTTACTGATGTTAATAAGTACAATATCGATAGTAAGATCATTTGCCAAAAGAAACTCACGTTTCAATTGGGCAACAGCATAAAAAGCATCAACTATCCTTTGGATAGTTAGTTCAGAAAGCAACATGAACGGTAAGTTTATGTTGCTTTCTAAACTGGATGGATGCACTAACGCCCAACCGAACGTGAGAAAAAGTTCCTAAACTCGATAAACTCTCATTAAGCATATCTCAAAACATTTAAATAAAACACTCAGGTATGAGGAGTTCAAGATCAAGAAATCGAATTTGATACTCCATTTGATGAGTTTGATATTTGATAGAATTACGTGATCGGCCCAACGAAACAGTATAAAAATCCCTGTAGAGTGAGGGGTCAGTAGTGGTAGAAGAGTTTTTAGTTTCGCATTCAGAATGTAATAATTGAGGGGGGGGGGTCACGAAAGCTGCCAGCCACACCAGCAAGAGAAACATGTGGATTAACGCCATGACCTGTCTGTTGTTGTTCATTTTCACTTACAGCTGAATCTATTAAATCAACTTCGACAATAACTGTTGCACGATTATGCACAATGCCACCACTAACAAACCAAATGACTGATGATCGCTATAAAAAATTACTTTCTAGATTCAGAAATCTCTTTTATAAATAAATGTTAATCATCATAAAGTGATTTTGCAATTGCGACACTACGCAATCCTTTCACTAACACAAATTTACTAAATATCACCCCTCGAAATCTTTCCAAAAACCCTAACAAACAAAAAAATAAAATAAAAATAATAATGACTTATGGACATTTCACTTAACACAAAACCAGTTTGAAGTATTTTCATGAGCATGTTTTTAATTCCATTGCAAAACCACCTTATAAACTTATATATTAAAAACTTAGACCTTAAAAAATTATTACTTTCTAGATTTCAGATAAATGTTACTCATCATAAAGAGTTTTTGCAATTGCAACACTAAGCGGTCCTTTCACTAACACATTTTACTAAACATCAGCCCTCAAAAACACATTAAAAAATACTTTCTAGATTTCCGATAAATGTTACTCATCATAATGTGTTTTTGCAGAGTCGACACTACGCCATGCTTTCACTAACAATTTTACTAAATATCTTTCAATATCTTTTCTCAATCAATATTATTCCAATAAGTCATTATATATATATATAATGACTTATGGGATTTCACTTAATACAAAACAGATTGAAAATCATGAACATGGTTTTTAATTTTCCATTGCAAAAACCACCTTATAACTTATAGACAAAATTCGCTAATGTAGTCACTAAAAAAATTCAAATAATGATCATATTTTCTAATGACATTGCCATAAAAATGACATAAAATTAACTTATATTTTCTCCAGAAAAACTCATTTTCGAACTACAAACTTCTGAATGCATACAGATATTCCAAATACTTGAAAGACAATGGGAAGCACCGAGCCCATTAGTCTATTTATAAAAAATCGGAACCAATGGAAAACCAATAAAGACAACATGTCACATCGAATAACTTAGTTCTCATCGATCACACGAGGTCAAATTGCAAACCTTTGCTACCTAACAGTAGTGTAATCAATTCCTGTGTCACCTCGAAAACAATTAGTCACATCAGAAATCATGAGTAATGTACAACCCTGGGAAAAAATTTACCTTTGAAGAAACTGCGATACATCTATGAAAGGAAGTGATTCGAATAACTTAGTTCTCATCATCGCATGAGGTCAAATTGTAAAAATTTGCTACCCAACACTAGGGTAAACATTCAGTCACATCAGAAAGTATGAGTAATACACAACTCTGGGAAAATTTTACCTTTGAAGAAACCATGATATGTCTATGAAAAGAAGTGATTATTTATTTTACAAATGTCTAACTAATGTTCCCAATCTCTGAATGAGGACTGACCGGATATGAGTCACTCAGTTATCTACAAACAAGTCTAATGAAAATTAACAGTGTGGGAAAATAATTCACAAGCAGCTTATTTATTTATTTTACTCAGTTATTCTGGTTATAATATGTAGTTAACTGAATTTTAAAAGTAAAATAGAAATAACCAATCATTTGAAAAAAAAAGAACCATACCAAAAAAAAAAAAATCCGCATTGAGAGATATTACCGATCGCTGGTGGATATATTAGTCAGGAAAACACAGTTTGAGCTTACACTCACGACCTTGGTAATAAAAACATAGTAGTATGACCCAATGCGAAGGAATTAACAGTGTACCAAACAGACAGAAAATCTAAAGGAACAAAAGTCAAATAGCTTTACATGTTATTACAGAAATTTCGTTCTTTCAAGTTTTTGTGCATTGTGCTGTGGATAAAAATTCAACTATTTTGGATTATCTATTTGCATTAAGAAGAGTCATTCTGGAAAGACTGTAAGTAAATTTAAATTATCATTAGAATTTCTAAACATACAACAAGTTATTGTAATCCTATAAGTGCCCGTTTATTTTTAATTTATTTTTAAAAATACCATTTGGTTTTTCTCTTCACAGTAAACTAAAAAAACACCAATACCCAAACATTTGTAAACAAGATAACGTTAATTAGAAAAGAGGTTGTCATATACCAATAATCTTTTAGTGATGTCACCTCCAACTGATAGTGATAACCTCAGAGAAAAAAAATAAGTGTGTGTTTGAGGGACACCAGCATATAATTAAATTATTCAGAAAAGCCTAATCACAACTCTACTCTAAGAATTCCCACCCATTAACAGGAAAGAAATACCCCAAATGTATTGGAAAATTAGTACTGTCATCTATAGACAAATCCAAAGACAAAACTTGATGATAATGATGGATGTGTGTCACCCTAGGAAAATTCCAAGATATCTTATCTCAAAAATATCGCCCACAATTCCATAGGCAAACCAAAACACCATGCGATATCACAGAGAGACATATGTTACCCAGAAATTTCCAAACACATAACATCACGATTGCTTATCTCTAAACATCACCCACAATTCATTACACAAACCCAACACACCACGTCATGTCCCTGACAGAAAGGGGCCCCCACCAAAATTCCAAACATTCGAAAATTTATCTTATCACTGTCCATCACCCATAATGCCATATGCAAACCATTTACTTATCTACAACTCATAACAATACACATCCAAAACACTGACGTCGCTTCCCCCATTCACCATACCCCTATTTTGTTCATAGTGTCTCACCAATCACGACACGCTTATCCACTAATATATCTCCATTTTCCATTCAAAACAATAACGTCACTTATTTACAACTAACAAATTACATCACTTATATTCATCTGATAATATCAAACATTCACGTCACGATACCTTATCTTATCTTGATCTGGTCAGAAGTGCCCTACCAATCACGACATGAATCCTTATCCACTAATATATCTCCATTTTCCATTCAAAACAATAACGTCACTTATTTACAACTAACAAATTACATCACTTATATTCATCTGATAATATCAAACATTCACGTCACGATACCTTATCTTATCTTGATCTGGTCAGAAGTGCCCTACCAATCACGACATGAATCCTTATCCACTAATATATCTCCCTTTTCCAGTCAAAACAATAACGTCACTTATTTACAACTAACAAATGACATCACTTATTGACAACAACAAATGACATCACTTATCTACATCTGAAAACAACACACACCCATGACACGATTCCTTATCTTATCTTGATGTAGTCGGAAGTGCCCCACCAATCACAACACGAATCCTTATCTCTACCATCACCCATAATTCCATACGCGAACCAAAACACAAGAACTGAAGCCATTGACACATATGCCCCCCAGGGAAATTCCTAACATTCCTGACTTATGACGTCAAACACACAATGACATCATAATCTCAACAACCAATCACGTCACGATTCCTTATCTTATCTTGATCTTGATCTGGTCAGAAGTGACCGGACTACTACTTAGTCTATTTATATGATTGAGGTGGTTGAGTTGGGTATCTTTACCATAACGAGTACTGTGATTCACAGCCTGATGAATAAATAGGATTCGCATGAGTTCTTTGGTTGGAAATACCTGTATTCGATAATGACTGGATGGAAGTGATAACTTGTCTACCACTTACGGTTTTATACGAATCTTTCCTTGGCCATGTGGGCTTAGTTATGTCTGTAATGAGATCAGTCATGCATGAAAATAAAAGCATTATAAATATTAATATCGCTTTGACAAGAATAATGTCTGTAAAAAAAAGTAAAAATTATTACTGACTTTTAACTGAATGGAACTTGATAAACAGCGAATGAATAGAAACCAATAGAACAGAATGAAAATGAATAGAATATAATAAAATGAATTAATAGAAATGGATAGAATATGAGAGAAATGGGAAAAAATAGCATTAAAATGATTGAATAGAATAGAAAATAAGTGAACAGAAATGAATAGAATACAATAAAATGAATGAATAGGCTAATACATAGAACTGGAATAGAAATAATGAGTAAGAAAATGATTAGAAATTGAATAGCTAATAAATAGAATTTGAATAGGCTGATGAACAAAATAATCTAATGAATAGAACTTCAGTAAACATGAATGACTAGAAATAAATAGAACTTGAATGGACTAATGAATAGAACTTGAAAACGGTAGTGTTAAGACTGATCGAAACGCACAGAGCAGAGTTAAATTATCTTAGCGGAACAGTTATACGTTTTCTGTCTTAAATATTTCTAGAATGCGTTGTCATGTGCAGTAAGTGGTCGTGTTTTTTCCGCAATTCTGGAAAACTTTTCCTGACTGTCATGCACCGATGCTATAAATTACGAGACCTGTTCAGCGTTCTCTTGGAGTGTGTACTCCACTCTTAGAGACTGTTTGTAATCGCGTTGTGTCCATTACCTGTCATATTAGTGTTACATCTCGTGAGGTCGCTGGAGGACGTTATGGATACTTCAGTTGGATAGATGCATATCTTGTTAGAGCTCCTCTCTTAAGTCCTCTCAAAGCGATTTGCCGCATTTACTCTCCAAGATATGGAGATGTCACAGTTAAAGTCAGTCTATTTGTCTATCCCACTGTTTTAATCTCCCACTCACCGATTCTCTTAATGCGACGGTCTTCACTTAAAAAGATCTTTTAATTTTCTGTAATATTTATTATTATTATTATTATTTCTTAGATATCCCTTATTTATTTAATTCATTATTATTTTTCACCTTTTTCTTACTAGGCTAGAAAAAGTTAAATTGGGATTTCACGTTTTTCAAATATTCAAACTTGATTTTTATTTAAGGATTTCAGTAAAATAATTGATTTTAGCGATTTCAAAAAGAAAAAAAAAAGAAAAAAAAGAAAAGAAAATGCATGACCAACTATTTTTATTTTAAGCTAACTGTTTATGAGATGCTCGCGCTCATGAAAGATCGGGAACTTATAAATACATTAGTACCATGAGTGCGTTCATAGTTGTGTTTTTTATTTTTAATTTCTATTTTTCTGTTGTATTTACTTTTTATTTTTATTTATTTATTTACTTATTTGCATAATTCGGAAACCCGACTCTGGACATCGCTTCAAGCCCTCATTTAAAAGGATGGTGGGCTCACACCGGGTGGTGAAGTTCATCTTCAATCTAAAATTCTGACAGATGCCATATGGAACAAATATTCACAAATTACAAAATGAAGTACTCGATGCTCAGGGGAACCATTAACGCTCCTGATTTTCAGATAATAGGTCTTTGTATTAGACAATAATGATTTCAAAATTAAGAGTCTTTTTAAGGAGGTGAAATTTTATCATTTGAACCCTCTAATATTGTAATGGAAACCATTATGAAAGTATAACGGGGTTGGCTTCATTTCGTAGTTTTGGATTATAAAAATTTGTGACTACATCTGCAAAGTATTTGAAGCTGAAATGCTCGTTACAAGAAAGCATCTTAATTATCCTCTTCTCCCTACTACGTATTAGGACTACTGGCCTGACAGAGCTGACTTGAGCTCTTCTAACTCGTACCCATCCCGAGGATAAGGCAACCTCTCAGTATATCCTGTGGCTGTAGCTCGTGTGTTCGAGGGGCCAGTTTGCCTGCTTGCGGGAGGAAAAACCCCAGATAAACTGGGGAAACCCTGCTGTCCACTCCCGAGACCCGCTGACTTGGCTATGGCTGAGAAAGAACCTTAAACTCCTCACGTCGGCAACGGGAATCGAACTCAGAACACTCCTTTCCTAGGTATATGGTTATGAAGTGCATAGCCACTAGGTTAACCGCGCGGACCTACAGAATTATGAGATATAAAAGTCTTTAAAATAATGAATGTGACGTCAAATTCTTCTTTTCCCATTTGAAAGTATTATTTTGCAGAACAAGAACATTTAAAAAGGGACAACATAAAGTTTTTATTCAGAATTAGGCTTCGCATGCACGTGGGTACAGAACTTTAATTTCCCATGAAGATCATACTCCAGTATGGCCCTCACTTTCGGGATTTGTTGGCCAAAGTTGGAAAACTTCAAATCAAACGTGCATTCTCTTGCATTAAGCAGCAACTATCAAATTTATCTCTTTTTTTTTTTTGTATAATGCTTTTTAGTGTGTGGTGACAGAAATTTTCTATGAGAAAATCGTTTCTCCTCACAAAACAGACAAATCGACCAGAGGACATACGCAATTAATAGACATCCAGTAGCTTTATTTACTTTGACAAATTATAAACAACTCCTATAATGATATCTAGGAGATCCTGCACTGGTGCAGCGACCATCTTGTACAGTGGCTTTCATCTTGGTAGGTTGCGTAGTTGCAGCTTCTGCATCCATTTACATTCGTGAATCTTCCCCTTCAAACTGAAGCTGGATACTATCAAGTGATTGCTTCAAGAAGGTTTATCTTCTTGACAGAATTTTTCACCTTAAGGAGAATCGATGTTAAGGGCAAACCTTGGGTTCACTTAAACTTAACAAGTCCAAAGAATTTGAGTGTATTCTTGTTGTCCCAATTTATCTATGACAACGGCCTACTTAAGCAAACTTGGCAATCCACTCTGTCGAACCGTGCGTGATCCGCTTGTCCGAACCACTTCGGCTGTTTTCATAATCTCATCATCTCTGGTCTTCCGCATCGTCGGTTCGGTAAATCCTTCATTATTCATATAGCCAGACGCTGCAAACTTGCAGCTTTAATTGTCTCTGAAGAGAATTAAAGCTGGAAGGTGAGAGAGGGGGGAGGAAGGAAGAAGAGGGGGAAAGCAGCGAATTCACTTTTAATAAACGATTTACATCACAATTAAAAGGAGAGTTAGTTGTGTGTGTGTGTGTTGCTAAAGTGTAAAAGATAGCGAAGCCATCAAAATGATGAGCACGTGTGTTACAGAATTTAAATTTGGCATTTGAATTACGTGGATTACGCCTATAATCGTGATGAATGTATTAAATGAACGCAGCTGACGGATCAACGATGCAAGCACTACGACAGGATTCATCGACCAAGCGTTCTAATTAAGGGCATGCACAGATCGAGTTGGAATATTCACCCGAGAATGTCCTGCAATTCTAACCGAATCACACGAACCCATATCTGCTCTTTTAAGGAATTTGCTCGACAGTCAAGCCGATAGTACTTATCCGATGAACACCAGTGCGGACATCTCCTTAAACGTCATATGTTCCCATCGTTTAGGTAATCCCTGACCTTATTTAAAATATTATAAACATATATAGATTAAATAATAATAATAATAATGTGTTATTATTAATAATGTTAATAATAATTGTTGAGTATCTATTGTTTCGATATATATATATAATATCGAAAGAATATTAGAGGGTCCGCGCGGTTAGCCTAGTGGCCATTCGCTTCGCAACCATATGCCTGGGAAAGGAGTGTCCTGGACTCGATTCCCGTCGCCGACGTGAGAATATTTTTCAGCCATAGCCAAGTTAGCCGGTCTTGGGCGTGGACTGCAGGGTTTTTCTCTCCAGTTTATTTGGGGTTTTTCCTCCCTCAAGCAGGTAAACTGGCTCCGTGAACACACGCATCTACAGACATAAGACACCGGGAGGTATAAGGATAGCCACCTTATCCTCGGGACGGGGACAGTTTAGAAGGACTAAGAATAACCCGTAACAGGCCACTAGGCCTGCAAATATACAAATTGTTTATTTTTTTCTTAGTTAACAATTAAATTATACTTCTCAAGAAATTATATTGCGTTAGTCAAGTATAAACAAAGTTTGCGTGTGAAGTATTTTCACGACTAAGCTAGAGTCTCCGTAGCTCAGTCGATACAGACGACCCCATTTGGTCGGAAAGATCTGGGTTCGATTCCCGTCCGTGACGTGAGGAATCTTTATCTGGTCTCTTTCGACAAAAGGTGAGTTAGCCGGTCTCTTATAAAGGTGTGTGTGTGTGTGGTGGTGGTGGTGGGGGGGTTCACCCGGAAACTCGGTTTTTTTATCCCCCAGAACAAGCAAACCGGCCCCGTGAACACACGCGGATTACAATCAGGAATACTTAATATCCAGCCGTAGGCCTGATTCGTCATCTATGCCGGTATCGAGCCCGGATAAAATTAGTGTGTGTGGGGGAGGGGGGATTGAGATAGTGCCGTACCTTCTCGTAAAAGGGCTCACAGCCGTCGTATCATCATTCGAAATAAAAAAAAGACTAAGTTATTTGTATATGTAATAGAAGCTTTGATTTCACACCACTTTCTGAGTATATAAATGGGAATCCCTCCACTCCACACTGATTTAACATTAATATCTTCTTAGGGCCTAGTTCCCACTGATGAAACCGTCAAAATTGCTGGGTAGCAACTCTTCCCATAGACGGTTTCTCCCAGAGTGAAGTGTGCTTTGGATTATGGGGTACTCAGACAATTGATACGAAGTGAACAGCCTGTATCCACAAGTAGCCTAGACATGAAGATACTACGCACAAACTTTGTTTACTTACGTTTGGGTGTAGGTTATAATAAACAAGAACATAATTTCTTGTTTATTATAATTTAATTGGAATTAAATAATTTTATAATGATCATAATGTGTGTATATTCCTCTCACTAAACTTGACTCACACTGCTATATATAAGTGCAAAGAAACAGATCCCTAGAGTCGACCTACGGACTTCGAAAGAGGTGTTATTATGGAATGTCTTATCACTAACCCTACCATACAAGTGAACCAAGCATCGCTTGGGGCGGAAAAATATAAAGATTTAATATTAAATCTCTGTAACCTTTAAAAGGCGCCCCGAAGGCTCCGCGCTTGGGGCGCAAAAATACCTTGGGCCGAACTTGAACCTACCCCTTCCGTTTATGAATAGTAAAGATTTCATCGGCAAAATAAACTGTGAACAACACTATCATCCGATGGAAATGGAAATTATCGACATTCCCATGGGAAATTAATCATCCAGTTGAAGGTTGGACTCTTTCTGATGCCCAATACTTCTAGAGAATGTTAATGCTTTAACACTGTGTGTAATTTTAAGGGATAGATGTATTTCATCATAATGCGCTATGTTAGATTATAAGTGCTACCATGAGAAGATTAAAAAATTTGGCTCACGAAGTCCTGATTCCAACCCAATCTTTGGAACTAACAAGAACATTTAGCAGAATCGGAGTGACAGTGACTAACACCACAATCAGGTGGAGAAAATGCCTACAAGGAAGAAGTGATCGATGCAAGAAGTATCCAGGGGGGGGGGTATCAAAATGTTTGCCGCTTTTAGATTTTTAATAATTACTGAAATAACTATTCAGGGAATGGTTATTTCAACATACTATATGAGTCTGCTTCGTTTCCCAGTGTGTTGTTTGGTTGAAAAAAGGGGATAATGCTTCGTCTCCTCTAATCCTCAATCCCCCCCCCCCCACACACACACCACACACACACACTAATGTACTATAAGTTTATAACTTTTTTTTCGGGAGTGGGATCTCATAAAAATGTAATGTTATCTGGCTTAGCTGAATATGCATTGTTGACGGATTATCCGTAATTAATACTTAATTACATTAATAATTAAAATCAACGATTGTTAGACACAACAGCAGTCGATTTACGCGTATATCCGACAATCCTGTAGCATAACAAAAATCAAACATAACTCTTCCATCTATTCTGTAATCCTTGTTTTTCTTTCACTCGTTTTGAGGTTTGTTTTCTTTTATGTATTTCTCTCTTCTCTATTTACTTTAGAGGAGAGAAAAGAGAAATAAATGATAAAATCAAAAACATATCTTCTCCTCACAGAGAGAGAGAGAGAGAATCCGGAAACGGAGGGAGACTAAATGAAAGAAAGAAGGAAATCTAAAAGGCATAATTTGCTCATTTCGTCACGTTCCCCCAAAATCGATATTCGTCTAGCAGTGCTATTAGCTGCTACCACTGAGCGTGTGGTTTTCGTAGGCTGAAGTAAGTAAAGGTATTGATAGGTTTGCTATGATTATAATAACCTCGGATAACGTTGGCGCAGTGAATTATCTTTGAAAAGATAAATTACGTATGAATTAAATACATATATTCATTACGTGTTGACAACTTCGGCGAATGTTGTTACATAAGTTTTTCTTTTTGTGAAAAATAAACAACTTAATTTTTTTCGCCCAAATATTATTACATTAACATTTCATTTGCATGTGAAAATTAATGTCTAAAACGACTCTCCGTTTCTCTTAGGTAGCACTTAAAATCAATGCAGATACTACTGAATAAACACTTTTTTTTTTTTTTTCAAATTATCCTTGAATGAAGAAAGTCACATAGAAATTTCAACAACATTAAAATACATGAAGGTTTTTCTTAAAATGAAGTCAGCGAATAGCATCAATCAACTTCCAATCTTCAAGGTATGTTTACCTTCTTAAGATAAAGGTTGCTTCATTACCGTGAAGAGGTATCTATCCTTGTTATCCAGTCACTAAAGAAACGCTTGTATTGCCATCGTTCTAAAATAAAACCTCTGAGATAGTTCACTCCATTTATCATATTTCGTATTCTATACACGTTTATCTCCGTTTGACTGCTAGCGAATCCTATCGGCCGCATATCTGCGAGTCGCGAACTTTTAAAAGGCGATAATATTGAAAACTTGCAGGCGTTAAACATACATGACCGACCCGACGATAAAGGAGTTAATGAAGTATCGGATAAGAATGAAGAATGACGGTCCTTATGTTATGCTTCAATAAGACTTTTGTCTTATGAGAACCAAAGCTATCCTCTGGTAGATGTGTCTTTTATGAAATAACAAGTTAATAAACATAAGTTGGGTTATCCGAACATTAAGAACCAACACAGGGTTGTCATCTACACAATACTGAGAGTTAAGGGCCCTTCGACTTTCGTGTAAGATGATATTTCATTTTATATTTAAATCGACTTAATACTAATATTTTTAAATGGGACTTCCTTTTCTTGGCTTCCAAATAAGTCAGAGAAGTTTTGTCTCTCTAATGATTGCCTTTGTGAAATGTTATGTTTCTTACCATAACAGACACTACATTTCCATATTAGCCACGATTTTTAGTCCTCACATTGTAAGAGGATGCTAAGGGCGCAATAGAAATTACACCAATGGTAGCGTGCAACTAGATACATACTCACTATCAAGATAAAGGTAAATCATAGAGTTTGGTAGGATATTTATTATCACAAATATAATTACACGCTCCATCCATTCAGAAACATGAATATTAAATACAAATATTTCGTATTTCATCTTATAAAAATATCCTTATTGGGAAGGAGGAGAATAATGAAAATTTGAATATATTCGATTATAAAACGTGTAGTAATAATAAAAAGTATTTTATATATGGTCATTGTAATGTATACATACTGTTATAAATTATAATATAACTAGAAAGTTAAAACACCAAAAATTTATTTATTTAATGCAATTACAATTAACAATGTCTCAAATTTCAGCGATATATATATATCGCTGAAATTTGAGATATATATATATATATATATATATATATATATATAAAGATATATATATATATATATATATATGTGGATTCAATTGAAGTTGGGTGTATAGAAGTCCAATTGAAATAACAACCTTTACCCTTGGATGGCAATGCTGTAGCCAATGAAGTTCTAACTGAGGCTCGGCTATTGCTGTTACTTTCCTGCCATGATCAGAGCTTTAATAGCGCAATTTCCCTTATCCCTACACTGTCCTCTACAGATAACGGGGAAGATGAAAAGCATTCTTGCTTCGCCCCTTTAAGCCAATCCTTATAAGGACTTCAGCGATATATACATACATATATATATTTAGCGTTAGATCGTTAAATAAATAAATTATAATTCATATTGTTTTACATGGCAGCCTTAAAAGCGAAAGGGATGTTCTCTATCTCGCGCACTCTCCTTTCGTTTAGTATTATCTCTTAATGGAGAACGCATACCTCAGTCTTAATTCATTATCAATCACAAAAATATTCAATTTATGGTATTAATTAAAAAAAACTTTGCTTCTCAAAAAGAACTTTCCAACAAGAAACAGCAACTACCAAGCAAAACCATTCACTTCTCAATGGTCGTAATTCAAAATTCACATAAAAAATTGTCGACCGTTTTTCTCTTCGCATTTTCCAAACGAAAAAGAATTCACAGGATCTCAATTTATGTAAATTAAATTGATATCAAATAAATAATGAAATGATTTATTTATTTTTAGAGCTATCTCCATATTTAAGAGACTATTTTTAAAACATTTTTTTTCTTTCGGATCTAATCTGAAAATTTTGAAACATAGATTCCAAGTATTTTTCTACTTTTTTTAAAAATATACTTTCATTCTCAAAATTTTCTAATTTTAGGAAAAAAATGACTTCGATGCAGTATACAGCATTTTTAGGATCATATTTTTGTTTTTACTATTGACGAGTGATTTGTATCGCTCGTATTCCAAGAAAAAAACATATCAATTGATTCTGAATTACCAAGAACTCTACGCATAAAAAACTGTGACTTCTATACAATAAAATGATGAGAATAACTTGATAACAATGAATTTACATAACATCGGTGTCATATATATTACAACAAATGTACTACGATAGTGTCTATACATAAACATTGGTTTTGATTTTTCTTGGCTTAGCAAACATAAGCAAATATATTCCCATCCTAATGTTAACTTACAGCTGACCATGCTCTAAGCAATGAAATCTTTGAACTTTTACAGTTTGGGATGTTACTCTGCATAATCGATATTTTGCAATTACAGCTTATCCTTATTAAATTACCTTTTATATTGGTATGGGATAGAGAAATATGAGACATATTAAAAAACAGTAATCGATATTCTTAATAATTATTAATAACATATTTATTACTGTTGATACATATGAAAATAAATATACAAAATAGGGACTTATCGTAAACGAAATTTAGAGAATCAGCTTAGCTTGAGCGTTATGCAATTCACATTAATTATAGCACATGTGACATCTCAAAACAATATCAGCTATCTCAAAAGAATGTCTAAAAAACTAATAGAATAAACTGCGTTTTAGTTATATTTAGCATATTAGTATGGAAAGACGTGATTTCGTTTTTCAGAATAGTTTATATTAAGGTACATTTTCAGTAATCTTCGTATTCTTTTACTAACTTTGTTTAGTATATTGCAATTTTCATATTTATTCGTCTTGTTATCTACATAAAATCATAAATAAATTAGTTTGTTACTCTAGTTATATTACTTCTATAATAAAGTATGTCGGTTGTACTTATAATACTACAGAGGGAGTAGTAGCATGCAGCACGCTTTATTATTTATTATATTTATTATTTATTAAAATACAAAATTTTGATAATATATTTTTAGGATATTTTTATTATAATGTTTTCATAATTTAAAAAATTCTCTTAAAAGTCTTAAAAATAAAGAATAAATTATAGATAAGCGTTAACCCCATCTTTTTCTCCAAATAACAAGCTAATTAAAGTCGAAGCTAATTTTAAAGTGGAAGCAGGGGAGAATCGACCGTGAGATGCGGTGATTGATCCATTCAATCCAATACCCTTGGAGGGCAATGGATGGCAATGCTGTAGCCAATGAAGTTCTAACTGAGGCTCGGCTATTGCTATTACCCTCCTGCCATGATCAGAGCTTTAATAGCTTAATAACACCTTATTCCTATACTGTCCTCTACAAATAACGGGGAAGATGAAAAGCATTCTTGCTTCGCCACTTTAAGCCAGTCCTTATAAGGACTATAAGGAAAGTGGAAGCAGAATGAATGAATCAATCGACTGTGAGATGCGGTGATTATTGATTCATTCAATCCAATACCCTTGGAGGGTAATGGATGGCAATGCTGTAGCTAATGAAGTTCTAACTGAAGCTCAGCTATTGCTGTTACCCTCCTGCCATGATCAGAGCTTTAATAGCTCAATAACACCTTATCTCTACACCGTCCTCTACAGATAACGGGGAAGTTGAAAAGCATTCTTGCTTCGCCCCTTTAAGCCAATCCTTATAAGGACTATAAGAAAGTGGAAGCATGGGTGGGTTTTCTGAGCGGCTGAATCGACCGTGAGATGCGGTGATTAATACCCTTGGAGGGTAATGGATGGCAATGCTGTAGCCAATGAAGTTCTAAAGTGGAAGCATCTCTCCCCGTGTGGTGTCCGGGATAAGAATAGCTCCACTGCAGCCCATGTAGTCGTACGAGGCAACTAAAATGGGTACCCAGAGAGGGTAATGGATGGCAATGCTGTAGCCAATGAAGTTTTAACTGAGGCTCAGCTATTGCTGTTACCTTCCTGCCATGATCCGAGCTTATATAGCTAAATAATAATACCCCATTCATAGATTTTATCAATCGGACGACGGAATAAAGAGTCAAGGACTCAGTCCGCCTACCCCCCCCCCCAAAAAAAAGTCAAAGCAAATTAACTTTGTTTCGACTTTAAAATTTTCATCACCGAAGATTCTAATTTAGGATATGAGTTATCTTTAAGAATTTGAGCAATGTTTGAAAGGGGTAAGTAACTAACTAAAACATCATGGAAAATTGCATTTTTTTTTAAATTGTTATTCGGCGTTTTGTTTTATATCTTAAGTATAACTTTAGAAGTAGTTGGGTTATAAACAGTTATTACAAAATTGTTTTATAAAATAATGTGGAATGATTTTTCACACAGGAGACCCTCATACAAGAAAACAGCTAAGTGATGTTCTTACTGAAATGTTACTTATGAAACCAATTTTATCGAATTCATTTTGGATGCAAGATTATTAGCAAACCATGATGTTAAAGAGACAGACATGCTTGATAACGTAGGCTTTTCGCAGTATAACAGATCTGCAATTAAATATTCCAAGCTTTGTATAAAGATTTGACTCTCATGAGATATTTTTTCAGCT
Organism: Typopeltis vanoorti; assembly: GCF_054136105.1. NCBI lineage: Eukaryota > Metazoa > Arthropoda > Arachnida > Uropygi > Thelyphonidae > Typopeltis > Typopeltis vanoorti. The sequence goes on from NC_143553.1 coordinate 109,104,588, forward strand.
TCTTACCAAAAATGCTGACAAAACCCAACATGCTCTTAGCATCAGATCAATTAAAACAGAAGCATGGACGTAAGTATTTTGGTACTTATTTGATTAGATGTATATTTAATGAAATAACACAATATAAGTGAGAACTATAGATAATATGTTGCTCACCTCCTCCCTCCCTCAAGTTGAAAATCTTTTCTTGTGATGGTATTCGTTTTCAAACTAAACTAGAAAGAAGAAAATCGATCTCAAAAATAGGACAAAAACATGAAACATTAGTTTGCGTTTTTAGACGTTCCTTGCAGTTTTAATCATATTTTAGCAAGACAAATGAAATAAAGAGAAAAAAAAAGAATGGAAGCTACAAACACAGTTGTCACATGTCTTCAAAAATGCTAAAATTATTTCTCCAAGAAAAATCTGAGGTAATTCCATCTGTTCTTCTCGTTCAAATCCTGTTTTTACTTGGTTTTCAGAGACATCCACATTTCTTTAAATGACTCTACTACTCCGTATATTTTAGATGGTCCGACTCTATCCGCAGACTTAACATCTTCTCGTGCCCCTCCACCCTCCCCTTTCATTCCGAACAAAAAGAGTGACGAGTAACAGGAAACGGAAATTACAGTGCACCCGAGAGCAAACTGTAATAAAGTGTTCGGCAGTAGAAATCATCTCCCATTGGACTGTTTTGTCGTTTCTGCGGGCTGCGTTTACTATATACAGTATATATAGAGAGAGTGAAGAGATTGCAATCAGCTAAAGGTAAGAGGAAAAGAAAAATAGAGTATACACTACGAAACAGATGGTCCCTTGTATTGAACATTAAATTTCTTTCGTTTTTTTTTTCTAGATGAGTACATCTAACTCTCGCTTGTTTTATGACTTCCAGTAATATTAATAACGATGTTATTTTTAATGTTTTTCTATATTTTAACCACTAAAATGAAGATAGCCTGCTTTATTAAATTTGTATACATATTAATATACAGATTTGTTATTTTTATTTTAAGTAACAATTCCTATCAACAGGTGGCGCTTACACTAGGAAGCAACCATGGCAACAGTCGTATTCTATTACTGTATTGTATTAATAATTCTTTAGCAGACGAAGGTAGCTTACCTGCATAACATCTATGCATGTAGGGAAACACATCTTCTCAGAGCTTCGTTTCTATGACCTAACTATCAATAGTTTCGGAGCTTTAGGTTAAATTGGTTTACGGTATTCCTGTGATCCTTTAAGAGTTCTTATTCGTAGAGAAATACCCACGGGAGGCGAATTTAATCAGAATGGAAACTTTTCATTAGACAAATGAGGCCGCTTCTTGGAGATTCTAGTGCTTCCTTCCTCAGTCAACTGGACAATGGATGCTGATGCAATGAATAACGATGTGCTTGTTAAATGGAAGTTGTGAAGAAAATGAGAGCTGCATTAAAGTAAGAGGTAAATAATTGAAGCCACCATCATTCATGGGAAAATGAGATAGACGCATTTAGATGTCATTAGTTAAGTCACTTTGGGAAATGATGAATGAAATAGGGGCTTAGTTACAACGCATTCGTCACTTAATTAGCGACACAAGAACCCCGACCTTCAGGTGATACGATGACAGCACTGTGCAAATAAGTCACTTCTGATACGGAGGGTCTGAAAATGTGATCACAAATAGGCGAATGTGTACTAATGGGTCGTCTTTGCCTTAATTTTACAGTACGTTGACGTGTCTTTTTTTTTTTTTTAATCTCTTTCATCGATTTCTCTTTACTCGGCTAGATAATCTGGGAAAGAGTTGAAATTTCTTTATTGCGCATAGTGATCTCTTATGTATTATGAATCCTGAATATGACAAGGCCCAAATCTCCCCCACCTCCAGCGAGATAGTTTCCCAAACACGCCAATGTGTGGATCTTTGGATGAAATGCATTTGCAAAATATTTCTATTATTTTTAAGATATTTACGGATTTTAACATTTTTTTACAAAATTAACGGGTTTTCCATCTATCTTTTTAAGATTTCAATCTTTTTGGTATAGAAACCGATTACATGTATTAGTTTGCACACAAAATAAAATTCTAAATAAAAAGTAACTATTCTCGATTTTAAGATTTAAAAATGTATCTAATAGATACATTCATTTTACATACAAATATAAAAAAATGTATTTATTTTATCTTTCTTTTCCCAATATTTAATCATTCGACTCGTGTGAAAATAACACCTAAAGTAAACAAAACACATTTTCTAATCTTAAGCTGATATGATTAGAAATAGTAATAAAAGACTATTAATTTTAGGAAAAACATTTATAAGATCAACCTGCAAAAATATCATAAAAGTAATTTAAATTTAAGGATTTATTTAAATTTTTAAATTCAAGCAATTCTTCTATTAGAAAATAGCCTATTATATGAAAATTGCGAAATATAAAATTAAATTTTTTAATATTTAAAGATATAAATAAATAAATCATGCAAAATAAAATATACAGTATTGAATTAAAATATGTATTTAATTTCAGTAAATTTTCTTTCTTTTCTTATCTCCTTCTTCATTCCAATTATATATGCAAGAGTTAGGGCTGAATATTTCTTCTCATATAGTGAGAGTCTACCTTCTCTTCCAAGTATATGCCTTACCTTATAGGATAAAGCACAAGACCCCTGGTCGACGTGGGAGGGTTGAGTACTGCCCCCTTAAAGAAATGGAGATTGCAGGAAGTGAAGACTATAGAAGCCACGGCTAAAATGAACACGTCATCTGCAGAAACCCAGATTCATAAATCCTTTCTGGATAATATATCGACCAACAATACTCTGATAAGGAAATTGAACATTTGTACTTATAATTTTAGAACATTGACTCGAGAAGAAGAAGAAGAGCAAGACGACGAGAAAATAAAGTGATATATACTTGAACGAAACTGAAATAGAAACAAAAATACTGAAATAAACAAATACATTTTACATATAGCTGGAAAGGATTATGGTGAAGGAGGAAAGCTAGATTTATGGTTCATAAAAGATAGAAAAATAACATCCTTCAATTTAAACAAATCTCCCAAAGAATTACGTCTCTTACATTGAAAATCAATGAATGGTTTGATTCCGTTATAATACAAATATACACCTACTTCCAGTCATTTACATCAAGAAATTGACGATTTTTGTAAGGATGCTATCTCTCTCTCTCTCTCCCTCTTAGAAAATTATACTGGGAGACTTTATTTGTCGAGTAGTCGAGAAACAACAGGAATTTTAGGTGGAAAGGTATGAATCAAAGAAATGAGAGAGGACAAAAACGTACCGAATTTGAAGAGAGTCAGGGATGGTATATTGGCAGTATTTCTTTGCAAACGAAATAAAGGAACTGGAGATGATCCACTGAATAAAACTGTCTGTATTGATATCGTTTATATTATGGTATACAACACCGATATATTATAGAAGGTATAGCTACTGGCAACTAACTTACCTATGATAATGAAGATAGGCTAGCGAGAGCAAGAATAAAAATAAACAATAAAAATATTGAAATTAGTGATGAAAAAGTTCACAATAGAATGCAAAGATATCGTAAACTATAAATAAAATTTGAGGAAATAATGTTTAGTTTAATGGAAGAAAAGTTGGAAGAGAGACATGCGAATGGATCAGATTGATTGGAGACAACGAAGGAAGTAATTTCAACAATAACAGAAATAACTCGGGATTAAATCATTAGTAGCAAAGGATAAAATCTAAAGAGAAACTTACCTGTGCAACACTATAAACACAAAAAAGGAGGCAAACTGCAGGGGAAGGGTGTTTAGCATGGGAAATAGGCAAGAGATGCTTGAAGTAAAGAAGAGATGCTTCAAAGAGAATTCGAAGAGAAAAGTAATCAGCTAATTCATGTGTACAGGTCAGAAAAATAAGGATAATGGTAAGGAAGAAAAAATCATAGAATGAGAAAGCATTATCTGTGCAAGTCAAAGGTAATCCCAATGAGCTTTTTAGATAATTGGGTACAAGGAAGAATGACCAGTGAAATGTTTTTGATGAATGCTGAGAGTAGGAGGTAACTGAAGCGGATGAAATAGTATCACTTTGTATCATCCGGGTGAAGATATTGAAGTAGCTGATGTGGAAATAGAAGTACACAAATTGTATAGGATATTACAGAACTTTGATTTGAATACAGTTGTGAGATTAGATGGGATATCAACTTAATTTCAGAGCAATGTCATAAATCAGCGATAAAGGGTAACAAAGATTATGTCAACTATGCATCGTCCGTTATTCCCGGGAGTTTTCGACGAACTACAACTTAAAATAGCAGACCCTTCCAACAAATAGTTTAGATAATTAGAAAATATATATATCGGAATTCAACATCTAGTATAAAGTTTGAATAACAGTGAAAGGAATTCAGATTTGAGAAAGTAGTGAGGTGAGGAGATCCGACATCACACAAATTGTTTTCTGTAACCTTAACAGAAGTCTTTGGAAATACAGTGCGGAAAAGCTATGGGATTAACATCAATGAACTAAATTATTAACCTTTGGTAGTCAATACTGTTCTTAAAACCAAATGAAGACTCTCAAAAATGCTGAATGACCTTGATAGAAGAAGCAGAAGGTTAAAGTTTAAAGCTAAACGGACAGTTTACGATAATTTTATATCAGCTCAGATTGAACTAAAAAATAAAGAATAATCCTGTTAAAATTTTTAAAAACTATATTTATCTCGGAACGTCATTTAGATTGACGGAAAAATAAGATACAGAAATGAATAAATTGAAGAATGACACTAGGAAACATCGTTTTAGCTATATAAATTTTTTCTCTTAGAAGATGTATGTATATGCTTTAAAAATGAAAGGTAATGTGTGCATTACTCCAGTATTTACTTATAAAAGGCGAGACATGGAACAATGAGAGTGGCTCAAAGAGCTTTGGAAAGAAAAACGATTCGCAAGCGAAACGGTACAGAATTAGAAAGATGACTGGAATATAGGGTATTCTGAAGTATTGTAAAGGATACAAATAGAGATGGATGACTATGCTAGCAGATTAATAGAGGAAAGACGAGCAAGATTTAGCACTAAGTGGATATCAACAATGAATTCAATTATATTCGAAATATAATCGTACGTAAAGTCCTTAAAAGGACTGGCTTAAAGGGACGAAGCAAGAATGCTTTTCATATTCCCCGTTATCTGTAGAGGACAGTGCAGGGATAAGGTTATTGAGCTATTATTAAAGCTCTGATCATGGCAGGAGGGTAACAGCAGTAGCCGAGCCTCAGTTAGAACTTCATTGGCTACAGAATTGCCATCCATTACCCTCCCAGGATGGGTTTTTCATTTTTCATCTCCCTTACCACCAAAACTGCTTAATGATAGTTTCGAATGATGGATTTTTATATTAGGTGTTTTACAACTTTTTAATTATTTTAATAAAATTTTAAAATATACTCTAATTGTAGAGTATTTTGAAGAAACCTTAAGAATGACACAAGATTACATAGTTATGTAATATTCACTTAACGAAAATTTGCTTTTTTTGCAATGTTTAATTTAATTTTTATTATACCCTCGTACACAATAAAAGAATAAACAGTAGTGCTTGAGAAACCATATTCTTTTTTAAATTAATTTAATTTAATATCTTCTACTCGGTATAAAGTATTCTTGAAGCGTTATTTTTTAAATAATTAATTCAACGAAACTCAGTTACAAAAGGAATGATGAAAAATGACGACAATTTTCCCATTTATGAAATTGAGCTCTAAAGAATTCCATTTACATTCACGTTGTACGAAGATAACAGTTTTCTCCACATATTAACAACATTCGCTTTTGATGTGAATTTGCTTCGGTTCGAAACTGTCAAGTTTTATTACAACACTTTCAATTTAACCATCTCCCAAGTAAACTTCTAGTTGGTAATTTCTTCGCTTTGTTCTATTCAGATATCTTCATTTACTCGTATTTCATAGGAGCAAACTAGAACCGTGTCACATGGCATTAATGAATTCCCTACTGAGTTATCCAGTGTTATTCACCTTTGCGAATCCATTTATCAGCCCGTTTGATTAAATATGCAACAGCAAACAAATCACACACGTGGATGCTCAACAATGCAAGTACTCCTCGAGGTTATGTTCATTTCACATCTGGGTACGTTTCACAAGTGCAAATATTAAACAGTGCTGCTTTCCGATTGTTAGAAGCCAGGAATGCGCTCTGATGCTGAATTAGATGACCATTATAGAAAATGGCACATTTCTGGGTTCCGTTTTCGTTCTCGTAGCATATCAAGCTTGATGACTTTCTTGAAAAGGGACAGAGGTTTCTTTCAAAAGAGGTAAATACGTGTAATAATCATTAGCTGCTCCACAGTCATTGCCATTTCTGCAAATAAAGAGATTTACAATTTCCGTTAGGTAGCGATGCGACCTAATCCTCGTTGTAGTTAACGCAAACGAAGCGACTGTGTGGTTAGGATTACAGAAACCGTGTTATCTATTTGGTTCTGAGTAAAAAGACAGACAAAGATTAAATTAAATGGACAATAGAGCCGAAGATCAAATGTATGCTTTAAGTGCTCGGAATTTCTGATGTGTGTGGGTGTGTGGGTGTGTGTACAGTCTATGGTCTCGTAATGGTACCTGCATTTGAGTGGAGAGAAGAAAGAAAATAAACAATCTAGCACTCAAGATGTCCTACAAAAGGGCAAAAGGTTTACTTTAGTAAGAGCTTAAATTACATACGGCCAGGCTAAAAATTATATTCGAGGAAATTGCCACATTCGAACAAAGTGAAATGGCTTTTTATTTTTGTAAATATTTCTTTTTAGCCAAGTTCGCAAAGTTATACTCATCTGCAAGAAGTACATTATATGCGATGAAATAATTAATATCGTTAAATTTATCTGAATTTGTCATTTTGTTTGATTTTTACTTTCATACTATTCATTTTACAAAAGTATACTCGTTTTCGTATCATTAAATATTTAAAAAAAATTATTTTAAATCACTAATATCAGTTAACAGAAATTACAGATCTCTACGCAGACATGAAGAAACTTCTTTGGCATTAAAATAAAATAAAATAAAATAAAATAAAATAAAACGGACACTTTGGGAATTTCGGTTGAATGACGTGGGACAATTTCCTCCACGAAAGATGCGTTCTGCAAAATTAACCAACCAGATATCGAACACGCATGCACGCACGTACGCGCATCCCAACAAATCCACACACCGACAGCAGCCCATTCCATGAGACTGGGTCCTCCAACAGTGCACACTCAATTTCCATGCATTTTAAACATTAAGATTGAACAATTAGCCAAGTATCGCTGTGAGTATCCCTTATGGAAATCGGTGGGTAGCATGTTCCTATTAGCAAACCAATCATTAAAATCGGGGTTTAGTTAACTGATAAAACATTGAATTATGACCATTGTCATCCAGTGAAAAAAAAATACTAGTAGTCTAGAGTAGTCGGGCGCTCATCTTGGACATGACACACTGTTCGGTTGCTCACTGTCCATTGTGGTTCAATCCCTCAGAATGGCATAATCAAGTGGGAAAAACTGTCGCAAACAGTGCAGTACCTACCTCATACGAAACAATCACCAGGTAACGCTGTCACATTCCCCATTAAAAAGAGTATGAGTTCAAGAAGCATGTCCAGGATGACGATACGTCGCGCTCTCGTATATATACGACTCCTGAACCGAAGTTGTATACAAGACACCTTCTGCTTACTGAAAGAAACGAAGGAATTTATTGCTATGGTTTCAATAATACGAGGAATAAAAAAAGATGTGCTTGTCAAATGAACAGTAATTGTTCGATGCACCATGCATATGAATAGTCACAAGTACAGTGCAAACGACCTGAATCGATGGTGCATGAGTTTTTACAGTACAGGCCGATGGAGGTGGTATCATATCACGAGGTGTACTCTGCTGGGCAGAATTCCTATTACGTATTGACCAAGGTAAGAATGACATGGCCTATCTGCAGTTCAGAGCAGCCTAGACCACCTGCATTCTGCCATGTTTACAGATAAAAACGAGTCTTCCGGAACGACGATTTATCATTTCACTTGGTTTACATCGTAAAGAACTAGCCCGTAGAATACATGTTGTACATCATCCATTTTAAATGACCTGTGAATTCACCCAATCTGAACCCATTGTATCTATAGGATATTCTGGAACGTTCAGTGAGACGTATGGACGTTGTACTGAAGAGTCCCTCTAAGGAAATCAGAACTGTTACAGATATCTGCCTTATGTGCCTTGAAGTATGAAAAGTGATTTTGATTTTCCGGATATTCCAGTTTCTTTTAACTAATTATACTTCACTCGCTTTCCTGATCAGCCATCTTTATTTCGTTTTTTTGTAATCCTTCGCAGAGTTAGTTTGAATCTTCCTCTTTTTTTTATTCTTCCGGATCAATGTCAAAATTATCCTTCAAATTTCTCCTTTGTCATTTCTCATTTCATGGCCAATCCATCCGGCGCTATCTCAGTGCTATTTTTTGAAAATTATTTTTCCCTAAATAATCGGCTTAAAGTGATGGATACTGCTCGTGCATGCACATCGTAAAAATAAATCAGGAAAGGAGTTATTAGCTTTGAATGAGAAATGATACCAAATTAAAAGGGGAGAAAAGAACTGGATGACTTTATCACCCAGATGTGACATCAAGACGGTCCTGTTCATTAGACAATTGAAGCATTAAAAATACGGTAGAGCCTCCAGCTTATCTGACTACCCTCTACCCTCTTGCACAAATAAACTACAGGTTTTTAACGTTATTTGGTGAAAGGAGAGTTTGACATTAAAATAGCTTTGCCAAAGGTGGACCCTTCTTAAGGTACTGACATATTATCCCATATCGAAACTTCGGTTGCATAAAAAAAAATAAAAACAATGTTTTTCTTTAGCTAAGTAATAAAATGTGCCTCCTTAATGCGTAAAACCCATAATAAAGCGATGAGTTGTCCAAAAAAAGAAAAGATAAAAAAAAAGAAAGAAAAAAGGGAAAAAGATGAATTTTTGAGCAACCTCAAATTATTTTTTCTTGTTTTTAATTACCTTCGCAATTACTTACAAGTAGTTGTAAATAATTACCTTCGATAGCCCATTAGCAATTTTATCGATTAAAAAGGTCCACATGGCTTCCATTGGACGCAGACCTTGGTCAAAACTAGCGCTAACGAACATGTTTCATTACAATCCTTCCTTCACTTAGCCAAAAAAAAAAAAAAAAAAAAAAAAAAAAAAAAAAAAAAAAAAAACGTATTTCAAACACTTGTTTATATGAGTAATAATGTCATTCGTATTTCCCCCAAGGAACACAATAATTTCCTTGCATGGGTTAAATATATTTTTCTTGTTCCCAATGCTTCGTCGTGCTTTTTAACAGTTGTGTTAAAAAGGAACTGCCAATACGCTGTGCGAAGGTCACACATGTCTATTATAAAATAAAGACATACAATAATTTAAATAACCCTTACACTTCCCACATGCAAACATAAAACTCTTCGGAAGGCAATTTGGGAATTTTTTTGTGCATATCATTAAAAAAATGAAAGCATTTCAATACAAGCGTTAAGTAGAACTTCATTTCTGTTTCCATTCTACTAACCGGAAATCCATTGAGTTCCTAATTTCCTGTACTGTTTAGACACGACCACGTGACACTAATGGACGATTTTAAAGTCACAGTTCATGCAATCTGTTCGTACCCAGTTCCCATGGTTTCAGAACAAGGAAAGAAGGAATAATAATAATAATACAAAAAAAAAAAATCTGATCCATTTCCTCACGCGATAATTGTGTATGATTGATCACAAGGCAGCGACGTGAATACACCTGAAATGTAGTCGTTAGACGCTACAACTGGCACACATTCAAAGACTCGGTGTCGCCATTTGGGGAGGTTCCAGTCCACGCTGGGCGGACACATGCGCTTAGGATACACTCTAGTCTCAGTAGCCAAGTAATTACGGTGGTCGGAGACTAACGGCATTGTTAAAGATAACTGTAGCTGAAAGGGGAGGAAACTGTACGTTTGCTTTTCATAAAGTGAATGTGCTGAGCATTGTTTACTTGGGGCCTGATTTTTGCGCGTGTCGTAGGGGTCATTAGGGAGCCACAAGTCATCTTTTACGACTCAATTATAATCCACTTATCCAACAACCACTTCCCTTAGTTTAGAGAATGTTTCCAGCAACGAAGTCCCTTAGTTTACAAAATGCATACCGTTAGTGTTATCGTAAATAACTCAAGTTACTTTAGAAAAATAGTATTATTTTCAGCAATCATATCAGGAGTACATTCAAAAACTATAAAATATGATAGCATCAATTTGAACATATAGGCAGGTTATTATCAGCAATTATGCCAGATCTATTATTGTATTTTTATTATTGCCATCATCGTCATTATCAGCAGCAGTAGTCACATCGTTCAGATATATTTCAATTTGAACTTCATTAGTGTCGTAAAACGATAACCGTCAGAGTGTGCCCTTGTTTCCAAAATACCATCGATTCAAAACATAAAAGAGAAAGACAGATGATAAAGAGCTTCTTGCTGCTTGGAAATTGCGAGTCCCTCCCGTCGCCCAAAGTTAGGTTTAAATATATACTTAAATACCTTGGCATTTTATTAAATAACTTTATTAATTTATTGCTTAGTCCTTATAAGGACTGGCTTAAAGGGGCGAAGCAAGAATGCTTTTCATCTTCCCCGTTATCTGTAGAGGACAGTGTAGGGATAAGGTGGTATTGAGCAATTAAAGCTCTAATCATGGCAGGAGGGTAACAGCAATAGTTGAGCCTCAGTTAGAACTTCACTGGCTACAGTATTGCCATCCATTACCCTACAAGGGTATTGGATTGAATTAAGGATTTCATTCAATCAAATACCCTTGGAGGGTAATGGATTGAATGAAATCCTTAATTTATTGCATATTATTATTATTAATAATATATTAATTTAATATGCTGTACATTGTGGTGTGTATATATATAAACAATGTACATTTACAATGTAAATATATAAACATAATGGTTTATTATATACATAATAAACCATTATGTATATAAAATATATAAAATATAAAATAAAATACGTGTATATAAAACAAATCGTTATTATTATAAAAATTTAATTGACAATAAACTCATTATTATTCTATTCTAAAATTTACTAGCAATCAATGAGCAAAAATGTGAAATCGGTATGACTACCAACAAGAGAATCGGTACTGTTTTTTAATAAATAAACAGCGCTCAATTAATAATAAGGTATAACAATATTAATATATATATATTAATTTTAATATTAAATATTAATTATATATAATTAATATTAATTTTAATATTTAAATATTAATTATATATAATCAATATTTACAACCATTATTAATATTAGTGATTAATATTTAATGAGACTTGTTATGATCAATCAGCTATTACTATTCGTTTAAATATTTGTTAACATTTTTATAATTATCATTTAAATATACTTTAATATTTTGATTGAGAATATAGTAATAACGATATTAATTTGAAAATAGGATGTACCCTAGATATATATAACGACCTACTGATTCACACTTGATGATATTTTTAGCAAACTCATGTTTTGAATAATTAATACAGAAAAATTTCTCCATCTAAAGCGATCCTTTATTTCATTTCCTTCGTCAGTTAGATAGTAATGGGGTGCAGTTTATCCGGAAGAATATTCTGCAAGCGGAAACTTTAATATTAGCTTAGATATTTTGGAAACGCGAATTATGGAAAAGATTAAATTACAGTTGTGGAAGTAGCTCTTGCGAGGTCATATTTGTATGTCATTACTGTTCATTTTCTGCAACGAATGAGCTCAATAAGTATTTGTTTAAATAAAGCAAACACTTTTGCTTCGGCCAACCTGTTTTCATTAAATTTCGTTCACTGTTCGCCTTCTTACCGACATTTCATATTTAGGGATTTAGAATTTGCATATTAACTGGTTTCTCCGTAACAAAATACACGATTCGTGTGAATAATAATCTCTTATTAAAGTGAAAACGGAGAAATAAATAATGAAAATATAATCCTGGTCTATATTAAATGTCCAAACGCGTATTTGCTATTTTCTCTTAAACATTGTGGATAAATGTTGCTATTTTAATGGATACCTCCTTATTATATCATAATAGTTTTCGTGGTAAGCCTCTTCTCTGGCATTACTAGCTTTACTGGATTTATTTTTCATTGAATGATACGCGAGGGAAAAGAGAAACTGAAAAGTTGATTAACGTTAATAAAAAATAACAAGAAATGCTACTTCAGACTCATAAAATACATGCATTGTAAGTCTATGATCGAAAAATATTGAATAATCCTGTATTTATAATTTTCTTTGGAAGAATTCTAACATCTCGTATTTCAAGATGGAGGTCATGCTTCTTCTGCACCTATAACAAGTTAAGACCGTTGTCTTATCACCACCAGATTTTCTTTAAGCGATTGTAGCCGGTTTTTGTGTGCCACTCTTTTTAAACACACCCTCCTGTCCCTGTGAGTCAACTTCTCCCATGGTGACCCAGTCCATCATGAAAGAGTGTATACTTGGATGAATGAATGTATTAGGTTGGAAGATAATCACAAACATTCATGCTCACGGCGGGATTCGAACCCACAGTCTGTTTGCTGAAGAGCGGATACGCTAACCACTCGGCCAACTAGGCCGGCATTATTATTATATTGACCAGAAAAAGTGGCCTATGAGTATAAATAAACATCATAATAAGCATCATTTCTACCATTTAAAAATTCTTTGAGGATATAGGTTCGAACACTTTTGAAAGTGATATCCAAAGCTGGGAAACTATTAAAAATCGAAATCATTGTTTAACACAATCGGAGTGATCTACAAAAAAGTAGATCCTCGAAACGTCCATTAGCAAGCGATTTAAAGATAAAATTATTAAGGCTACTAATGGGTCATTGAAAACAAGTTTTCATTTTTTTTTGAAAACAGTTTAAACATATTTAAACTAAATTTAAATTTGTTTCCTGCATGGCATGGAAATGCCCCTGATAGAATGTACTTTTCCCCCTTCTGATTCAATTTTTGTAAATTATTAAAGAAAAATTATATTACTAAGAAAGAATCTAAAATACTATTAAAGATTTATCGTTGCGTTTTTCTTCTTCACTTAAACTGTTTATTTTTTTAAAATAATTCTTATTATATTTATATTTATATATGCTTTTCTTTTGTTTATTAATTTAATGTGAACATAAAAAAAATCAAGATTTGAATTTAGTTATATAAAGCGTTTTATTTAAAATATTGTTGATTGTGTTTCAACCCTTTTGAAATATCCAGCAAGAAACAGCGTTAATAAATATTTTGCCAATTTCTAAATGCATCTATTCAATTTTAAAAACATTCGGAAGCAAATTAATGTTTACGGGAATGGCTGATGTTATGTTTATGAGAAGCGTGTGCAAAGAAGAGAGAGAGAGAGAGAGAGAGATATGGAGAGAAAGAGAAAAAATGCACGACGATGCAATCGACCAAAGAGCGGGGTGCATATTTCTGTCTACTACATAATCCATAGGAATCTCCAGAAAATTTTAGATTATTTTATTGTCAGTCATCAAGTGTTGTCGTCAAGGCACGTGCTCCAAGCGAAATCCAGAGAGTGATTATGTGGTATATGCGCTCAGACTGGGGCATGATGATCATATGCATCATCCTTTGGAAATCACCAAGCATAAAGTGGAGGACACGAATGAACCGAAGCTCATCTGATGGTTGTATTGTTGCTATTAGCGGTCTCGTGGGGTCACGAGAAAGAACACCATCAACTGTAGATGAGCTAGTTGAATGTCTCTGTTCCATGGCAGTAACAGTAAGGAAGCGGGTCGTTATGGTAACCGTAGAAAGAAATATTTGCATTAAGGAAAATAGAGAGGCTCAGTTCTAACACGAAATTGGTCGGTCTGCAGTTCGTAAATGGAAATAAAATGTGGCGTTTTGCTCTCCATATATAAAGTATGTGTATGAGAAGGAGTGAGTGAAAGACAGAGAAAGAGAGAGAGAGAGAGAGAGAGAGATTAAAATTGGAAATCACGAAAGATACCGACTCGTAGGCTACTAGATAAAAACGTGTTGAAAACATGAAAGAATAAAAGGAATATAGAAAACGTAAGATGAATGAGAAGAATTTATAAAAGAGGAAGAAGAAAAGAAGAAGAAAATAATATAGAAAGATAGAAACAGAAGAATAATAAAGAATGTGTTTATATTTTCCTATTTTAATCATTTTAATCTTCTTCCTGATTCAGTATTATTTCTATCTTCTGCTTTCTATTTCTATTTCTCTCTCTCTCTCTCTCTCTAGAAACACAAAGAAAAAGAAAAACTAGGAATATAGAAACAGGCTGAAGAAAAGGAATATATATACAGACTGTGGCTAGACCAAAGGATAGATAATTTAGTACTCATGTTCTTTTTCAAGCCAGTTCAGGTTTTTCCTAAGCATAATGAAATGTTGCATTGGAAGAGGACAATTATCTACCCACTAAAGACTTTTACAAACATTCATGCAGCACTGTTGTTATGCAGTGTCATTGATTATCAAAACAATCGCAATGAGGATATAATTTCGTTTTGCTTAATTTGGCCATTAAAATAGTTTCATTAAAACCAAAATTTGAACAATCCAACTGAAACAATTTTAAGGAAGATTCCAAATATTAACCTTCATTACATTTCTAATATTTCTTCTAGTTACAAAGGAATCATTGTTGTTTCGAATCGATCTGCTAATAAAAAATAGTGCCCTTATGGTAAGTTTTCAGCATAAAAATGGATGTAAAACAACGTATACATATGATTACATCAACAGGAGCCTTATCAAACTTCTTATAAATAGCAATACGATTTGAAAGTCTCGACAGTTGAGTTTTCTGATGTTGATATTTCCGATATTCAGAAGAACACACCTGCCACTGTCCCAATTAATAATAAATGGTTTTGTGCAGAACACAGAGACATACAGAAGTTTAGAGATAAGATTTCACAATCACATTGTTAAGAGCACATTGCAACTGAAGCTTAGAAAATGCACTTTAAATCCTACCATTGTCACCTATGGAAGCATTGAGCAATGCTGATACCGATAAGAAGTTGTTAGAGTGAGTTGTTCAGATGTTATGAAAGAGCTAGACTACAAGATCATGACGTAGAAAGTGAAGTGTGTGTGAGTTGAAAATAGTCAGTCTGTGTCAGGACTTAGAGAGAAGCAAAATCAGAATTATTTAAGAAGTGAAGCAATCCGGTTAATCGCTGAAATAAGGAAATGGTGATGGAAGAGGCTGGAGCGACATCCAAATGAGCTTTAAGGAAATTACTAAACAAAAGTAAAACTACAGCTGAAAATAGCATTCAAATCATTATATGAAGTTATAAATAAATTATGTTGGAAGTAAGACAATGATATTAAGTCATTAAAAGATAAAAACAAAATCACAATTGAAGAGAAAGATGCCATCATGGCAACGTGGAAAGAACATTTTTGAAAATAAATTTAAACAATATACGCTCAATGGACAAAGCATTGGAGATATCTACCTAATAGCGTGTCGGTCCTCCTCTAGCGCGAATAACATCCAATACTCTCAGAGGTAGTGACTTCACCAGAGGCGAGGATTGCGGGAGGTAATTCCAGCCATGTCTGTTACACCGATGTTTACAACTGTGCTTTAGACGTCGATCCCGGATACATGAATCTGATGTCTTGCTCTAAGACAAACTAGATAGATTCGATCGGATTTAAATCTGGAACATTGGGCCACTGGATGGTCCGAAACTCAGATGAGTGTACCTCGAGCCATACCTGAGTGGTTGCTGCCCGGTGGAGTGGCGCATTGTCCTACTGAAACAGACCATCGGCTACATGATACGTTAAAGTGTGTAGGTGATCAGCCAGCACATTCTGGTAGCTTTCAGCGTTTAAAAACCTCTCCATATACACTAAGGGACCTAATGTGTCACATGAGAAGGTCCCCCCAAACCACCACAGAGCCACCACCTTCTTAAACAGAGCCGACCTAGCATAATGGGGCCATGGCCTCGTGCTGTCGACGCCACACCAGCATCCTCCTGTCAGCTCGGTAGAACTGATAACTGGATTCTCAGACCACACGACTTTGGTCCACTCTGCAGCGGTCCAGTTTTGATGGTCAGCAAGCGAACGGTACACCGTACCATTCGCTTGCTGACACTGATTGGACCTCCGACATTGAAGCTGGATGTAATTTATGACATTTGACGGTTGGTCTGTACGAACCTGAACAGTCTACGTCGATCCGATAGATCATCAATAGCATGCGGTCGGCCACCACTTGATCGCTGGGCGCTGGTACGTCCGTTTATGGCCTACTCAAGGTAGACTCTTGATACGGTTGCTCTCGAGAACCCTAGGGTTCGTACCAGTTGGGCGATAGAATGACCCATCTATCTTCTGCCAATAATACGTCCACGATCAAAGCTGCCAAGATCGCCACATTTACCCAAGTTTGTCGGTTGCAATACGTTATCGGGAAGCCCTGCCTATTTACGGTCTGGGCTCGGTTTGGGTACGTTTCACTCTGCGTGGGAGGAGAACCCGCGTCAACTTACCATAAACCCTATCTCTAATGTTTTGTCCATTAAGTGTACAATCTTATGACACCATTGTGCTTAGAGAAGCACTCGTTCCACTTTCCACTTTTCAAATTGGAAAGTGGAACGATCTATCTGAAACTATAGTGTTTATAAATAAATTACAACTTCATAAATCACCAGAATATGACAAGATTTGCTGAAGGCATACGAAAGGGAGGGTAGAGAGAGTAGAGTGATGACTTCGCAGACTGAGATCCTGAATATTTTCTATCAAAATTCTCAGACCCTTTAATAAAAGTATAATAATGCTCCATTTTAAGAAAGGAGATAGAACAATGTGGGAGAATTAAGGTGTAATTAGTTTATTGTACATTCCAGGTAAGGCCCTCTTCAATGTTATACACAGGAGGATGAAGAACTTTGTTGACAAGCAAATTATAGATGAGCAAAGTGGATTCTAAAGAGAGAAGAGGGAAATGTTTAGAAAAGCCTTTGACAGGCAAAATTCATAGAAGAGTATACAATACCTTATAAACTTATTAAAATTACGGCTGCTTTTTTATTATGATAAGAGTGGGGTTTATGTCCTGTCACTTTTTCCATTTAGTCCTGTAATTGATTTTGTAATGAAGAAGACTTTGCAATGGGAGGACTGTAGAATCATAGAATAGTTGATCTGTATTACAGTGTTGATTTGGCCTTATTCATAAATAATTTGAGCTCCTTTATTGCGGTTACTGAAGATGCTGTGAGTCATCCATATTTGATTATCAATATTGATATGACGAAAGTAATGAAAAATTGAAAACAAGTGATAAAGAGGAGTCCTCTGGGTTTCTTAAAGGATGTGCTGTAGAACAAGCTCGAGTTCGCTTGATAAGTGTAAACGTTATATTGTCAGGTGAGTAATGATATGCAGAATTTTAAATTAAACAGAAAATCCACAGAGACAGAAAGATATTGACATAAGCAATCACACCACCCTCCTAGTGAAAATCAGTTATATGTAATTTCAGGAGTGTTCCAAAATGTGTGGTAATTTTGGAAAGACAGTAGAACAACAAGAATAATAAAACTGAATATACAATAGTCTGGTTCACTCGGTTGCACATGATAGATCTGACATGGACATAGTATAAGAGTAATAATTGGTAAACAAAGATAAACATTCTTTAAAGAGGTATCTTGGGAACGAGATGCTTTGAATTAGTGAATAATGTTGAGATACGTCGGAGGAGTGGTCAGTCACCTCTTAACACTACCCTGTGTAATGAAAGGGCACGATGGTTCAGCCATCTTGTCAGGATGCAAAGCATTCGCTTGGTCAACAAGTTAAGTGATCCAGAAGGTCTTAGGAAAAGGAGTGGGCTCAAATGAGATGGATCGACAGTATCAAAGACCTTAATTTTATTGGCATTGGTATATATACAATGGCATGAAAGAGTAGAATGCGCTTAGGAGAGACATTCTGTAGTATGAATTTGTTCAATCTGGTCATAACCGTTGGTTACTTCACGAACTTATATCTACTATGAATGATATCTCAGTAGTATTTGCGAGAATCATTACGGTGACTGCGATAGATTTAAGGCATTCAACAAGTCCTAACAAGTAGTGATTTATGTATTAAAAACACGGACATGAGTTTTTTAGAAATCTAATAAGTCTCTAAGGATTTCTATGAAATGTAATGAAAAGAAAAGAATAAAGTAATTAATTTTTCTTTCTGTAATAAACTCAGATCCCCCGAATCGTTTCCTATCTTGGAAAAATCCCTAAAAACGTTTTTTTTTCCAAATAATCCTTCCATCTGTATAAGGCGCCTAATAAATGCTTGTAAAATTAATGTAAAGTTAAATCTGACCACGTAAGATGACAGGTGCAATCAATATCAGTTCTGGCACAACCAGTGATGATTAACCATTTTCGTATCTCGTACCGTGTTTGGTATTTTAAATTTTCTAAATCCCATTCCCATCATCTGTTCATTTCTTTTTTATTTTTAAGAAATTTTATCACGGTATTCGAGGTTATTTATTTAAAAGCTCTTATTTTAAGTTGATTGAATTAAAATAAATAAATAATCTTGAATCCCACTACAAGCATGGATGACCATGAATATCTTTAAGTGGAAGATCAATTTGATGTCCCAGTGGGAGGCCATTAGCTGCTTATTGGAGACCTGAAGTAGCTTGAAAAAAAAAGTGTCATGTTTGGTCCTTCAAACAGAATCTTCAGGAGTATTTAATCTTTAGCAACATCGCTGATACTCGTTTATGATAAGTTTCAACATTTCTTCGGCGGCAATTTACACTAAAAAATACTCGCATACTTTCCTAGTCTTAGTGTTAAAAAATAAAATTGCTCCAACTATTTTTTTTAAATCCGATGAAACATCCCAATATTCTCTTGTAAGAAATATAAAAGATGAGCATTCAAATTTAACATCACGCGCTAACTCTTTCAACTCTTATTTTTCTCATTTCGATTTCTTCATTGATCGGTCTTCACACCCTTTCCTAAACACTAATAATCCGAACCTCAGTAACCTGAAGAAAGAAATCAAAGTGGAATTACTCGAAATCTATTATTCATTTGCTATGTGAGGAAAAATATCGCTCATGAATAGCATACACAAGACATGCGTTTTTTAAAGTGCTTTTTTTCGAGAGTTTTCTTGTAGCAATTTTGCACTCAGTAAAAGATCGGCCCTACGTATCCCTTGTGAACTATACATAATCAACAACCATCTGACAAACCTGTCTCATTCTTGTGTTTCTCATCTCTTTCATTACACGATCTCTCAAGAATGATAGCACTTCAGGGAAAATCTAATAGCTCAGATGAATAAAAATCTTTTTCCACGCGTAACACGTAAGAAAATCACTGTCACTTCTATTTTATTGTGGTAATGAATCAACAGTAAATTTTTTCGTTGATTTACTACCAAGAAAATGGAAACTTCCATAAGAACTAAAAGAAGGATTTAGTCCATACATTACTTACCTGTACAATAAAGAGAATATATTTTTTATTCCATTTACTAAAGGATTTTATATTAAACGAAATATGGTTTGTCTTCTTAAACAATGTCTTCATTTTTCTACTACTTGAGGAAGGTCGGAAGAGCGAAGTCGAAACCTCTATACTGAAATTGAACATTTATTCATATTGTTCATTTTTAACCAATAGACGCTATTGTTCACCAAATTCGTAAATATTTTTTAGTTAGTGTACTCTGAGATGGGTAATAATAGGCGATTGGAGATATCTGACCTTGGTCGGTTATCGTGACTATTTAAGTAAATGTTGTTGTGTTTTCATGATCGTTATTGTATAGAAATCCTTAGGGTGCTCGTCTGAGCGCTAAAAGGAACGGTTGTCTCTTTCCTCCCACCCCCCTTCTTTTCCCATCCCCACGAATAAAAGAATGTGAACTAATTATCGCCCTCATGGACTGGCTAATTACACCTTTTCCCCTGTGTGATAAATGTCCCTTATACACTAACCTTCATTAAGCCTTATCACAGGATTACAGACCCACATACACACTCGCCAGGATGGACATTAAAAATATTGATCTTCAGACATCACTTAATATCTCATTAGGCGAAATCTTAGAGTTAATGTGAGCGTTAAAATTGATTTTTGATAGTTACTAAGGAAGTTGTGTGAAAGCATTTTTTTTTTATCTCGGTCATCCTTTTACAATTTTAGTAAAAAAAAAAAAAAGTAAGGAGTTTGCCTTTTAGTAAATCTGGTTACTTCTCATGGAGCTTAAATTCGACTTTAAAACCGCAATTTATCGAAGCTTAAATTATGGATGTATTTGAATTCATCGCATGGCCATAGTGCAGTGAGAGTTAAGACCTCCGTAATGGGTCTAAACTACAATTATCCAGTTGAGCACTTAAGTAATTATTACCAATTCAATGTTGGAAGGATGCAATAATCTTCCTTCCACTCAGAAGAAGGGAGATTATATGGCTAATAAATCCTCCACCTGGATCTAAATTAAGTATGTTCAAAAGATTGGTTGGTTGGTTTGTTTTGATAGAATAACAACAGAGTAAAATTATGATGGTGACGTACTAACTTGAAAAAAATGTTTGTGGACTGATATACATTCAAAGAAATATATACCAACATTTCAAAGAAAAATCACTTGTTAGACATTTCATATAACTTAAAATTAGTCATTTTTAAGTTACATTTTTATATTAAAATACTTTGGATTTCTGAAATGTATTCAGAAAAGCATTATGTATACTGTAGTTCATATTCCATAAAGACTTTTATTTCCATATTTAAATGTAGGAGGTTATTATATTAATTCATATTGAAGTTTCTGGGACAAAAACGAAGTGGAACTGGAATGATAATAAATAATTCAGTAACTAAATTAATTATTTACATTCTGACGTTTCGCCAGCTCATTATAGTATTATCAAAGGCACTTTGAAGACCCAAATTCAGCAAAGAATGGGAGTGCAATGATAGTCAGTCGTATGGAACGCGCCAGTTGGCGCTCTTAACAGCGCCAACTGGCGCGTTTATGCTTACTGAAGGGAGGTCATTAGGCCAACTTCAGTTGGCGAGACGTCGGCGTGTAAATATTTAATTCAGGTATTCAATTATTTATATTTATTCCAGTTCCACGTATATTTTATTCCAGAAACTTCAATACGAATTATTAGATAGAGTATATGGCTATGCATTCAAATCCCAAATCCCATTTTAGTATAAATGTTCCTTAAGGTGTTTATCTTTTCCCCAACTGGTTTTCAACTCCCTGCGTGAGGACACAGATATTCACCATATTTTTTGATATTGCCGGAAACAGGTGAATATTTTAAGAAAGAAAAAAAAAAGAAAGAAAAGAAAATCATCATCAAAAGTACCCACGGGTGCAATGCCTATTTGTTATCCGATGCAGTTTTCGCCATTCCTCTCTCTCGATCGCCATGTCAATCAAATCCTGCAGACTTTTTCTACACCCCTCCTCCACATTATCTACTTAATCTCATCTTGGCCGTCGTCTTCTGTTTATACCGTCCATTATACCAAACATGAGGATTTTGATCTTTCTATATCTTAAAGTTATACCCAAAAAAGCTTGGGTTTCTTTCGAATTATTTCCTTTACTATACGGCTGGATTAATATGATTTCTTTTGCATTTAGTAACATCTGAAAGTAGTCTAATTATCTGTCTATCGAATGTGAGTTATCTATCTGTCTATCTTTTTATCTATTTCTGGTATGGTTTTTCAGTCAGTCAAAATTTTCAACTGAAATTTTTAACTGTTGAAAACCGCTTGTGGTTTTTTTTTTCTTTTTCTATTGAAATGGCAGATTTAAATAATCAGTTTCCATTAAAAATGGTTGCAATGATATGAAAAAAAAAACACGTTTGTTTTTAAAAATCGCGTAAAAGAATCTTTCTCACATATTCACGCAGCCAAGATAGCAGTAAAAATTCCACACGTCTTCGCATGACTTGTATTAAATGTTAAGAAGGAACTTTCCATATATCTGATCCATGCATATTTCCATGTTTCATTGCAGCAAAGAAGACACCAAAACTTTACGGAAAAAAAAAAAAGTTCGCTTTTTCTTTTCATAACTCCTATATATGGGAGAAGCTAGAATCATAAACGCGAGAAAGTGATATTCTCTACCCTTTTTTTTCCCCCTTACTTTGTGTTCAATATTTCAGACACGTTTAGCTAACTTGAAAAATCATAAAAAGACCAACTGTGGAAAAGAGAAACATAATAACACTGGCTTTAGACTTGGTAAATGTGTAGGGCACTGGATGAAATTCTAGGCCGTCTTGAGACAGGAAAAACAAAAACAAAAAAAAAAGCTCTATTCTCAGAATGTAGTTGAAGTGGATGAAGATAAGTTAGGTTTAAAAAAAAAAGGGATAACAAGCCTTTCTTGTCATGAAAAAGAAAACTGTGACTGAGATATAAAATATGGCGATATTGAAACATTATTTCTTTTTCGTTCGCTCATTTCGCTTCCAAAAGATTGCGGTAATATGGAAAAGTAATACCCTCGGAAAACTATCCCACCATTGAGACTCAATGTGGCAGAATTTAATAAGAAATACTTCAAATATTACAGCCCGAAAACATATATGAGGACCTCAAAGGCTGGGATTTTATTAAAGTGGATAGACCTTTTTATCGTCAGTATTCGCATAAAAGGCAAAGTGTAATTTCGCTTGAATAATAGATGGCGCTGGTTGTGAACCCGATAAAATGTAATGGCTGTTTTTAGAGAATCGTCATTAACAATATTCTTGAACATGTTTTTGAATTCTGGTTGGCTTTTGCTAAATTGGAAAATTCTTTTATTACAAAATCTAGTGATGGTTTACAACTAGAGGTCAGTACTGTTCTTGGTGCCTGAAACAAACCAAAAATAAACAAAAACAAAGTGCTTTTTTAAATTAAATGTTAACAGATATGCAAATTTTCATTCGGTTCTTTGTATATAAGTCATTTATTTAAAAAAAATAAACTGTTTGTAAATGGGTACATAGGACATCCGATTTGCACCTTTTATTCCTCTCACATCAGCCCTATTTACAGTTGTTATAGTAAATGAACGATTGTACACTCAATGGACAAGACATTAGAGATAGGGATGATGGGAAGTTGGCATCCCCTGCGCAGACTGAAACCCACCCAAACCGAACTCAGAGGGTAAATAGGCAATCGGGGCTTCCCAACAGTGTATTGCAATCGACGAACGCGGATAAATGTGGCGATCTTAGCGACTTTGATCATGGACGTATTATCGACGCAAGAACAGATGGGTTATTCTATCGCCCAACTGGTAAGAACCCTAGGGTTCTCGAGGGCGACCGCATGAAGGGTCTATCGCAAGTATACCATCAAAGGACGTACCAGCGCCCAGCGAGCGAGTGGTGGCCGACCACACGCCATTGATGACAGGGGGGGGGTCAACGTAGACTGTCCAGGCTCTTACAAACCAACCGCAGGGCAACGGCAGCACAAATCACATCACATTGAAACTAGATGAGATTGGGATGTAGAGTGGACGACCAAAGTCGTGAGTGGTCTGATGAATCCCGTTATCAGTTGTACCGATCTGACGGGAGGGTGCGGGTGTGGCGTCGACAGTGGTCGGTTATTACAAGGAGGAGGTAGCTCTGTGGTGATTAAGGAAGCCTTCTCATGGGACACATTGGGTCCTTAGTGTGTCTGAAGAGGTTCGTAAACGATGAGAGTTACCAGAATGTGCTGGCTGATCACCCACACACTTTTATGACTTTCACTTATCATGCAGCCAATGGTCTGTTTCAGCAGGACGATGCGCAGCCCCACTGGGCTGTAACCACCCAAGTATGTCTCTAGGGACATCTGAGTTTGGAACCATCCAGTGGCCTCCAAGGTCACGGAATTTAAATGTGATCGAATCTCTCTGGGATGCCATAGAGCGATACATCAGATCCATGTATCCTGGACATGTCTAAGGCGCATTTCTGGACAATGCTGCAACAGTAATGACTGGAGTTATCTCCTGCAACCCTCCGACATCTGGTGAAGTCCATGCCTCTGAGAGTACAGACTGTTATTCGCGCTAGAGGAGGACGGGCATTGTATTAGGTAGATATCCCCAATGTTTCGTCCATTGAGTGTATGTCTCATCTATGTTTGAACTGCACTGATAAATACTTTCCATTTTAAATCATAAAACGTTTCAATAAAAAAAGTTCAGAGTCTCCATAACTCAGTTGGAAATGCTAAGTAGAGTACGAGGTGGTAGATGAACTTCATCGCCGTAAACTCATTTGCTTCTCCTCTTGCATGTCCTCTGGAACAGCCTTCTCCATGATATGTTTCCCAACAATTTCAACCTACAACTCTTTAAGAAGAATTTCAATAGGTTTCTTCTTTCTCAACCCTTATCTGTATCACACACACACCACTGATGTTCCATATGTTCCTGCACCTCTCTTGTGTGGGAAAAATAAAAAAGAGGACAAATAACCTGCCTGTAATACCATCATATACTACTACTACTACTAATAATAATAATAATACTTATTGTTATTATTATTATTAATAGTAGTAATAGTAGAAGTAGTAATACAGTTTATCAATATTCAACAAATTCGGACTCCTCTGTCCTAGTTCGAGGAAGATTAAGACTAGTCGGAAAAATATGGAAAAAACATTGGTTCGAGTCCCGTCTACATACTCCACAAAGTTTTTCAACTGAGTGAGAATTTCATTTTTGGTGCAGTGTGAAACTCAGCACCAAAGATAACATGTACCTACTTCTTTTCGATCCCTTAGTTCTGAAAAGATGCAATTCATACAAGAGTGGTTAGCGCATCTGCTCTCCGACCAAGTGGAGATTAGCTTCACTGCTTTGTGTGAGACTATCCCCCCCCCCTATTGTAGGCTTGAAGTTGCTTGAAAAAAGTTCCATGTTTAGTTTCGAAGGTAGAGTTTCCGGACTATTTAAAAAGATAAATAAAAATTACTAAAACTATAAAATTAATCAAAATAGAAAAAATCCTTAACTAACCTCTAGTACGAATGGACTAAAGGTTCACAAAAAAAAAAAAAAACTTTCGTGGGTGGGAGTGACATAGAAAAAGTGAATACGATAAGGAAATGCCATGTCTTCTATGTTTTCTACTTTGGTATTTCAGCAAAGTCCTAAAGAATTGTGGTTTATGTTTCTTCAGAATAGACCTACTTGCCAAGTGTGAACGATCACGTTCAAGAACAAGAAATGGACAATCTAGCAAAGAAGTGTGCAGAAGTGTCGGTGCGAATGTTAAAAGTGGCGCAAGGTGAAGCTGAGTTAGCAAACAGGCAGCTGAGTAGCACGTAAAAGCTGTGTGACTAAGAATAATGTCTTCAGTTGCTGAAACCAAAAAAATACTTAAAACACTTACCGAATGCCTATTCAGCAAAGATAGCGTTCTAAAGTAGAGAAGGAGTTTGAAGAAATTGACAAAAATTCTTTCCGAAGTTCTGGAACCTCGCAAAGAAAGCTAACAGAACATGTTTATAAATAGAGAGATTATCCAGATGAAAGCTTTGGAAATAGTGCTTGAACTGCGTATAGTTATCTTAAAACGTTTAAAGGTTTTCAACTTGACGTAAAATATTGCGTTGGGAATCTGAATCAAAGGTTTTTGTCTAGTTTTCAAGGACCGGAGAAAAATGTCAAGATTATCCATCTTTCATTAATATCCCTAGGTGATTCCCAAGTGATGACCGTGATGGAATATACAGATCAGCTTACTGATTAAAAAAATGACTCGCATTTCTTAAATAAGCTAAAGGACGCTGTCCAATCTACTCCAGTAAACTGGACACATTTCTAAAATAATGTTGACAGAATTATAAGCATTCAATTGTACAAAAGATATGCGTAATATTTATAGTACGTAATATTTATTACGTACTATTTTTGGTTCAGTGTGCATTAATGTACTGTTTGTGTGTTGTTCAACAGCATACAATGGAAGCTTGAATCTCTTCTAAAGCAGGGAAGTCTGCTCAGACAAGCGTGTATAGCTTCTTGAAATTTTATAAGACTTATCTTTAGAAAAATCTCTTAGTCAACATTACACGTTTCTTTTTTTTATTATTCAAGATGGTTCTCCAATGAAGAGAAAGGGTTAAACGAGTATGTTAAGGACACTTAAAACCTTTTAATGCGAATATTATTAATATATATACACTTTCTTTATTCTTCGCGTAAACAAGATTAAGACTTCCAACATTTGTCTGTGATCGCAAGTTTAAGCGATTATATTTTTTTCTTTAAAAATAATCTCTTGCATCCCATGCATCACGCACTGTAAAGGGTATTGTTCAAGCGCCCTTTTTTTATTTAACTTGAGTGTACGTAGCGATAAAAGTAGGCAAACTATTCGGCTCATGTTTATTGTATGAGTCTTCTCGATACATGCCTTGCTTTAAGGATGTCTTAGACGGAAAATCCATCGATAGTCTCGTGACTGGTTAGAAAAATATTACAAAACAAAGCTAATGTCTTTTCTGCAGATAAAGGAAACCAGTTTCATGCGATTCTATGTAATTTCCAGAGAAAACATGCTATGAAATAGTTCTACATGTTTGACAACATTGTCCATCAAGAAGATGTAGCCAAACGATGTGTACTACTCCACGAAACAAACTGTATTTACTTATTCATAATACTATGTCAGTTTTGGGTGGTTTAAAGGCAAACATGGAGTAGTCTTGCACTTGTTAAAGTGGTTTGTCCTTTAAAATAATGTAATAACCAAATGGAACTTTAGTATGTTCTTAACTTGACATTCAGCTAGCACAAGAAAATGATTATCACCATATACACATATCATTCTCTTCAGGAAGAATCAAGAAGATAATGTAATGATGACACAGACCAAATATTTTATGACAAAGAAGATCGAATTTTGGAAAACATGGGAAAAAATTCCTTGTTTGTTGAACCTATTTTATCTTACTGATCAGTAGATTAACTATTGATCAATAAAGCAGTAGATTAACTTTATAAGAAAATGTAAAATCAGTCTATTAACTAAAAAGTATGAAATAGACACTAAAATTACATTAATTCCTATAGAAATTGAAAGTTAATCTATTAAAAAAAAGTTTGAAATATACACTAAAGGAGTAGATTTTTTTATATAGAAATGTAAAGTTAATTAATTTTACGTTTGCATGTAAAGTTAATATTACAGTAAACATAAGGACACGCTCAAACAGAATCAGCTCTAGTTTTTTTGCACTCGCAAGCAAGTTTTAATCCACTCCTGCTTTTTTGTTTACTTTTTATTTTGACTTCAAAAATTAACACCAAAACGAAAATTTGTATTCAATGAAATGAATTAAAACGTTCCCTGTTAATGTCTTCATTTATATTTTAATATGATCACAATTACAAAATGACAATCCTGAAAATTTAAAAAATATTGTTTTTTGTATACTGACGGAATTCTACCTTTGTAAATGTTGCAGCCTCCCAAGCATGCACTTGCTCTGATAGTACCTGGATCAGGCTCGGGCAGAGATGAATAGATTTATGGAGAGAAGAAAGAAAATAACCCAGATATAAAGAAAATGGGGAATGGAAAACATTTCAAACTACAAGTAAATTTAATTATGTTAAGTGATATTTTCAACAATTTCTTCTCAGGCAGTACTCATTAAAGCATCTATTTCAAAAGAGTTTTAAGTATTTTATTAGTTAAATAGAATTTCGTAGGTACGAGAGGTTATTTTGTTTGTTGCTTAAAAAAGGATAGCCTGACGAAAAATGGTTGAAAAGAAGTTTGTAATTGTAATACCACTAAAGGAGACTCACGTGTTAAATATGCCTCGTATGATGCATTGAGACACTCGCCACATATAAGTGTACAATATCCGGATGAAACACTTGAATTCCATAGCTAAACCTTTGTTGGTTGATAAATATTTGAGCGGTGTAGTTACAGAACAAAAAAATAAACAACAACAAAAAAGCAACAAACATAATTGTCCGGCTAAAGTAACGAGCGTCTAGTGTCGTAGAAGACAACCAACACGCAATTGTTGGTCGTGTGGAATTTGCAAAGGACACTACGTGAGAGGGTTTTCAATCCTTTGAATTAGAAAGGGTAATTTAGAGAATTTATTCTTTAAAACGAGAGGGGGGGAAAAAAGAACGCCCATTATCATCAGCTACCAAGAGGGGAGTGGGGGTAGTATGATGTAAAGATACGGTGCCGGGAATGCGGTAGTTACGAGCTAAACCAGCTCGCTACTAGAAAGTATTATGTAGGAATTTTTGATGTGCACTGTCTGGATCTAAAGGCAGCTCCGCCAAACAGGAACTTAAAATACGTTACATTAGTTCCTTGAATACTGAGGATATTGGAATCGGAATTCAATACTGATTACCGCAGTATAAGTGCTCAACCTGTCTATCGAAAAATAAACATTTTAGACCGTTCACCTGCCTAATAGTAAATGAGTATGTCTCGGCTGAAACTCTCCGTGCGTGTCGCGAGAGAACACTGAATAATGAAATAAAAGAATCGCACTCATACTAAGTAGAATCGCTGGTTAGATAGAAATGGAACTTATTAACGTAAATGTAATTTTCTTATTAACTAAACTGATCGATTTTTTCCCGATTCTGAAACTTTTATATTAATTAAAGTGTTTATATTTTCATCGTCTTTTCGTTTTTTTTTTTATTCTCTCACGAGTGTTCATCGTTTTTCTTTTGATTTGCCCGGCCAAAGATGATTATACCAACAATATATTTGCTATGACTGCATTTGCTAATTTCACTGTTATTAGCAAAATATTGTTTGTTCGTTTGTTTTAGCTAATTTACACCAATGGATCATTGATATCCTCACGGTATTTCGGAGATTTCAGACAACGATGGCTTGAAAGCAACACTGGAGATTGCCACAGACTTCTTTTGTCTTTGCTCTGACTGGTTTACCATTTGCTTCCAAAAAACCATCATTTAATATGATAAACGTTTAGTTATATTCATTAGAACGAATTATGTAAATTGTAAGGGTGTTCTATGGCTGATTTGTTTACCTTTGTAATGAAAAACCGAGTTTTCCAGGGGTGAGAGACCCTGCCACCTCCATATTACACTACCTAACTCATAGTCGGTTGAAAAAGAACCCGTAAGGATTATTTTAATCCCTAAGAGGATTCAAACTCGGATCTTTCCATTGAAAGGGCATTGTCATTATTGACTGAATTATGGAAGCTCCGAGGAGATTGTTCACAATTACATACTGAGTTTTATCTCTTCTCCAAGATTGTACTATTGTTTTGAGTCCTCTTTTTATACAAACCATTTTACATAAATGTTCGTATAGAAAATTCAAAGAATTATGTCAACAATTGCTTGTACTTACTGAATGAATCTAAGAATTTAATCAAATTCTTAGATTCATTCAGTAAGAATTTAATCAAATTCTTAGATTCATTCAGTAAGAATTTAATCAAATTCTTAGATTCATTCAGTAAGAATTTAATCAAATTAATTAAGAATTTAATCAAATTCTTAGATTCGTTCAATATTATAATATAAAGTAGTGCGTATGTGTGTTTCTCAATGAGGCCATTCTGGTTTGCCGAGTGGTTAGCATATCCATCCTCCAACCACCCGCTCCAGTTAGAATTCTGGTTTGAACCATTACCCCGCTTATTAAAACCTGAAATGACTTGAAACAAAGTTCCATGAGGGATCAATACAGAGAGTTCCTGATTATCTAAAGCAGTTTTCCAACTGCGGGTTGCGACCTGCAATGACATCAGTTTAGTGGGTCGCTACCAAATTTTTTAAGATGAAATATAATAGAAAATACCAGAGTGTATCTCATACATTTCGTAGTTGTAACAAGTTCACTGTGGTCGGTGTTAAATCCCGCGTTTCCCTTTACGAGCAAACTCACTTAACTGTATATTATGTCCCTTCTGCGTTGAGCGGACGCATTGAAACAAAGTTTTAAATATATGAAGCATTCTAGTTTGAATGTTTTCGATTAAATTTTAATTATAAACTTAGTATTGTCTCAATGATAATGTAGTGTTTGTGGGAGGGGAGTTTATCATTACGCAGAGTCGGATTGATTTCATTCCAAATGCCATCAATTTACACTAATTGTCGTTACGTTAACTCTAATAGTGTACTGTGTTTAGGGGGTATACGATAAAGCTCTTTGTTTTTCTTGTATTTGCAGTGTGGTGTCTGTTGAGCAGGGGATATTCATTACTAATACAATCATTTTCATTCGTCTTCAGAAAAAATAGGGTATAGTGAGCAAAACTCTTTTTATTCAAATGAATAAAAATGAATCCTTCTATATTTTGTGGCAAGCACACCCATCCCACTAAATAAAATATTTTCTGATTTCTATTTTCTTTATTGTTTATTTTGAATTTTTTTTTCTATATTGCATTTAAATGCTAGTAAAATCGTGTTTAATATTAACTTTGTTACGTGTAGTAAAGGCACGTGTTGTTTTGTGAAACTTTTGTTACAGTTTAATGTTATGTGTGTGTGTGTGCGCGCGCGCGAGCGTGTGTAGGGTCGCGATCTGAAAAGTTTGAAAAACACTTTTTTTTTTTTTTTGTACTTAACCAACTTAAGGATTCATTTGCATCTCTGAATACGGTTATCTTTCATTGGATCTTATAGATGCTGGAATAGATTGGAGCGCTATATAGCTAAGAGACGCTTTTGTTTTGATTTTTCTTTAAGCCATTAATATAAAATAAAACGTATTTAAAATAATCTAGTAAAACTAAATATTACCTGTAATTCAGAAATAAAAATATTTTATTCTTTAATTTTGGTAAGTAACACTACTAGACATTCTTTACACCTTAATATTTTTAGGATTTGTAGCAAATGAAAGTAACTAATATTAAAAAAGGAATTATTACAATATATATTACAATATTACAATATATAGCATTTTCATTCAACTATTTTGAACGGTGTGTAAACTAGTACGGTAAGTATCGTCATTCTTGGAGGACTGTTTAATTAATATTAAATAGTAAGCATCAAAGATAAATAAGTAATTAGAATTATCTGTAAATACCTATTTGAATTATCATTGATGGAAAGGTGGAACAATTGGAATTATAGAGTATGATATCTTCATATTTTTCCGTTTACTAGAAGATGGCATCTAAAGCGGCGCTATTTATAGAACGGTAGTTTTAGAGAAAGTCCCAAATATAATTTAGCTCTTCAGGTAAAAACCTTAGTGAAACTCTCTGTAACAGAAATTACTTCTTATATCAACCAATCACAGTTGCACATTATTATTAATAAAAAAAGGGCAACATCTGCGAATGAAACACCATATTAGATTGCATGTAAAAATGTACATTGGTTCTAATTTTTAATATAGTTCGCACACTTGTGTGTATGTGTGTGTGTGTGATCTCTCACAGAGAGAGAGAGAGAGAGAATGCTTAATATACCCACGGAAACCCATTACTCCGGATATGTCTTGAGAAAGTTTTATTATCCTGTGCTACCACTGGGAGTTCTTCAAGGCAAAAGAAAGGAGTTGCATTTCACATAGAAACTTAACGAGATAGAATGTGCTGGTTTGTCCAAGTGTGTACGTGGAAAATGCATTGAATTATAAATAAACAGAACATAAGAAAGTAAAGAAAAAAAAATCCATTATTCCCCCACCACCGCCACAATCACACTGGAAACCTCTTCCGCGCACATCATCAACCGGCGAAGAAGTGAATTACGTATGAAAATGAAATCCACAACAGATTTATTCGCCTCCTTCCACTCCCTTCCCTCCCCTAGCAGTAGAGGGAGGGGAGGGGGAACCCCGCATGCATCGTAGAACGGCTTGGCCGTGCTTGCTTATTACCTCTGTTGACCCACTCAGGACTTAATTACGGGCTACCTTAGCAGGAATACACAATAGTCAACACACGAAGGGGCAGCGAACCGTAAAATGACGACCGCCCTAGCGGGGATCCCAGTCGCTACCTTCCTGGTAAGTTACGACGGTTACATCCTGTCAGCACGTAGGGTAATCTCGATAGAGAAAAATAACGCTAAGGCAAAAACCTCCGGCATTTCTCGGTGTTGTAGAAGGAAGGTGCAAAGTAAAATTTTGTTTTCATCGCCAGGATTTGGCACGAGCGTCTCAAGTTTTAAATAGCCGAGCGAATGTTGTTAACCAAAACGACTTGCAGCTGCTTACTGTTCAACTCCTCAAGTTTTTCAATTAGATATTACAAAAAAGAAAAGATTTTCATTCACGCGAGTGTTGGAAGACACCTGCAAGTTTCTTGGAAACCAATTGTGCCTCTTAAATTAGCGATCTTCACGGCTCTCGCGCAAATTGTTCTTTCTCTCTATCAGGCACTGTTTTTTTTTTGTGTTTTTCTTTCGCTGAGAGAATTTGATCAACTTCTTTTGTCTTTGGCTGTGTAAGTTACTTTTCTAACTTTCTTTGTCCTTTCCTAATTCATGTATTGGGCATTGTTTCTAGTTCTGTTTATTATTTCTTGCACATGCCTTTGATTGTATTAATTATCTTACCGTGAACTGCTGCCGTTTTATTACCACGAATTTTCTTCTACCGTAATGGATCCTTGAATTCCCCATAACTTTTCTTCATCATAAAGCCCGTGCACTTCTCTTTTATTTATTTTTGTATATTTTTTCTTCTTAACTATTGCATCCTCTTTCCTTTTTCTTTAACTAGCTCTTCCATTCCTCTGCTTTGAAATTCTATAACTTACTTCGTTCTTATAACCAGATTAAAGCTATATGTATATTTATCAAATATTATAACTAGTGTATAAAATTAATTCACGGTTTCATATCAATTTCTTTTAATTGTTTGAGGTGAATAGCTCGAAGAAAAGTGGGTTATAAATTAAACATTTTATTAAAATTGATTTTACTATAATTTTATTTAGAAAATTTTACTTTTTTTATTTTCTTAATTTTATTAACTTGGAAACTAAGTTAGAAAACATCCTACATACGGTACTGATATTTAAGCAGATCAAATAATTAAAAAAAATATCTAAAAGAAAGTAATGAGGAATCGAGTTATTTAGTACACTTCCTAGAAGAATTTAATAATAAGGAATATTCCATCATCCCAAACCAATCCATATCGTTATGTGGATAAAAATCTAATGCATAAAATATATTTCTTAAACAGTTGCTAAGTGTCTTTCTTAATAGCCTCTGTTTGATTTTTTTATGTTTAAGCACATGTAAAACTCTGCTCTGGTCTGGCTTGACGGATTTTGGAGAAACAAAAAAAAAAAAAAAAAAAAAAAAAAAAACACCTATTTGGAATCTCTGCTAATATCTTGGAGTCATATAAAGTATGGGTTATTTGAAATGTTACTTTTTAAATCGCAGATATAATATTTTGTCGTTTTAACTAATAAAATCTATTAAAATTGTTACAGCATATCAAAATAAAGAGAAAGGGGAGAATACAGCAAGTTATGTGATCATGGCCTCAATTACGTTGTTATAATGCTACTCAAATCTTAAAAAGATATTCTAGCTGCAATTATTGATGCTAAAATAACTAAAACGAGAAATAGATAATTATATGAGAAAACACCTTATTAAATATATTCTACATAATGTAAATAAAAAAATTTAGCTCTATTGAAAGTTCTCCTTATATTTATTTTAAAATTTTATTTAAAAAATAAAGTTTAGAAATAAACATTTTACTTATTAATATAAATATATTATAATTGACTTGAGAAAGATTATTAAATTAGGTGGTGAGGCCGAGGTTTTGATGAATCGACCGTGAGATGCGATGATTAATACCTTGGAGGGTAATGGATGGCAATGCTGTAGCCAATGAAGTTCTAACTGAGGCTCGGCTATTGCTGTTACCCTCCTGCCATGATCAGAGCTTTAATAGCTCAATAACACCTTATCCCTACACTGTCCTCTACGGATAACGGGCAAGATGAAAAGCATTCTTGTTTCGTTCCTTCTGATCATGGCAGGAGGGTAACAGCTATTGCTGTTTCCCTCCTGCCATGATCAGAGCTTTAATAGCTCAATAACACCTTATTCCTACACTGTCCTCAACAAATAACGGGGAAGATAAAAAGCATTCTTGCTTCGCCCCTTTAAGCTATAAGGATTAAATTAGGTTATAAATCCATGAGAAAATAACACGTGGTCTCTTTCGCTATTACATATATTTGGAAAAGTTTTTCATAGTTATATTTTCCATACCAGATTTCAAGAAAACAAATCATGATTTTCCCCTCTTATAATGCATCTTGCAAGTTTATTTTATAAGCTTCATTATTTAATCACTGAATATCTGGGGTTGGTTTTCCCTTTCAATTGTTTTCGACCCTAGGTGCCTTTGTAGGCATTACCCACAAAGTGTTTCTGGTGAGATTGTTACAGGGTAGTTTACCATCCCCCCCACTCCATTTTATCCTGGATGGGGACCAGCATATGGCTGAGACGTATTCATGACTATAATCCATGTGTGTTCACGGGGAAGGTTTGCCTGCCCTTTCGTCGCAAGAGACCAGATAAAGGTTCCTCACGTCATGGACGAGAATCGAACCCGGGTCTTTCCGACCCAAGGGTTTCGTCTATACTGATTGAGCTGCGGAGGCTCAACCATTGTATCTAAGAAATATTTAAAGTTGAGAATATTTATATATTTTAGTTGTTGATAATGAGTTCGTAAGTAATATTTTTATTTTAAACTAAAATTGTCAGAAAACAATCACTTGCAAGAAACTTTTCTCTAATCATTGCAACTAGGTTTTATTCTTGTGTAGTTTGATTTTATGTATTAATGTAAGCATAACATAATTGTATTGGGAAAAATAGTTCTTGCAACTACTTTTTAAATTTTATTCATCAAAAAAGATAAGTAATTATTAACAACCTAAAATAAATCTTCCTTTCATATAAGGATGAACAAATTATGAAACAATTTTTGAATTCTAGTTTGAATCGATTCTTCATGCAATAATACAACGCAACCGGAAGAGGAACTGTGATTATTTTTCTTTCCGTTTTTGTTTGTTGGGTGGTTCGTTTTTGTGTATAAATATTTGTGGCATGGAAGGAAGTCCACCATACGTATTTGTGTCTTCAGACAGAAACTTTCCCAGAAACACACACACACACACACACACACACACACACACACACACACACACACACACACACACACACACACACACACACAGAGAAGAGCGAAATGTCTGAAATAACAGAAAGTGAAGCGTAACACGGAATCTCCTTGGGGATGGCATATTCTTCCACATCTTTGCCGCAAGAAAGAGAGGTGAATGGAAGAGAGCACTGGGCAGTGGCATTATAGGGGGGGGGGGAAGAAGAAGAAGAAGAAACGAAAAAAAAAAATCCTTGTTCCATTTTATACGTCAAAGAAGGACTATTGTTACTTCGCATTGTTACACACGCAACAATAGTGTAGAAGAACGCGCTCTGCATCCCGAGGCCAGCTTTAAAAAAAAAAAAAAAAAAAAAAAAAAAAAAAATCCAAAGGTACTCGTACTTGCTTTTAATTTGGATTTCATTTTTAGCGTACGGAATCCATTATTTTCTTCGGACAGTTTAGTATGCTCTTTGAAAGTGTGTTCTTATTGTGTAGGTATTCATCTTAGAGAAAAGATTATAATGAAACCATATTTTAAAGCCAGTTTTTTTTTTCCCCTCCATCGGTTACCTATCTCTTCTTGGCCTGTATTTTCCGCATATATTTATATTCATGTTATCTTTCTTTTTCTCAACTATGTTCGGCTGCTTTTGCTATAGTTTTTTTC
The DNA here is from genome assembly GCF_054136105.1 of Typopeltis vanoorti. Lineage (NCBI taxonomy): Eukaryota > Metazoa > Arthropoda > Arachnida > Uropygi > Thelyphonidae > Typopeltis > Typopeltis vanoorti. The sequence goes on from NC_143553.1 coordinate 109,140,641, forward strand.
TCCAATTTTATGCACGACTCCTTACATATTCTTTTATTTTTTCTTTCTCTCGCTCTTCATTGTTTCGTGGTAATGTATACTCTCCATCCCAAGGTTTGGGAAACATGCATATAAAAATACATTACTCTATTTATTTATTTTGGCGACTCGCATTTGCAAACACAGATTCTCTAAGAATCATACGACGAGATGAAGGTACCCATCTGCGTTTTCAACACTGCTAATATTTTCCTTTTCTTTCTCTTCGTCTTTTGCTTCTTTACCAATGATCGTTAAGAAATATTTACGACCAGAACCGTTACACGAACTTCCGAGAGAAAGAACGAGTTAAAATCTTTACCACCACCCCTTCCATAAAACAAACACGTCCTTCTCACACGGTCGGACTCATAAAAGGATCCCAAACTGTCTTAAAATAAATAAGAACCCATCTATTATATCATCCGTTCTTCTACTAAAAGCCCATTCCGTTATCACAGCAATCCCATCCCATAGTGTTGATACTACAGAAGGCGCACAGAACGTACAATGACCCTGACATTCCACTCGTTTAACACAATGGGACGCTAATAGCATCCCGTCACTTTGTGAGCTATGGGTAATGATGTTTATGGCCCTTTTATTATGCACATGTTTTGGATCACGCCATTTGTAGCCAATTATGGCCTTCTTCTGTGAATGCGCATAATGTTCCCAGTTTTTCTCAAAGAAAACCTAAATAATTTGTCAAAGAAATGCAACCATCAACACAATTCTAAACAGTTAGCGATTAATGCTTAAAATCGGTGTTTTAAAACAGGAAAAATACAGAAGAAAGAAATATTTTATGCTGTCTAAACCATCCCTGCAATTTAATGATACTTTATTGTGTGTGTTGTCAAGCGGGGATAAAAATACAAACCAATGTTATATTAACTAGGAATAGTTTCTCTGCATTAGCGTTTGTTTTTAACTTTGCCAATTTCGAAAGCTTTTATCTCAATTAATCACCTTAGGGAGTTTGATTTTCAGCAGTTGAGGCAGTTGTATTCGGTAATGAAGTGAAGGGTGAATAAGGTATAAGAGTTTCTCTCATTAAATAATACCGGATAAAAATAGATTACACTAATTGCGCATTTTACCAGAAAGAAATGAGCGGATGGTTGTGTGAATAACGGAAGGCTCAAGTCACTCACACAAATTGAGGAACCTTCGTTCTCTTGACTAATGTTGTTCGATTTTTTTTTTTTTTATCTAAGTTTCGTAAACTTCCAAATAGCCCATCGTTATTCTTCCTAAATGTATCCTTCCGTTTATTTTATCTGAAAGAGTGAATAATACTTGAATTGAAAAATAGTATTCTTCAAGTTATGAAAATTCTAATAAAATTCTCCTATAATTGAAACTTCTCTAAACGTAGTTTAAAATGAAGAAGAAACTGCTATTTTTAATCTCAAACTCAAAAACATCTAATTTATGATGTGAGAAAACGTATTCTCACATCATAAAGTTCTTCACATGAGTTAGAACTTCATTGGCTACAGCATTGCCATCCATTACCCTTGGAGGGTAATGGATGGTTTTGGATGTTAATGGGTGTGATTAATACCCTCCAAGGGTATTCATGAATCACCGACTGTTTAAGTAAAGGGTAAAATCTCAAAAAATCGGACGATCTCTAGGCCACTCCATAGTAGGCGAAAGACCGTCCATATCTCAGCGTTGGTTTTACTCAGTGACGGGCTCCCCCACCACCGAGCAGAACCGCTCAAATTCCGAAGAAAAGCATTTACCGACAAAGCCTCTCAGCGTGCCGTGCCGGAGACTCAAATCGCTCCCTTAAGGCAAAAACCTTAAGAGAGCGAACTCAAAAACTCTCGAATCTCATCGCTCAAGGGGGGTAACAGCCGAACCTCGGTTAAACTTCATTGGTACAGCATTGCCATCCATTATTCTCCAAGGGTATTAATCACCGACTATGTAAGTAAAGGTGAAATCTCAAAAATACGGACGATCTCTAGGCCACTCCATAGTGGGCGAAAGACCGTCCTAATCTCAGCGTTGGTTCCACTCAGTGATGGGCTCCCCGACCACTGAGCAGAACCGCTCAAATTCCGAGGAAAATAATTCACCGACAAAGCCCCTCAGCGGGCCGTGCCGGAGAACACTTTACCCCGGTAACTCAAAGTGCTCCCTTAGGTCAAAACCTAAGAGAGCGAACTCATTTACCCAGGATAACAGCAACAGCCGAACCTCAGTTAAACTTCATTGGTTCAGCATTGCCATCCGTTACCCTATATATATATGGGCATCTCATATAAAATCAATCACCGCATCTCAGGGTCTGTCTATTTATCATCCATCCTTAATCTTTTTTGTAAGAAAACACTGGATGCTTGTAATATATTAAGGTAAAAGATGAATTTCATGTTCAGGTGTAAGAACAAGACTTTACCCACTCGAATTTTAAAATAATTTAAAACGTTTTTTATTTAAATTATGGAGTATAATTTCTGATCCAAGAAGAAACTTAATAAAAAATACAAAAGTCTCTATATTTGGTTGAAAATATTTAAAAAAATCCTTAGATTTCAATGATACTAATGTACTATAGGCTTCTAATCTTTCGTGGACGGAAGATAAAAATATATTTCTTCATAAAATATTTTCGAAGTGCAGAACCATTAATAAGTGATAGCATCATTATTATTACAAAACACACGAAATAAATCAGTTGCAGTTATGTGGAACTTCTACACTGCTCGAAACAGCTGGAGTTCCGATTTATATAATTGTAGACTGAAAAAATGAAGTACAGAAATGCGATCCAGCCAGAACATATTGATTTATAAATACATTGTCAGTGACAATATTTGCAAGAGAAGTCATTCTAATCAGTCGGAGAGCAGAAAACAGTCTGAAAAATGATTCCATTAAGTTCAACATTCTAACACTCCGGCAAGAGATATTGATTGACCTACTTATGAGCGGAGTGGTTATTGATAACAGTGGTTTGTATAATTTAGTTACGAATATACACTGTAGCTGGATAAATATTAGATTATTTACTGGCAATTAAATTCTTCCATACTTGGTTTAGTTGTGGCTTTATGCTTTTATACTTCTACAAAAGCAGTGACGTACTAATCGTCTACAACGATATCTCATGATCTGCGTAATTATTTTTCTTCAGAATATTTAGTTTCCTATCGATAGGTTACTATTGCATCTGTGCTAGTAATATAGAATAAATACTTTTTATTCATTTATATATCAATCTCCACCCCCCCCACGTTATCCCTTGTGATGATTTTGGATTTCGTTAGATACAAATCACAACTTAATACACCGAAAAACGTAAAAACAATTCAACTGTGTTTACAACAATGTACAAGTAAAATAAAGCATGACTAAACGATGCGAACGTGTCAGTCACTCGTGAATAACGTAGAACAGCATGATCTAAACTGTTCTCAACGCTGATAACTTTACATATATACTAGGGGCTCCGTTTCCTTGCACCTACGGCGCCCAATCCCCCGTGGTCCGGACTGGTTCTCCTTGAATTCTGATGACTCGAATCTTGAAGACTCCACACTCAAGTTAGCCCCTGAGTTTCAAAACATTTCCAATAACTTAACAAAAAACGTAACATAAAAACGTTTCATAAAAAGGCTTATCATTTTATATTATAGAGTAGATATATGTTTCAAAATAAATAAATAACAGAACTTCAGTTTAGGGTCTCGCAGTAAGGTTTCACTACTTTCTTTATACGCATGCTTTATAAGAGAATTGGTTTTAGAGGATTTTAGTCTTTCGGAAAGAATTCTGTTTTCAGAGAAAGCGTGTTAGGAAGTCCGGATTCTTCCGGATTGTTGAATTTAATATAACTCTGATGTTCCTCACGACAAACATCAGAAATTTGCTGCTTTGGCTCAAGTAGGATTAATCACTGGCGTAGGGAATTTGATAAACACCAGGATCCTTTGCCGGGCATAGAAAGGAGGTAAGTTTATTAATCGGACTAAAAGTCACCTTGAGACCAATGGATTTAAGTCATTTCGAGATTCATTCGAATACATCTTTGATATATGGGGTGGTGATAAATACTGTTGTTGTGAGGCTGATAACAGAAACGTCATAACTGCTAATAATCTTGTTCACAAAAGATTCAAGGAAGCTTGAAGACCTTCCTCGACAAGAAGGTGGTTTGGATGAAATCTATTTCTAGTGTTAACAGTGTCTCAGTAGAGCCAAATCGATTAATAATGCAGTAGATTTAATTGTGCTTTATTTTTGAGAAAGAGGATGGTATGACACAATGTTGATATATACAACTAGTAGCACGGGTCTTCTTTTGGCCGAGATAATCACTTGAACTTGTCTTGCCATTGAATCCACTAGACCCCAGAAGTCCTGAGGTATTTCTGACCAACTAGATAGAATGACATCTCGGAAGTCAGCTACCGAACGAACCAGTGGCGTAGACTGGCGAACGATGCGTTTCACATGACCCCATAAATGTTCAATGTGATTAAAATCAGAAGAATTAGGCAGAAGGGAGGGGCGGGCACAGCGAATGCTTGGAATGCTCTTCGAACCATGTTTGCACAATTGAGAGTCTTCTCAAACAGGGCATTGTCTTGCTGGAAGAGTCCTGTTCTATCGGATCACATTGTCACGTAGGATAATACTTGAACGAAAACAACCCCTAGGTACGACTAGCGATGAAAGTGTGTTCAGGGAGAGGAGAAGATCAAGCGATGCTGCTATTTCCATCCAACCATGCAGTGTGGTTGGCTTAAATATGATGGTTGGATGGACAGTAGGGTTTAGACTCGTAGAGAATTTGTGCTGCTTTGAAAAGACGTTTGCTACCTATTTCTGAAAGAATATAATGTAGACATATATTTTTGCAAGACATAATCCATAAGTGAAACTGTTAGGTGTCTTGCAAGCATTTGTTAACCTTATTGCCATCCCATAAGTCAAAGATGTCAGAACGAATTTACAAATTTGCTTAAGTCATTGTTTTCACAGTTTGCTTTTCACCTGATTAGTCAACTTCTTTCTAAGCTTCTAGAAAATATTAAAGTTTTCCCTTTAGTCTACCTTTACATACATTGGTCTATCGGGCAGATCTGTAGGAGTTTGACGTGATGACTAAATTGCATTCCACTATCTGAATAATGTGGACTTCCCCAAAATCCCATATCCTCCAAACATGGAATTCTTTGGAAAAGATTAAAGGACAGATAAAAACCTTTTTTTCTTATGAATCAGTTGTAGAAAGAAAGCTTCGAAGCCTTGCTCTATTGTCCCAATATGAATTAATAGATCTAATGAACTGGAATCATCCATTATGGGAAATGTTCTTCATACAGCTCGATCTGTTTTTCTTTATTAAAAACGAAAAACTGTTTTTCTCTTTTCTGACACATTCTTATTAGCAATTCATCAGAAGTTTAGCTTGTTTCAGAAGACTTTATATAGTAATAAGCAGCATTCTAGATTTGGCCGTTATTACGCTAGTCAATACGCCCAACGTGCAAAACACGTTCTATTAAAAGTAAAGTTCAAACTATTGAAAATGGCCGAATAGACACAAACTCATTCATCAACTGGATACCAAGAAGCATTCCCAGGGAATCAATATAAGAAGTTCTATTAAAGAATTCACAAATTCTTTGGAAAATAAGTAGCGAAATGGGATAAAAATAAAACTCAAGTGTGACGGATGATGATTGGTTTTTTCGAGAAAGTGAACTTTATGGCTTGAATCCTCATCCTAAGTTTAATTACTGGAGTCGTATAACGTTCCATAAAGTGGGATGAATACTCAAATATTTAAATATAAACGGTGAGTAATTGGACGGAACTCAAACAGAACTGAAAACGTATTCATAATGATCTACTGTTTACTTTCTTTCTGTTCTTATTAACATCCATTTTGAAAAGAAAATCGATTGATCATCCCCCCCTCCCCTCATCCCCTCCCCTGTCTGCTTCTCTTCTCCGTCTATGAATTAGTGTCCATTGCAGTGAAACTCAGTAAAAGCAATAAGACATTAAAGAAAGGAACTGTATGAAAAGTACGTCATCTGTTTTCCCGAGAGATGAATTATTAAAATCCCATTAAACCTTAACGACCCGCTTGTCAAAGGAGAAAACTATCGACTCTCCCTTTGTGACGAAGATTAAATTTCGTATTTGTGATGGTGCACATTACGATAGCATATGATTGCAGAATAATTGTCGTTCGTGTCAGAATATTGGACAATACTTGGAGTATTAACCTTCATTCACTTCGATTCATTTCTCCTTTGCTTGCCTTCGTAAGATCATTCTCAAGCCTTTTTAATAAAGGCCCATAACGCCTTTTATTCCTTGCGTCACTCTGGAGATATAATGACTAGTTACAAGTGAATGTTAATATTCGCTGTTTTGCCTTTAATTTCTACAAACAAACCGAGATAGCTGTCACGTTCCACTTATGACGCAATAAAATGCAGATTTCATTGTTGTAACGCAGACGGCTGGTGTGATAAGTCGCGCGAAATGAGTCGCACGAGGAATGATGTTGGGAGCACGAGGAGGGGGGGGGGGATCGACAGCTTAAATGCTTCGCAAATAGGAAAAGGAAAGCGTTTAATATCGAACCAATGGAGTGGAACTAGTGGGTGTTTATTTTCAATGAACGTCGGGATATTAATTACAAAAATGCTCTGTTAAATAAACGTACGGCAATGCTCATCTTCTAACCCATATTACTCAACCCTTTGAACACATCCACATTTCGACTTCACTCTCGTTATTAGCTGATGTCTCGCGTGGTATGTTACATATTCGCTTTATCACTGCAATGCGGAGATTAAAGATGAAACTTTTCCTATGAGTTCAGTATTTAAGGTAAATGGCGGAGTCACACCAGGCGATGAAAATCATTTCCATCTAACTTGAAAATTATGGATCGTTCTTTTAATTAATCTTAAATAATAATAATAATAATAATAATAATAATAATAATAATAATAATAATAATAATCCCTCCACTCATTTTTCAGTTTGCTCATCGTACATTAACGTGCCTCTGCATATAGAAGTTTACCCGTTGTAAACTTCTAGTTTATCCCCACACAGTTTATTCTAACATGCTGCCTGTGATGATTCTGCCAAAGATGCTTTTCTGCAAAGCATCTTGACGAACAGACTAAAAATATTCTTACCCTGTTTTTGTAAAATATGCCACAGATATGCAAATTTTATGTCGTTGGAGCAAAACAAATTTGGCTCCGATCCATTCTACTTCTCATAGCTGTGTCATGTGCCGATGTATTATAAAAATGGATGTTTACGATTCTAAATTCATAAAATAATTGTTATTTGCTTTCCTGTTAAGGAGTAATGTCTTTTTTTTTTTTAAATGAGCATTTTAAATTCATCGCGTATACATTATTTTGTCAAGTTTTTTATGCATTTATTTTTTTTTAAGTTGAATGTCTTATTGTATTCTGTAGCTCATTGCTACAATCTATTCTTTACTTATTGGAGACTGTAATTTTGAGTTGCTTATTTTATTTTATTCTTTTTGTTTAAATCCACATCTAATTGATAGTGTACGTGTTTCTTCCTCCAATTACATACATTATTTGCATGGAATTGGAATAAATATTTAATTCATTGTTGGCTTTACTGGAACTTTTACTATGTTTAAAATCACTCGCATTGTTGCTTTTTTATGTTTGAATAAGTCTCTACTTTTGCTTAGATTTAAATCCGTGTCTGTTGTTACTTTATATTTAAATGCATGTCTACCGTTGTTTTATGTTTAAAATGTGTATTTGTTGTTTTTATGTTTAAATTTTTATACTTTATTGCGCTAATTATTTTGAAGTTGTGTTTAAATTTATATCTATTGTACTATAATGTTTAAATACATGTCTACTGTTGCTTATATTTAAATTCATTAAATTGTTTGCTTCGCATTTACATTACTTAGATTTTGGAACTGGAACTGTCAAATTAATCAGGGTTCTAATTCCTACTGTCTGTGCAACTATCAATACCAAATTGTGTTCGACATCATTTTATGTTTTCTATATCAGCATATTTAAAAAAAATTAATAATAATAATACGCATGTGCATGGCATAGATTTTAAAGCAACGCATGAATATATTAGTTATAATAATTAATTCCCACACATCGAAGAGTTGGACAATATTATATTCACACACTCGAAACAGCGAACACAAATATTATTCACTGTAATTTGGTTGCGATATATTTGAAATTTGAAATTTTACTGTCATATATAAAGTATGGAAGCTTCCAAGTAAGCGTTTTTTATGAATCATATGTGTTTACATCATTGATATTTAATTCTTGTAAATAGTTAGATAGTTTCTTTGAAATTGCATGAATAATAACTTGAATGATCTTGATATGTTTAAGCCACAACCGACCAATTTAGATTGCCAAATATTTAGTAAATTTTCCCAAATTCTTTACTGTTGATGTTGTTATCAATGGTTACTGCTATGGCAATAATTCGATCTTGTCGATGTTCAATAACTTGGATGTCAGGTCCACTGCGGTACAAAGGCCGATCAGTTTGTATTCTAAAATCCTAGCGATTTTTTGCAGTTCTGTTTTTCAATATTATCTCGATTTTATGCTGCCATCAGTTATCATGGGTAGGAAATCCGTATTTGTACATTATAATAATAACAAGAATTTTTTTTAATAATAATTTATATTTTTTTAAATAATAATAATAATAATAATAAATATTACAAAATAGAACAGCAAAATAATCAATATGTGCGCTAAAAATTAAACCTTTGCATGGCCAATTTCTTCGTGAAAAAAAACTCTGACCTAACCAAGACGTGGCAGTGTCTGCTAGTAGGAATCTGTTAAAAAAAAGAAACAGAAGGATTTATCCTAGAAGCTGAAGAACAGGCATTACAAACTAATGCAATCAAAGCAAAAAATTTACATATCAATAATCAGATCATGCGATCATAAAGATGAGACTGTTGAACATCTAATCAGTGCCTGCAGCAAGATAGCTCAGACTGATTATAATCACTGGCATGATCAAGTGGGCAAAATAATTCATTAGCATGTATGCAAAAAATACGGCTTTCCTACTTCTGATAACTGGTGGCAGCATAAAATAGAGACAGTACTGGTAAACGAAACAGCAAAAATTATCTGGGACTTTAGAATACAAACTGATCGGCATTTGGAACACAACAGACCTGACATCACAATTATCGAACTTCGACAGGTTTGGATTATCGATATCGCAGTATATCCAGTGATAACAACATTAACAACAAAGAACTGGAAAATATTACTAAATATCGAGATCTGGCAATCGAAGTTGGCCCACTGTGGCTTAAACACACTAAAGTCATCCCAATAGTTATCGGTGCACTTGGCGCTATTTCAAAGAGGCCATCCAACTATTTACAGCAATTAAACATCAACGAAGTGACCCCATATGACCTACAAAAATCAGCATTACTTGGAACAGTCCATATTTTACGACGCTACCTGACAGGCTACTCTTAGATTCTTGGGTAGAATCTAAATTGTTCTGTATTACCAGTCAAATTGTTGTTTAAATGATATCAATTATGTAATTATGTCAGTGAAGTTATAATAATTAAATAAATAAATTATTATTATCATTAATGTATGATAACAGGTTTGCCTATTTACAAATTATGATATCCATCATCGGTTGTACTCTTCAATTAAGTAATTGCATTTTTCCATTTTTCTTATATAAAAACCAGATAAAATTAATTATCATCAATTAGTTCTTCCTTGCCGTCATTAAAACTGTTGCCAAATTTTAACATTTACATTTATTCTTGAATTTTTTTTTTTTATGTTAAATTCTCTAAAAAAAATTTCATGACTGCCCTATGATGTCTTTCTTTTATCTCAATCACTTGATTCAATTTAATTTCATGCGCTGTCATCCCCTTCTTTCTCGTGCGTGTGTCGCATAAACAGACGTCATTCGTGTCTTGCGAAATCATGCATGATTTATTCTGGCGTTCATCGGGGCGAAGATAATCTCATTACGTTTGTTGCCTGTGCTGACACGCGTCAGATATATGTAGTCGTCGGTGTAACGAGCCTTGAAGCTAAACTCCCACTATTAAGATACTCCAGTTTTAAAAACTTACTCTCCATAGCTTCACTTAAGGGAAATATGAGCGAGTGCTAATATACAGTTTCGAATATACCAGTGCCGTAAGATCAAAAACTGCACACACACCGTTTGGACTGATTCGCACAAAAAAAAAAAAAAAAAAAATCTTAAATTACCCAGACGATGGGCTATGGAAATAGGTGGAAAAGAAACAATAGCTGATAAAGAAAAGAAAGAAAAAAAAAAGATAAAAGGCAACTCTTCTTTTGCGTAAGACTGGTTTGTCAGTTTAATGAAACTCATAAAATAGCTGGAATGGCGGTAAGTAAATGGAGAATTTCCTTAGGCAATGCTTTTTCATTTCTCTGGAATTTATATACTAGATATGCAAAATATTGTCTTATAAAAATAGGCACACGTGACTTCCGGTTGCAGATATATTTTTGGCGATAGAATTATCATTACAACGATTGGTGACCAGGAATCATTGTCATCTGCATAACGAAGCCGATTATTAAAATTAATTTTAAGAAATTATTTAATAATAAGTCTAAATTTACTGAGAAAACATAAATGATGATTTGCGTTTTGTATCGATATATTTTATGACATATTTTATAACCCTGTATAGTAATTGCAAATATATAATTAAAATATATCAATTAGAGTGTTAATTACTATCACTTTATGGGGACCACTTTATATATATATATATATATATATATATATATATATATATATATTGAAAAAGCATTTCACAAAGTTAAAAGAAGCATTTTATTTGACATATTAAAAGAAAGACAAATACCAAATAATATCCTAAAAGCTATCATAAGTATATATGAAAATAATCAAATACAAATAAGATTAAATCATGAGCTATCATATACGAGAGATATAAACCAAGAGTCCGATAGGGATGCCCCTCTCAGCAACTCCTTTTAATATTTACCTAAATGAAATAATAATAAAATGGAATAAAAATTTCCATCAAGGTATTAAACTTTCTCCTACTGTGAACTTAAACACTCTCCTTTTTTGCCGACGACGTCGGCAAAAAGGTGAATTCATTTAACTACCTAGGATGTATGATCACATATGAAAATGAAAAAGATATAAACGTAAAAATTGCAAATTATTTAAACATAACAGGTGTAATTAACTCTATATTTAAACCAAACCTAGTTCAGAAACAAACCAGGCTAAAAGTATACAATACATTAGCCCTACCGGTCTTAATGTATGGAAGCGAAATCTGGACAATAAAACAAAAAGACAAACAAATATTAACAACAGCAAAAAATGAAGTTTACGAGAAAAACTACAAAATATACTCTATTTGATTACAAAACAAACGAAGAAATTATGAAAGAATTAAACCAAGAACCAGTAATAGAAAAAATTAAAAAATATAAACATAAATGGATGGAACACGTTCCAAGAATGAAAACAGAAATATTACCAAAACAAGCCTTAAAGTACAAGCCATTAGGAAAAAGAAAACCAGGACGTCCTCTTAAACGATTCAACGATGACTTATAAGGCCGGAACAGGGCACGCTAGGCCTAACTCCTTGATATGCACGATGATGATGATTATTCTATTATATATATATATATATATATATATATATATATATATATATATATATATATATATATATATATATATATATATATATATATATATATATATATATATATAATAAGATTATAAACCGAGAGTACACATCACTACTCTTGGAATTTTTTGAATGGAATTTTTCAAAACAGTTACTTCATGATGCTTGTAGTAAGTAGGGTGGATTTATTTAAGTTAAAGGACTTAAAATCTATTATTATTTCGTGAGGGAAAAATCTATTTTCTGTAATGCAAACCAATTAATTTTAGAATCCTCACAAAAAAGAGTTGTCCCTATTTCTATCCATTAGGATAAATTTTAAAAAAATACGAACGTTTTTTTAAATGGTCATATTTTGTTAGCTATTAACTTTCGATGGCAGAAAACGATGTGTATGAAGTATGAATGTTAAACAAGTGAAAAAAATTCTATTACGTAAACGACTAATGAAAATTATTCACTACACTGAAGTGATCTTTGGCAGGTAGTTCAACAAATGGAAATTACTTGTTTTAAATTTACGTTGAGAAAAAGCGTATTCATTGTTAAAAATTAACAATAATAGAATATTTTAAACAGAAAGATTTAAAAACAAATTATTGATAATTAGTTAACCTTAGTTCACCTGTGTGTGTGTGTGTGTGTGTGTGTGTGTGTGTGTGTGTGTGTGTGTGTGTGTGTGTGTGTGTGTGTGTGTGTGTGTGTGTGTGTGTGTGTGTGTGTGTGATATTGGTGACTAAGGACGATGATATCGGAATTATAGAATGTAGATATTGTAGTTTGAATGTCAAAACAGTTAAAAAAGGAGTGAAGGGGGGGGTGAGTATAATAATAATAATAATAATAATTCAACTACTTATGGATCTCATTTGGATCATCTAAAAATATAAATAAAATCAAACGCCTCTCTATAAAAATTTTATAGATAAAATTATTATTCACACTGTTAATGCTCTATCTTAATGCTTTCAATAAATAGTTGCATTTATAATATCGCGTTCTGTTGTAAAGATAATCAAGCAATGTTTAATTATCTTTATCACAAGGATGAACCGCAATGCCTTCCCTTCATTAGAAAAATATTGTTAGTATTTAATTTAATTATCCAACCCACTAGAAACTGTACATCTTGAATCGATCGAAGTATCATTGGAAAGAGTTATAATTAGACTCCATGTTTTTGAAAACAGAGACAACGTTTTGCTCTCAAAACTATCTTTCAGTATTCAATTATTCAAGTCTAGCCTCTCTAGATTCCTAGAGAATCCAAGTGTGTGAATCCACTCTAAAAAACACAAAGAATTGAGGGGAAAAAAACATTAGTCGGAAGTGTCGCAAACCGTGCATGTATAACATATTCATAAAGCTTTGCAACTTCTTGAAGAAACACATCTTAAGGCATTCTAACTGGGAATGTTTTTTTTTTTTACTTTTCTTCTTTGGGATAAAATCCATCTACACCTTGGTTTTTTGTAACAGGATTTGACATTTGAGCCGGCTACAGTATCATAGTCACACATCCTCACTTCTTTTCAGATGTTGATTTGATCCGCATTATCTACTGGCTTTTGTTCAGGGGATAGTTGGGGGTGGGTGGGGGACTATCGTTTCCAATGATGGACTTTAGATTTCATTGGTGATTCGGTCTCTCTACAGCCATGCTCATGTAATTTTATCTTCCTTGGATTTCTCGCATTTTTTTTTTATCCTTTACGTTAACGTAAGGATTCTTGCACACTTCCTCTTTTATACGCTTATAACACAGTATGGAAATCTGCGTCCATTTGAAATGCTAAGCCTCCTCAAGAACTTGAAAATCTTGTTTTAACAATGACACTCTGCAGTCAATGTGTCGTCAAAATGGACTTTTTTTTGTAAAAGAATCTTTTGATCTTCTTTGAACCAAGAAACTAAAGTTGAAAAACTTTTTCTTGGAAGATAAACACAGAATCTTATTTAAAATATTCATTTTTTTTTATCTGTCTGTGTGTTCTGAAATTTGAGATTTCAATGCAGAAAAAAGTTCGTACAATTATGGTAATAATAACCAATCCTTCCATTAGAAGCCGACTTAGAATTTTTTTTCCCATTGTTAGAGCAGATAGTTTTTTTTTATAGATTGTTAGTCTGACTTTTTTTCCCTATTGTCACATGCCTAACAATATAAAGCTAAGTTGGAATCATGATTGCGAGAAATTGCGATAAGTAATTCAAATCATCATATTAATATCTGCTCATAATATAATTCTATGAAGATCTCATCTTTTTATAATTATCATACACTAAAGTTTTTAAGAACTACTTCTATAGAAATCAAGAATCATAACAAAGATTCGAAGTCAAGTACAGTAGCGAGTTACCGACTAATCGTATTTCAATAATTATTACGATGAAAATTCGACTTGCTTAAAGTCTGGTTTTGTGTTGAATATTATCGAGTTATTACTTTTGTATGATAGGGATATTCAAAAAAAACGTAGTCAGTCAAATGTGAGTATTGATTTCACTTAAAGAAAAAAAATAGAGAAATTTGAAAATAATCACACAATTTTTTGTTTTTCGAAGCCTCTTCTAAGACTCTGCAGCGTTTCTAAAGATCGAATCACTCATCTGATATCGAGAAAACGAGGAATATACACATAGCGGCTGCTGAATTAGAACCCTTCATGCAGATGTACGTTAACGTAACTTACACAGTATGTATGCAAAATACTTGGTCACGTGCATTACCACGTGTTCTAGGCGGCTATTTAAGAATGCCGCTGGTCAGCAATCGCCAAATACTGTTGATCACAATGAAAAAAAAAAAAGATCTTTTGGAGTTCAATAAAGGGCTTATTACGGGGGCCGTCTGACTGGAGCCACGATTCTGAAAACAGCAGAGCTGACTGGTTTTACAAAAAGGTGGTGAGATATCCCTGGTGTTTAATCAGTAGGAAAATAACCCATATTCCTTGTCTAAGAAGCATAACTGTATCTTAAGCTAGTTTGTCAGTAACGAGATCACCGTCGTCTGAGAAGGTTCGCAACAAACAGAATTCCTGTGTACAGCAATTGACTGAAGAATTTAATGAAGGCTGATCCCGACCCATAGTCCACTGAACTATACCAGGGAATTGAAGAGGATCGGTATTGCTGTTTACAACACAATACAAAAACGACTGATTTCTGCGAAGAACCAGAAAGCTCTTCTACAGTAGTGTCAGGAACACCGTGACTGGACACACTTTGTCAGAAAACATTTTGTTCTGTACTGACGGTAGGCAGAGAGTTTGGCGGCAACCCCATGAAGCAATGAAACCTTGTAAACACAACCCAAGGATCTGGAGGTGGTGTCATGGAGTGGGGTATGTTCTGTTGGAACGTGTACCCTGATATTACTGGAAAGTTGGGGGTTCTCCAAGGAATATCTGAAGATTGTTGCCGTTGAAGTCCTCCTTGCAATGTTGACTCTTCATCCATCAGGTGATTGTTTCATGGACAACAGTGCTACTGTCCATTGCGGAAGAAATGTTCAACAGTAGTTTAACGGGCATGACAGCGACTCCCACCTTCTTTCCTACTCACCACAAAGTCAAGATCCGAGTCCCATTGAGAATGTATGGGACATGCTAGAAAAATGGATCAGGGAGCAAAGTCCTCTTCCATCAAATCTGAGTCAGTTAAGGGATTGCCTGGTAAACACCTGGTATGTTGTACCCCTAAATACAATCCAACACCTCGTGGAATCTATGCAAAACACCATAAGTGCTGTAAGTAAAAGTTTCTAATTCAGTGACAGGTAATGTTTAGTTGTTCCTTACATCACTTAAGATAGCCTAGGAATTTCGTCGAAGAAGAGCAAGAGGGAAATGTCTCAAATACCGTTATTGATCACACATTCAACAGGTTATTCTTGAATTATATTTTTTATTAAAATAAATAAGTGATATAGCTTCTAAAATGTTTCGTGGACCGCATGCTGATTCTTTCTTTCTTTCAAAGAGCCACTTTTAAAAGTGGCTCTTTGACTGTTTATCGTTTTAACTGTGACAATCGAACTTTTCCTCAGAAATTCGAGCAACATTACAAATTGCAGCAGTAATACTGCTAATTATTAACCTAATACCTCTTTTAAATTGCGTTATGGCATCATTTAATAAGATAAACAAATTACAACCGAAAAAAATTCTGAAATAGGTTAACTTAATATTGTATATCTGGATTAATTATTTTTTATCCCACTTCCGTTTCCTTTGGGAAAGTATTGTTTATTCCACTTAAAATAAGTGAAAACGGAAAACATTTTAAACCTATTTTGCATAAGACAACTCCGATTGTTAAACATAAAAAAAAAGTAATATTTTCAGGAACACACGAAAAAAGAATCCTTCCTTTATGTAAAAAAGTTTCCAATTCTCTTTTTTTAAGGGGTTAATAAAAAAGGGAGACTGTTCCCTTATCAAAAGTAAGATGGGATTTTTTTTCCCTCACGACGGGCGATAAGTAGGCAGCAGTATATAAAATTCACTCTCGAATACAAGGACTTGCATTCCTCTCACGTAGACACTTGTCTACCCCCAGACGGCTTATGCGGATTGGAGGAGAGCTATGGTGTTCCTGATTCACTCAATTAGACCTCACATCCGAAGGATTTGTGACACAGCTTTCCACTGCTGCGTCAATGAGATAAGTGGGCAAGTGGACCATGCGTGTGATTTATTGGCCTTTTTTTGATTTAGCTTTTTTGTTGGTCCTTTTTTCCCCTCTCTCATGGGATCGAATACGGGAACTGTTGTCAGTTATGTGAGGGAAGTTTTAGCTAATATTCAGAATAGTAGGAAATTCTACGTACATTTGACAGACATATGCAGACGCTTGTGTCTAATAAAGACACAAGTCTAATTGCAGATATCTTGACCGTCTAATAAAAGAGGAAACTATCTGAGATTATATTTAAATCTTAAGTCGATTATAACTTTAGATTAGATTATGAATACAATCTTGTTTTATGCATAGAAAACTTAATAAATGAAGATATATATATATATATATATATATATATATATATTATAATTCAAGTAAATGAAAAACTAATTTTGATGTATTTATAATTTTTATTTTTAATTTTTTATATATATTTTTAAAACAAAGTATTTTATTTATTGAATATAATTTCTAAACATTGCTTGCTAAATCTAATTATGATCAAAGGGAATTCTGATAGTGAAATATTATATTATTGATTAATAGTTTTATAATCATTAAATATTCATTTAAGTCTAAATCTAAAGTTAATTGAGAGCAATAATGAAATCGAGGTGATAGATTATTGCTTCCATTTTCATTTTTTGGCTATTAAACTAATGTTACCCCTGATCATGGCAAGAGAGTAACAGCAATAGTCGCGCCTCAGTTAGAACTTCATTGGCTACAGCATTGCCATCCATTAGTCCTTATAAGGACTGGCTTAAAGGGGCGAAGCAAGAATGATTTTCATCTTCCCCGTTATCTGTAGAGGACAGTGTAGGGATAAGGTGTTATTGAGCTATGAAAGCTCTGATCATGGCAGGAGGGTAACAGCAATAGCCGAGCCTCAGTTAAAACTTCATTGGCTACAGCATTGCCATCCATTACCCTCCAAGGGTATTGGATTGAATGAATCAATCCGCATATCACGGTCGATTGACCCCTCAATCATTGCCATCCATTATCCATTTTCATATGCTTTTATCTAAAGTTACTAGCAAGAAACGTTTTTTTATAAATTATGGTGTATAACACTATATCCAAATTAGAATATTTATATTTTAGTTTCAAAAATAAAAATAAGTTGTTTCTAAATGTAAATAAAACATACATTATTATTATTATTATTATATTTTGAAAACCATTATATCTCAGATTTTATCATTCGTAGCTAAACGTAGCTAAAAAAATCGAAAATGAAATTATCCCAATTTTATGTTGTTTGAGAAGAGATTGAGAGAGAGAGAGGCAAAGCGTTTAGGCAGTATTGAATATACCGGGAGAATTAAGGACTTTTCTTTTTCTTTTTTCCTTTACTGCTGTTTATTCTGTCTGTAATAGGTATTTAAATGTATTTCTTTCTCATGCAAATCATTTTATCCGAATCTACGATGAAAAAAAAATCATATTTTTTCTCCTATATATCTCAGCATATATAAGTTGAGAATATTACTTTCTTCCGTCAGAACTCTGCAAAAAAATAAATAACACAGCTATTTTACATATTTATAGCCCTTAACATTATTCTATGCATACAGAAGTTGAAAATACTCTAGATGGATGAAACCTGAAAAGAAAGCTAAAATACCATTGAATACCTGTAATGGAAAGATGTAAAAATAGGACGCTATTAAACCAGAGTTAGCATTCCTTAATGGCATTGCATTCTTTTGATATTTTCAGTATTTCTTGTAAATAGTTTTCTTTAATCCATTCTTTGATCAATCTCCTAATTTTCAACTTGAATGCAGCAAAAAGTTTGTTAGTTAAAATTCAAAATGACAGCTAACAACTAGACAGATTCCTTCATATTGATTCCCATATAACGTCGCTCACAAAACCTTCCATATACAATATTTCCAATGATGATTAACCCTTAGTAGACAATTATCGCAGTAAATGGCGTATATATCCTGTTCACAAAGAGAAACAGAACCAAAATAATTTAGATTCCCCCCGAATAGTTTTACATTCATTTATATCATTTACATTCACGAATGTAAATAATATGCCTTCAGTGTAAGCACCATGATCAGATATTATTATCTTCATGAGTTATTTGGTAGTTGAGGGACGTAAAACTGCACTTAAGATTCACAGATGTAATATTCAGAATATTAGAAATAGCTCCTCGGTAATAACACGAACGAATTTCAGATCACAACATGACGTCACTATTTCTATTTTATATCTATGTCATAGAAAAAGAAAATAACATTATATTTTACTTTTGATATTTCTAAATATATAGCAGAAATAAATAAGTAATAAGTAATTGAAATGTATAGTATTATGATTATAATTATATTTTATAGTTAAATTTAAAATAAATTTAAAATTTACCACAGCTTACAAGAATATATCCTTATCCATCTGATTTACTTTAGTTGATACCACTTAAAAGATACTAGTTCTGCCCAGGAACTCGTATATTTGTATTTATATTTATCTATAAAATATGACTGGATCTATAATATCCTCCATTTTAATATCTTATAAATGCCACATTGAAGCTTTTATGCTTTATATTTAATAATAAGCAATGGTATTCTTAAAATAAGATATTATTTAAATATTTTTGTTAATGTTATATAATTAAAATTGTTCCCCAGGTCGACTTAAACTGCAAATCTATGTTGGTAATATTGTAAATATAGCTGTTTTCTTGTAATAATTCTTTAAGCGAATATATTTCTAAGAATCGAATTTATAAAAGCAACTATAAAATATTGTTGAGTAGATTTTCGTGTTCTGGGTATATACAAGTTGACAGCTTAGCGAGATATGTTAGACAGCCA
Source organism: Typopeltis vanoorti (assembly GCF_054136105.1). Lineage (NCBI taxonomy): Eukaryota > Metazoa > Arthropoda > Arachnida > Uropygi > Thelyphonidae > Typopeltis > Typopeltis vanoorti. The sequence goes on from NC_143553.1 coordinate 109,159,943, forward strand.
TAAAAATCCTGTAGGGAACCTCTTGGGGGAAGTTCTAAGAAATAGCGGAGTGATAGCATCACAAAACAGAGTAGACTATCCTAGACCGCAACATTCACGAAATCGACAAAAGAATAAGTGGAAAAATATTATTTATGACCTTACCGGTAGAGCTCAGGAACATGAATAGCCTTGTCAGCAGCACGACAAATAACTGGCCAATGAAAAGATGCTTTAAAATAGTTTTTTTATAACGTCTGATCATTTTTTTCTATGATGTATTGGCCGCTATCAATGTTCAAAAACATTTTATTGTTAACATTAGTCTGTTGGTTTTCTTTTTGAACCCCAATACCTTGCACATCAATTGAAGCAAGGAGGAAATTTTCACAAGCTCTCGACTTAAGTCCTTAAAACGACTGGCTTAAAGGGGCGAAGCAAGAATGCTTTTCAAATTCCAAGTTATCTGTAGAGGACAGTGTAGGAATAAGGTGTTATTGAGCTATTAAAACTCTGATCATGGCAGGAGGGTAACAGCAATAGCCGAGCCTCAGTGAGAACTTCATTGGCTACAGCACTGCCATCCATTACCCTCCAAGGATATTAATCACAGCATCTCCTTATAAGGACTGACTTAAAGGGGCGAAGCAAGAATGCTTTTCATCTTCCCCCTTATCTGTAGAGGACAGTATAGGGATAAGGTGTTATTGAGCTATTAAAGCTCTGATCATGGCAGGAGCGTAACAGCAATGACCGAGCCTCAGTTAGAACTTTATTGGCTACAGCAATGCTGTAGCCAATGAAGATAACATGGAAGATGAATTTTTGAGCCAATGCATGGCTACAGATTGCCATCCATTACCCTCCAAGTGTTTTTCTTCAGGCTTTTTCTCACCGCATCTCACGGTCGATTTTCCTGAAAAACCATTCCAGCTACAATATTTTTTGGGTGTCTATAAAATAAATGCGAATTTAACATTTTTATTAAATTTTATGAATTTATTCTTAAAATTTTATATTGGACATTTAAGATTAAACTTTATTCTTTATACTTAATATAAATTAGACTACTAAAAGATATATATCTGCATAATTCTATCCGTATTTCTGTTCCAATGCCAGAACATAGCAATATATTTCAATTTCTGAATAATTTTGTTTTCTTTTTAAGTTTAACAAGAACGCAACAAGTGAAGTGCTGTATTGGGCGAACTTTTGTCTTTTAACTTGAAAAAAAATGTAGTGATGCTGCTTAACCCTTTGTCCATTTCTACAAGAAGGTGCATTTAATACAAGATTCATACAGTTTCTTATGTGGGTATTATAATAGACAAACTTGCTTCAAATTTTTCAAAAAAAAAAAAAAAATTCGTCGAAGAATTTAATATAGATTTAGCATTTTTGACACTTTTGACATCAAAGGCTTATTGATTTCTCCTTTTACATAAAGATGCATACTTTTTAATAAGAACTTGAGAGAAGAAATACGCCCTTTTGCTGTACGTTTTTTAACAATAGGTAAGCAGATTAAAAAAAACGCAAAAAAGTAGCAACCGAAGAAATGGAAGATTTCGGTATGCATTTATGCGCCAAGAAACCCTGTTTTGAGGATTTGCTGAGACTTGTAGGCTTCGTCTTTTAAGTATTGCTTATTTTTTTTTTCACGTATAGAAAACGGCAAAGCGCTAAAGTTGCCTTGGAAGAATTTAGAGCTATTATGCATTGTGACATAAACAATAATTTGGGAAGCTTAACATTGTAAAGCTTTCTTAGACTCCTTTTAACAAATTAGGATAATATAGGGTTAAGAAGATTACAACGCAAAAACATTAAAATAGTTTGGTCAACTGTTAGGCAAATAATTTGAGTATTGTCAAGCTCAAATCCGATCATAATAAGTGGTCAAAAGAACAAATCAAAACTAAAATACAACGAAATATCATTCACCGTTTAATAAGTTTTATGGCTCGGTCAATCAAAAGATTTTTCTAAGTCTTTCTAAGGCTTGTTAATTTACGAAGATTACTTTATTCATAGACAATTATTCATATATTCCCAGAACAAATAGTACGGGAGGTTCCCTGGAAACCCCGTTTTTTTTTTTTTTTTTTTTTTTTTTTTTTTTTGAGAGAGAGAGAGAGAGAGGGAAAGGGCAAGTGACTCATGTTTCCTTTCTAGACATACACAAATTAAAAATACTCGAAGTTGACTTATGCCCTGAAAGAATTTTGTCACTGATAACAAAAAAATAGTCCGGGAGGAAGGGGAAGCTCGTGTGAAAGAAAGGAGTCTGAAATACTTCTCGCCTTAGACACCCCTTGGACTCAGATCCACTTCTGGTGGTTATGTGTAAACATTGTTGAATACTAGTGGTCGGCAATGTACGACCCCGGACCACAAGCCGCTCACGACATATTTTTCTAACATACTAAATCGGGGTTCTCTTGGGATCTTTAGATAAACAAGTATTTTACAGCTGATCAACTTAGGAAATAGGATCTAATTACGATTTTAAAGTAAGTTATCACTAAAATAATTTTCATTTTGTTATCGAAATTATGATGGACATGAGCGTTAGTGTTCTGTTGGTATTAAACACCCACCTACCCACCCATAAATAAACACAGAAGAGTTTATAAAGGTCCAGTGAAAGAACTAGGCTATAGATTTACACCAGAAAGCAGTTGCCAGCTCTAGACTAGTTAATATGATCTGGATGGCATTCAATATGGGCATCTGTTTTTGCTCACCTCAACATTAGACAAGTGAGTGAGGCAGATGGTCACTTTCGTTTCTTTCAAGCTCAAAGTAGCAACATAAAGTACAGGCAAATGCATACAAGTCAGTACAAACAACGTAAATAAGATATAGTTATATAGCAAAAGAAACTCCCAAAAATAATATTACAAAGGAAAAAAAATACTTCTTTGAATAATAAAATTAAGGTTAGTATTGGCACGGCATAAATATTCTTTAGTTTTAAGAGAGGTGAATTTTCTTACTTGCTTTTCATGAGTATGATCGGACAATAAAAATATAGTGTTAATAATAATTTAACGATGGTTTTATAAATGACGAGTTGTGTAACATTCCCAAAACAATAATTACAACAGCGCCATCTGTTATTTATGAAATAAGTAAAACAATCCACTCTTGGCACAAGTTATCCTTTTGCTCCCATTCTGAAAGGTACTAAAAAAGAATGATAAAAAAATAAGAGCCCATCTTGAGTTTTTCAAAATATAGATCGCTTTAAAATTTTGGAAAAATGGTAGCAGAATTGGAACAAATGACTTTTTGTCCTTCAGTTGACTAACACCAAGATAAGAATCATTTGATCAATTGGAGTCTCAAAGAGATAGATATATTAGATTTTTTTTATTAAACAGTAAAAATACATTTGAAGAGCAGAAAGGAATAAATTATTAAAATTTTAAGAATACGTATGAGATGATGGAGATTGGTTTTAAGCTACATAACAACAAAAACAAAAAAAAAAACAAAAAAAAAAAACAGAAAGTTATGAGAACACTCTGTGTGTGTGTGTGGGGGGGGCTTCTCCACGAGAAGACTATAAAAGAAAGTTCATGTTATCTACTGAAATATAGACGAAAGCAATGTTTGGGTTTCACTCTGCAGTGAATTAGGAAAGATATCTTTTTCGGTACGGTGGTGATATTCGACTGCATAGCTTCCTGTGTAAGGTTAGGTTGAGTTGTTGCTAGGACTCGGTGATAGGTGGATGCTAGTTTTCTCTTGTGCTTCTCAAGTAAAAATTTAGATGACAGTGAAGATGAAGTTAAATATCCTGTATGTTTTCTGGTGTGTATGGAGTAGATGCCAGTAATCTTCATGGCTGTGTATATGGTTACCAGCGATGGAGTATGAGATTATCCTCGGCAGGTCAGAAATGTATGTTTCAAGGTACCTGAAATGTTGCAGATGAGGCAATGATCGGATTCTCTGAGTCCAATTGGTGGAGGTTTGTTGCAGTGGGTAAGATGTTATGCCCAAGCCTCCACTGTATGTCAGCATCTTCTTTATTACACATTATCTTGAAGGAGAGATCTGGATGAAATTTGGATGGTGTGAGTAGGTGTGCTGAAGTGGGTGCGAGTGCAAAACGTAATGTAAAGCTGGATGCGAGGAAAGGATATGTTTTCTTGAGCTCAGTGGACAAAAGTGGTAGCGAGGATTTGAGATGACACCAGCAGAAATGTGTTTTGGCGTGAGTTTTCTGTGGTAATTTGAATTCCTTAAGGCGAGGTAATGTCTAAAAGGACTTTTATAATTGCTGTTTTCACCTCGTTGTATTGCATTTTCCCTTTTGGGGGTTTTAGCGGTAGGCTGTTGAATTTTTTCCATTTCAGATTGTGAGGTAAGTGCACCTCGGTAGAATGAAGTTAGTTTGGAAGGTAATGGAGTGCTCTATGTATGTGGAGAACTGTGGATAGCATGAGTTCTTCGGCGTATTCTTTCATGATATGCAACGTTTCTTTTATAGAAATGATCAGCCTGAGGTGTCTTAAGGAGAAAATTTATCCTTAAAGATGTAATTTTGCTTTCAAGTGAGACTAAGCCCTAGCCTCCTTTCTTGAGCAACTTGCAAGGTACTGTACTTTACCAATTTAGTTTAATTTTGGAATAAAATAAAATAAATAAAATGTTTTTTAAATGGCAACATATGGATAACAACCATGGGGCTCCGACTTAAGAATTCCATTAATCTAGAGAACAGTTGTAGGATACGGTCCTCGATTTATTCCAAAATGTAGTTACTCAAAAATTATTATTATTATTATTATTATTATTAGTAGTAGTAGTAGTAGTATTCCATGATCCTCAACATGAGTTTCAGGAGCAATCGCGGAAGATCAATCTGCTGTGCTCGTACTGTTCTCCGTCCTGATATACCATCGACGGTAGATTTAGACTGTGGGCAATACAGATTGTGCAGGTCCACACTGTGCATTCTACTAGCTATCACTCCAACTTCTGCACAATACACAGTACGCCAAACAAATTGGTCCATATGGCACGGGGTAATCCTAGTAATTTACAGAAATGTAATATGCTAGGCTTGTGCATGTGTAATAAAGATGTAAAATAGTAAAGATGTAAAGATGTAAAGATGAATAAATTAAGAAATCAAATTGATTTCTTAATTTATTCAAGTGATCTGAATTTCCTAAACTTCAGGTCTTTATCGAAATTCAGGAATGATTTCAGAGATTCAAGAAGTCTCATCTTGATTATAGATAGAACTTATGGGCTTTCGCGATATCTGAAAGAAATGAAGGAAAAAGTAAAGATATTTGATCAGCTAAAGTTCATTCGACACGTTTCGAAGTCACTCGAATCTATTTCAAATCCATTCGGAAGATCTTTCAACAAAGAATCATGAAATCCAAAACATATCACTAAATATATTTGATATGCGTTTGATTTATTTACTATTTCTCTTATTAAACGTATTAATTATATTTATTCAATAAAATGGAATTCAACTAAAGAAAACTTTACAATAAGTAAAATGTATGTAAAATCTATTTATTATTTTATATTTTTCTTAATAAATAAAAATATTTTTAAAGATAACGCATATAACAATACTTTTTACATATACTTAAGCATGATAGTGACTAGACGAGATGTTTGAAGCAGTTTATCCCGTGTGGTGGCCGGGATAAGAATAGCGCCGCTGTAGCCCATGCATTTCGTAATAGCCGATTAAAAGGGGATGCAGAGTTTCGAGAGTTTCGCTCTCTTAGGTTTCTTCCGGAATTTTGCTCCCAGTGAGGGAGGGGGCCTTAGATTTCGTGGGGTGTTGCCCTGAGAGAGCATTTTGAGTCTCTGGAGAGGGTATTCTCCGACGTGGCCTGTGAGGGGCCTTGTCAGTAGATGCTTTTCCCTGGAATATGAGCGGCTCTGCTCAGTGGGGACTGAGTGACCCCGTCACTGAGTGGAACCAACGCTGAGTTGGACGATCTTTAGGCCACTCGTAGGGAGTGATCTGGGGGATCATCTTAAATTTTATAGAGGGCTCTACTTAAAAATGGCCCATGCATGTCGTACGAGGCGACTTAAATGGGACGCAGAGTTTCGCTCTCTTGGGTTTCTGGAATTTTGCTACCGGTGAGGAGAGGCTTAGATTTCGATGGGGGGTTTGCCCTGAGAGAGCATTTTGAGTGTCTGGGGACGGTGTTCTCTGGCGTGGCCCGTGAGGGACCTTGTCGGTGGATGCTTTTCTCTGGAATATGAGCGATTCTGCTCGGTGGTCGAGGGGGGCCCGTCACTGAATGGAACCAACTCTGAGTTGAACGATCTTTCGGCCACTTGTGGGGAGTGGTCCGGGGATCGTCTTAATTTTTAGAGAGGGCTTTACTTAAAAATCGCCACTGTAGCCCATGCATGCCGTAAGAGGCGACTAAAATGGGATACGAGTTTAGCTCTCTTAGGTTTCTTCCGGAATTTGCTCCCGGTGAGGGGGAGTTTAGATTTCGGGAGGTTTGCCCTGAAAGAGCATTTTGAGTCTCTGGGGGAGGGTATTCTCCGGAGTGGCCCATGAGGGACCTTGTCGGTGGATGCTTTTCCCTGAAAGATGGGCGGTTCTGCTCAGCGGTGATGGGGCCAGTCGCTGAGTGAAACCAACGCTCAGTTGGACGATCTTTCGGCCACTCGTAGTGAGTGGTCCGAGGGGTCGTCTTCATTTTTTTAGAAAGTCTTTACTTAAAAATCGCCCGTCCATACATTTCTTCTGCAGATATGAAAATCATCCTTGCTTCACCCATCTAGCCAAAAAAATAAAAATAAATAAATAAAATAATTTTTGAAGCATTTTACAAATGTTTACTGTCGAAGACAGTAAATAAACGCAAATAAAGGAAGTAAAAATACAAATAATATTGTAATATTCAAACATGTTTTATGTGGAAAAATTTGAAACTAACTTTTATTTTTCAGTTCTGATTAAGCCACTTTTAATGGTCTGCTTTCATTTGAGAAGTGCGACAAAGGGATTTGCATTTTTGATGCAAAGTACACGCTGTTATTCCGAAAACAATAAAAAGAGAACTTCATTCTGCAGACTTAATGTTCCACCATTTCGGAAAGTCAACGGATACTTCTCAAATCTAGCCATTAAGAACTTTTAATGGGACAGTCAACAACACACTAGATAAGAAATGGGCAAAGTTTTCAAAGAACTACAGACAAAAACTGTTTAACGTAGACAATAAAAACCAAAAAAAAAACAAAACTTTGTTAGTTTTAAAGGTTACTTATTGCCAGACATCTTAAAAAAAGAGAAAGCTGATCGGAAAGAAAAGAAAAGAGCAAAAAAAAAAAAAAAAAAAAAAAACACTTATATAAGAAGTGGGCCGCTGCTGGATTCTAGATAACAGGTTGCAATAGCCGTTGTCATGGTTACGCAAGGAAGATAGACGTGACAGAAGGGAGAAATCGTGGGGCGATAGCCTGCCTATTACCTGTAATTTTCCACCGATTATTCTTTGCCACTGCAAGGAAACCTCGTCATTTATTAGGAACAAAATATGAGCGCATCTAAGGTGTAGAATTGCTTCCTTCTTTCTATTTCTATCCCGTGGAAAATTACTCCACTACGAGCGATGAGCGAATAGTCTATAAAATCGCATGATCTGTGAAGTTGAGAGAATGAGGAATGCGTCAGTGAGGACATTTATTAAGGGGTGAGTTTCTGGAATCATATATTACTGGAACCGAATTGAAAAATGCCCATAAAAGGGAGATTTCGGGATATATTTATATATATATATTGTTAACGGATCTCGATAATTTCAATATCGCCATTTTTAGGCGTACTCATCGTGGGAAATATTTCTGAACGAAAACTATGTAAAGAATAAATGTTTTGTAGAAAGTGATTTAGAATGCACTGCCATTCGTTTTGCAGTATTAGTATCGGATCGTTTTCATCTCTCTTTGTGTTTTCTGATATTCGTGCCAGAGCAAGTTTTCCTGCTTTCGTTTTAGACCTTCGCGTATCGATCCCTACCCTTGGCCCCCAAGTACAGATTACTCAATGTCGGATGTTATTCTGCTGTCTACTCTTGGGAGCGTTGACAGGTTATAAATGGTAGCTTTGGTTACGATGAAGAGGTAATTATAGGTTTGAGATGTTTTGCCGGGTGTGTATGAAGTAGGTGAACATCTTCAAGGAAGTATAAATAAATATTAGAGGGAAGGGGGGGGAGGTATGAATCGATGTATAATTCTATGATTTGTACAAACATTTAATTTTGCTGATATACTAGCTTCTGTTATTTATTCATCTTTCAAGACAGTAACTGTGACTTTCTCTCTCTCTCTCTCTTTTGTATTGACTTTCTCTCTTTCTTTGTAAATATTTCATATTTTCTCCTATTTTTCCCCGTTTTTTTTTTTATTTCGTTTACTCTTAGCATGTTTCTTCTAACTGTTGCAGCAGTCCCCACAGAATTCAGTTGGAAGAGCGAAGGTCTTTCAAATCTTTTTAGTCAGAAATGCACGTGTTCGAATCCTATCTAAGAAAGCAGGGACCATTTGTTCCTTTCAAATAAGATGAGGATGGTTAATTTTTTTAATGTACCGCAGCTTCTTTAACATTTAACATTTATTTAACATTTGCACATTAAGCAAGAACTTACCCATTAAAAATATAATATTTATCAGGAAGTATATATAGCAATATCATTGCTATATACTTCCTGATATATAGCAGTATCATTGCTATACATACTTCCTGATATATAGCAGTATCATTGCTATACATACTTCCTGAGAAATAGCAGTAGTAATCTTATATATAGCAATATCATTGCCTTTTATATAAGAAATATTTACAATAAAATATGTCCATCTAGAAGAAATATTTGGAATATAACACAGAGACACGGGTAATTTTATTCCATTCGTAACATTTTAAAATCATGCTTGCAAGTAAACTCATAATATTTCTTGTTTTATCTTAATTTTCTATTTTTATTTACTTATATTCTGAAACTTCTACATGATATTTCCTCCAGCCATGTTTCCTTTTGCATGCAGTTCAAATAATTACAATGATTGCAATTGTAATACATATATATATATATATATATATATATATATATATATATATATATATATATATATATATATATACATATATATATATATATATATATATACATATATATATATATATATATATATATATATATATATATATGTGTGTGTGTGTGTGTGTATGTATGTGTGTATATATATGTGTATATATATATATATATATATATATATATATATATATATCAGTGGCGTCGCGTACCCATTTCGTTTGGGTGTGCTGTTGCGGCTGATGCAACCAGCGCTACAAATTCAAACTCACTTGACCAAAAGCCCTTTGGTCAAGTGAGGTCTTTTGGTCTTTATCTGCTCTCTTTCCACGAAAGGTGAGTTAGCCAGTCTCATACGGATGTAGGGGATTTTTCGCCCTGAAACTCGGATTTTCGTTCCCAAGAACAGGCAAACCGGCTCGTGAACACACCCATCTACAGACATAGGACACACCGGCAGACATAGGGATAACTACCTTATTTTCGATACGGTAGCGGTAAATGTAGAAAAATCCTGGACACCACAAGGTAAAAGTGGATCTTTAAAATATAACGTAATTTATATTTTGTTGTCAAAAAAATAAGTTATTTGTAAAATATTTTTCTAAATTCTAAAAATATATTCTACACCTTTTTAAAGTTCATATCATAATAAAGTAAATTACTATATTAACATTCAATTAAGAGCCTAGAGTCTTTTTTAGGACCTCCAGGGTAAGAAATGGCAATGCTGTAGCCAATGAAGTTTTAACTGAGGCTCGGCTATTGACGTTACTCAGCCATGACTAGAGCTTTTAGCTCAATAACACCCGATCTACACAGATTTTTTTTCATTCAGATGACGGGATAAAGAGTCAAGGACTCAGTCCATCACTCAGTTCTTTTAAGAACTTTAAGAAAATGATTCTGCGGATCAGGGGAATCAATCAACTGTGAGAGAGAGATGCGGTGATTGATTCATTCAATTCAATACCCTTGGAGGTTAATGGATGGCAATGCTGTAGCCAATGAAGTTTTAACTGAGACTCGCCTACTGCTGTTACCGCGCTAAGACCAGAGCTTATAATCAATAACACTCCATTCATACACAGATAAAGGGGAAATATGAAAAGCATTCTTGCTTCACCCATCTAGCAAAAAGATTGTTATTCAGTTGTTATTAAAAAGCAGCTATCTTAGCAAAATTAAATTACTTTAATTTTGAAAATTATTAAAATACAATTATCTTATCTTTTGCCTCCAAACTGCATACTACAAAAGGGAGATTGATTAGGGGGTATTTCCAGGAGTTTTATGTTGCATCATGTTTATTGATGCATGCATTTTAAGTGGCACGTGTACACTGCATTTATTGTTCCAGCAACAGCGTAGAAAACATATCTCGTCGTCAATTAACATATTTATGCCTTTTTCAATGCCTAGGAATGGATTCTATCTTCAGACCCCTGGATAAATTTAGACTAGATAAATATTTTTTTTATCTTTTTCCTACATTATGAAATAAATTTCTTAAATATTTCTGCTTTACCAGTAATAACTAATTGACGTAAAATGTTTCCCTAGGAGCACTTAAATTAAGAATATTTTCTCAGTTTTTATCACTCTTTAACGCGCTTCCAAATTAAATTAGAAATAACAAAAGGAAACTAAACATAGAATGAAAGACTGCTTGGTGTAAATAACCTACCTTTCCTGCTCCCGATGTCATATGTTAAATGAAAAATTCCCTCAGGGTTATTTACCTCCTTTAGTAGTAAATTACTGAAAGCATTTATAAGATATTTAATCTGTACTGAAAACATGGTATTCAGTTGCGGAAAAATTAAAATAAATAAATAAATAATCGGATCTCCGACTTTCTCAATAGGACAGAAAACGTGACGCTACATAATGTTAAAATCGTATTTTTTTTCTCATTTAATTGATTCTTAGAGATTAATTCATTATCTGTAAAGTGTTCGAATAAATATTTAATATTAATATATAATGAGATTAAAATGTTACCGGGTAGTTTTAATGCAACTCAATTTGTTTCGCAATCAGGTATTTCTTACTGGGATTTAAAAAGTAAGATAAAAGATCGCTAAAATATCTCTCATTTTGTTCTTTGAAGTTCAAAAGGAAGTAGAAAAGTAGAGATCCTGTAAGATTCCATTTCTCTCTCTCTCAATCATTTGTATTATATATTGCGTTGGTCGTCTAAAAGCGTTCGCAAGTATATCTGCAGTCTATGGTGGACTCAACTGCAGCGTGTTTTTAAGAAGGCGCGCGCATCTTGCCACTGAACTATACACAGTTCTCTTTCTTTGTTCTCCACAAGTTGACAGACGATCAAAAAATGTATCGAATTGAACACTGCAAGGACATCATTAAAACCGCTCGTAAGGACTCAAACGCCCTTGAAACGATCGTTACTGGTGATGAAACGTGGTATTTTCAGTATGAGCCCAAAACAAAGCGCCAGAGTGCTGAGTGGAAACCACCAGAAGAGGAGCATCCGAAAAAAAGTCGCTTAGAGTAGTCAAAAGTAAAGACAATGCTGATTTGTTTCTACAATTCCAAGGGCATTATCCACAAAGAATTCGTTCCGCCTGGCCAAACGGTCAATGGTAAGTTTTATCTCGAGGTATTTGAAGCGATTGATAACGAGAATTCGTCGCGTACGCATGAATATCGTGATGAAGGCAGCTGGTCACTTTTGCACGATAATGCACCATCTCATCGTTCGAACATTGTGAGAGAGACGGTTTTTGAGCAAAAACCAAGTTTGTGTGTTGGATCGCTCGCCGTATTCACCTGATTTAGCACCCTGTGACTTCTTTCTCTTCCCCCGAATTCAAATGCCGATGAAAGGAAAGCGATACGACACCATTGAAAACGTTCAAACGGCAGTAACCACGACCCTCAACAGTATCCCAAAAACCGATATAAAAAAAAAACTCATTTAATGAATTAATTGACCATGCCAAACGCTGCATCGAAGTTGAGGGAGAGTATATTGATTGAAATAAATGATTTGAATAATTATAATTGGCCCGTGTTTTATTTTATATCAAAACGTTGGGTTTCTTTTTGTACAGGGGGTGTATTGGCACTGTAATGTATCGTGGTCACAGAAAGAAGTAAGGAATAGGTCACATACAGTAAACAAACAAATCAAACTGTTGTACGTCCACAGTTCATAGAACCGGGGCTGGCAATGTGCCAAGAATACTCAATTCATGCTGAAAGAGAGAACGAAATAAAGAATGTACGAATTGGTCACCAACACGCGAAATCACGTGCTTTATAAGTAAATTTTCCAACTGTTGTACAAGCAAAATTGTTACCACTTTAAGAATTAGAAGTTTCATAAAAGAAAAGCTAATTTTACGATGTATAATGATAAACACTCATACAACGAAACGCAATGATTACCCTATAGAATGGAATGGATTCTCCTTCTTCTGACATGCGCAGAAGTGTCGAACCTTCTCGCATCTGTGAGCGTACAATATTACATTATATAGAGAGATTTCATAATACGCCATGTATATGTTTTGTCTGTAATTTATTGAAAACACTAAAATATAAATCTATTTTGGAAAATTTTAATGCAAACTCGTATCATTTACAAGAAAAAATTCCCTTTATTTTTTAGAGATATTTAGAATTGTAGGTATGGGAACAAAAAATTCCAAACTCGAAGGAGTGTAAAATTCCGATTTGAAATAATTTGAAAATATTTAAGAGAGAGAGAGAGAGAGAGAGAGAGAGAGAGAGAGAGAGAGAGATGAAATATAAAAAAAAACAAGGAAAAAACTAATCAATCACCCCACAGATGGAATAAAAAAATAATGAAAACAGGAAATAAATGAAAATATTAAAATGAGAGAAAAGAAAACTAGAAGTGGTAATTGTGGTTTTTTGAAAAGCAGTTCAAACATTCCCTCCAAAAAAATAAAATAAAATAAATGTTCAGCCACCGGGGGGATGCCAAGTCTACAAAAACAAATGCTTATCTCTGTTCTTTTTCTCTAGAGGCTTCCATAAAATCAGATAAGCCATACGCTATGCAAAGTAGCCTATACAAGATTCAACAGCTGCAAGTAGAATGGGAAATTTCTTCCAATATAAGATAGGATTCGTACGTCTTCTATGCAAGAACAGACCGCCGTTGTTCTTATAAAAAATGTACGCTACAAGAAAATGCGATGTGAGAATTTCCAGCTTGAGGGAAATAGAACGAAAGAAGGAGAAAGGAATGTTATCAAATTTTCAGTATTTGCTTCAAATCCAATGAAACTCTACTATTTACTGTCGTATGCGAGATTTGAATCGGCTGAATGGTTGTCTGCACGAATAATACCTTGATTATAGTCAGTGCTCTAACGTAGCACTTATAAGCAAGATGTTAATCAATGGATATCGAACGTGCATCTGCCTGTTAGCTCATTGGTTGGCTCGAGAGCAGGTTATTTATCAAGAAGTAACTGCTGACCATTTAACATTTGCACATTAAGCAAGAACTTACCCTTTTAAAATATAATATAATATAATAATGCTATTTTATAATATTTATCAGGCAGTAACTGTTGACCATGTTACTATTTAGTTGAAGACTTACTCCCTTATAATATAATAATGCTATTTTAAACACTACACCGGAGGATTATTTTATTAATACTTAATATATGTAAGATATAAAAAAGTGTACTTAATAAGTACTAATTTTTATTTATTATTCTTTATTTATTTTATGAAATATACTTTCATAATATAAACAAACTATATTTTCTTATACTTATATATACATATTATGTTAAATCCCTTTATTTATTTAAATTAATTTTCGTTTTTCTTATTATGTAGTTGTCAACCATTAAGCGATTTTCGGTCTGCATTCAGAAAGGATTTTAATTAAAATGAATTGATAACTGTCAAGTCTGACACAAGGACACGGTTAACTACAGAGATGTCACACTTTCTGTCGTGATCACGCGCAACAGTTATTTATTAAATTACTTTTATAAGACTCAATATTATTTTCGATAATTCTTTCATTGATTTGAGCAAATTAGTTTGCATTGGATTTCTTTCATTTCTCTTTTTTCCCCATCCATTGGCAGACGTTCTTCAACAGGTCCACGTGACCTTGTTTTTAATTCGACTGCTATTTTCCAAATTTTTTGTGTCTCTCTGAATTTCGCGATATCATGAATTTCACTTCTATTAACATTGTCATCAGTGATGACTTCTTTCATTGATTTCTACATTTTTTCCTCTTTTATCTTATCTTTCGTTATTTTTTCTCTTGTGATTTTTTTAAATTTACAATATTGTTCACGTTTTTTTGGATAAACGTACAGCATTTTTTAAAAACTTGGTTGAAATTAAAACACCGATCTCAGTCCTCAGCAATTCTTCCCTAATTTGCAGTCTCCAAAAAGAATCAGTTGACTAAATTTTAAATAAACAAATAACTCGTCGAACTTCTTTTAATTCTCAAAGGGGATAGACGATGCTCTATGTTTGATTAGAGAATTTAGAAATTCTTCAGAAAAATTAACTATCGGAAATTATTTACATTCCTACTGACAAATTTGTTGATGGAATTAAAATGATGACGCTATCTTTTTAATTTATCACACAAATGACTACGATATCATCAAATGCTCAAAAGTCCACTATTTATCTTACGAACTACACCATATGAAAACTGCATAAATTCACTCTGGATCTCAACGCCATTTAATGCATTTTTTACTTTAGGACTGCAATGATTTATAACGTAATGAAATTGAAAATATTCCACTAAATAAGTTTTAAAATTAGGAAATTATGTAGTCTTTAATTACATATTTTTTAATTCGCACTTTTTAATGATGTAACTGATAATTATTTCTTGTTGGGGCTATGAATGGTTTTACAGGACCCAAATACAAATGGAGCATGCATTATATTTTATTTAAAATATAACGGAAGGTCATTCTTGGTCGAGGCTCTTCGGTGACCATATACGCAGTCTTCTAGTCATGTGTATAACAGTGAGAAGAACTTTTTTCGAATTTTCTTTTCAGAACGAGTTCTAAAAGTCTTGAATTCTTCTAGACTTTTAGAACTCGTCCTTGAACTCGCTTCTGAAACACAGTAATGACATGAATCAGTGAAGTGTTAATAGAAGACAAATCATTTGACTTTTTTCGGAAATCCATTTTTTTTAGGATGTGATCCTACAGGATTACAATCCTAAGGCAAAACCGTTTTTTTTTTTTTTTTTTTTTTTTTTTTTTGTAAAAAGCTGAATATGTTCATAGAAGAGAAATAAAGTATGTTAAAGTTGCATTAATTTTAACCGAATGTCTGGTGAAGGATAATGAATCTCATATTTGCTTTATATTTGGTAAAATTCTTGTGTTGAATATTTTTACTATCGAAAAAAGTTCTTAGTCTTAACTGAGAAATTACTTAATATTAAATACATTTCTATTGTCTAATTACAGACGTTTATTTGGGATTTATTGTAACTTGATTAGTTAGTGATATTTACATGAAGATTTTTTTTTTATTATTGCACTATGAGTAACTAAAATCACTGAAAATTACGCTGTATAGTATCTAAACTTATTAGAAATTGCACGGTTAATTAAAAAAAATCGCTACAATAATTTTTATCACGATATTCTTTCATTTTGTAAAATAAAAAAATATTAAAAATAATAAAAGTAAAAATTTTAAAAAAATTTTAAAAATAATAAATAAAAAGCAATCGTAATAAAGAAATGAATAAAGGAATAAAAATTAAATAAACACAAATAAATAAATAAATAAATAAAAATAAATTAAACTTGCACTCGTATATGATAAATAAAATTGTCAAATTTCCGACACAGTCTTATCTCAAATAAATTAACTAGGAGTAACCTAGCAGAAGAGCTCAAAAGCGTCCAACAATATTTCTGATAGGGCAGCCCCTTTAAAATATCACCATGCGCGGAAATAACGCACTAACCATACACTTCCCAACCATGTCAAAAGCCTAAAGAAAGCTTTAATATGGTACTTCTGCCCCCTTAACATGTTTCAAGCGATTCGAATAAACACATTGTCAAACATAAAACAGTTTCGGGAAACTGTGAAAAGAAAAAAAAAACTGCTTCGCTAACGATACAAGAACGATGAATGGACATTGTTGTATTGAGAGCACCTCGGTGACATTGTGAGTGTTGGGTTTCTCACGGAATACCTTTTTGTCCGTGGACAGAACACCATACAAGAACCTTGTATAAACACACCAAGAAAAAAGAGTCTCTTTTATTCCACCCTACTTGTCCCGTCCCCTGTCTCTTGGTGCAGGTAATAGTTAAATAGCAGCCAACTATTTTTTTATTATATATATGCAGGAAAAGCTTCTAAAAGAAACTATCTTGGGAAGAAGGGGGGGGGGGAATCTTGCTGTAGGATCCAGAAGAGTTATTTGGCGATGTTCAGACTTGCAATGAGTGTAAGCGTCAGATGCACATTCTGAAGCTAAATGTTAACTATACTAGTAGATAATCTGATCTAAAATTAAAGTGAATTTTTGAATTAATTACACTGATTTAATTCCAATATATTTTATTATTATCATTATTATTGATATTATTATTATTAATATTAATGCTGCCGTTTCTAGTGCATAGAACGAAAGAAAACTTTATAAACCTTTTTTAATCATTCACACCTTTTATGTTTTATTATGTAATTCCTACTTATAGAAATGTATCATAATCCAAATAGTACTGGAGTGTCGTGGGTGAACTAAGGACTTTTCTCTCTTCTTAATTTTATATTATTATTATTTTTTTTTTTTCATTTTGTCTCTTTACAAGGTCTTGATAAGACTGCTCCTGGACTATTGTGCACAGATTTGATCTCCTCGGTTACAAGGAGATAAAGAAGCTGTGGAAGGGGTGCAAAGAAGAGTCACAAAATTATTTTAGGATAATATAATGTAGATTATGAGGATAGATTGAGAGTATGTGGACTGTACACTGATGGACAGAAGAATGATGGGAGGAGTGGTATGATAGACGTCTATAAACTTTCGAATTAGCGTTACAAGATGAAAATTTTCGTTATATGGAAGGTGGGGAGGACATTTGTGAAGGTGAGTTCATATATTATTAAGAAAGAGGTGTAAGCTGATTTTTATCTCACAGGGGGGATGTATGAGGAACAGTTTGCCTTTAGAGGTTGTAAGTCTGATGTAAGATGATGAGTTTAAAGGAAGGTATGGAGCTGATGTATAGCCTTCTTTGATGAGTCCTTGACTCCCTGGACGTATTACATAATAATAATAATAATAACAATTATTATTACATAATAATAATAAAATTTATCACGTAGAAACCAAACATGCATTTTTAGGAGCCATTTTATACCTCCAGTAAGGGGGGGCGATGAAATCCTTCTTCCCCCTGATGATAGTTGCATATCTATGCTCGCGTAGGGATATGAACCAGCAGTCTGTTTATTGGAGAGGAGGTATTCTAACCACGTGAATAACCAGGTCGACGAAACATCTAAATATTTATAAACTGCTTGTTTTAGTAGAAATATTGATATCTGACTCTTCAATCTTCACTTATCTGCATTCTTTATCCAGATTAAATATATTTGCAAGCAAGAATAAGTTGTTCTCTCTTAAAAATATTTAAAAATCAAAATTTCTAAGGAACGTTTTTTGTTCTTTATCCATATTTACTATTTATCGCGTTTCTTTTCAATTTGTACGCAAATTTTTGTCGCTTAATTCCGACGAATGTAATTGCTGAAACCAGTCTGTTCACACAAGAAGACCCACCTTTTATAAGGAAAGGCCTTTGTTCAGTTTTAAACGGAAACATCGTAAGAATTCAATTAAAATCAAAATTCTCTTCCCATACAAGCCGCAATTAGCATTGAAATTGAAATGGTTTTTATGCTTTAACACATTCAGCATTGAGCTCATGGGTGTTTACGTTTAATGCCTTCTGCTCGCTTTTGACACACACACACACACACACACACACACACACACACACACACACACACACACACACACACACACACACACACACACTTTGTTTTTATTAAGACAAATCAGAAGCTTGGAAAATCGAACAAGAAAGATGGGAAGTAATTTGTTAGTCATAAATATGATATTTTTAACAGCAGAAAATTTAAGATTTAGTGAAACTGTTGTAAACGTATAAAATACCAGGAATGTATAATGTCCTTTTCCTTTCCACAGTCATCCTTGTTCTCATGGCTAACATTTCGTTTCTATTTCCTTCAAAAAGAATGACTTTGGTTCGAATTGTATCTAGAAAGTGAAAACTTTGTAATTTTTTTTAGCTTTAACACATTTGTGAGCTAAACAGTCATATGAGCTAAACAGTCATATGGAGGCAGAGGGTTTCATCAAACAAGCCAAAGATCACACACATAATTAATATGCATACTACACTAGTCTCATGGCCTTGGTTCTGTTCGTCTTTAGAGATTAACTTCCAGACATTGGTTGGCATATCTACGTCAATTTACAGCTGTGGATATGCTAACAAAAGTAGAGCAGTTGATCTCTGAAGATTGCGTTATGTTGTATCACAAGCCACAGACCTGATTGTGATGTAACTGTAGCATCCTAAACAAAGTTCGGCTTTTCACATACTTCGTTTAATGAATGATGAACAGAAAAAATAGTCCATTTCGATACTGAGCAGATTCCTCAACAATGAGAAAGACAATCAAACTTTTCATGGTTTAAGATATTCAGTTTTAAATTAGTGAACAATCATTAGCTTTATCTAACATATACATAATATCAATAATGACTATATATATCAAAATTAATCATGTATGGATGATGAAGTTTTAGAAATATTCAAACATAATCGATCGTGAAGCTATATTTTGAATGAAATAAATACTGAATCCAGATTGTTTAATGGTAAAAGAGAAAAAAAAACTCGTTTTTCATTATTATATGATCCATTTTGCCTTAAGGGAAAGTAGAAAACAGCTATGTAATACGAATAATTTACTAGATATTTATCTACTGTAAAAAGACCTTTCTAAAATGCATATATTAAAGATATGTAAAACGTCAGATAAAGTTGGTAACTATGCACATTAATCACTAGGAATTATTTTCTTACAATCTGTTTTCTTTAAAATAAAATTTAAAAAAACGCCTCTGTGGTTGTATGGTTTTGCGAAGCACGAGGGCCAGCTTAAATGATCACGTGACTCTAGGCTACACGGTTGCACGCTGTAATAAATTCCACACTGCTGCTCTCAAAGAACAGGGGCATAATATTCTTATTAGTAATTCAATATCCATTACCTTAAGTGGCGTTAAAATGAATAAAATGTATAATTATGTAATATATGATGAAATCTTTCTGATAATATTTTTTTTCTATGATCAAAAATACAAATAATAGCTCTTCAGTGAAACTAATACATCACTGCCATCTATGAATTAAGTCGAGAACTATCTACATATTCCAATTTAGATATAAGGGAGGGGGGAATATATCTCCAATGATGAGAAGAAGCTGAGACCCCCTTCCCCTAGTTGTAAGGGAAAAATATCTTTACGTTTCCTAGTATGAAATATTGAAAAAATGTAAATCCATTAGTATTGTAGTGGTAAAATACTCGGTGGGAGTTGGGAAACGGATAGAAAAAAGCCGGTTCATATTTGGCTTAATACGCGTTGTAGAAAAATAGATATGGATATTTTTCATAAATAAAATTGAGCAAAAATTTTTTTTTTTTGAGAGATTATATTTTCGAAGAATTATTGCTAGGATTATCCATCTAACCCGCTGAGAATTATTACCAAGGAACAGAGTCTTGATTTATAATAATTATTTGTTCATCGAAAAGAGCAAATTTATGAACAGTAAAAGTTAATTTCAAAATTAATAATTCTGTGTCATTTTCCCCCCAAATTTTGTCATTAAATATGACCGGAGAAGAGTCAAATCTGAGACAGCGCCGCAAATTTTTGTATACCCATAAATTCATAACTCAGAAAGAGTCAAATTTTAATATGCAGAAACATATCGGTGAATAAAGCTTGGAAAAATAAATAAAATATAAATTCTATTTTATTTTATTAAAATTTACAATTTAAATATTATAAATTTTAAGATATTCATTTTATATATTTTGTGAAATAAAATGATTAAATTATTTATTTCACTGTATTACTTAAAATAATGTATAATTCCAACACCATATTATGAATAATATAAGATTAAATATCACCTGTTTTAAACAATAAGCCATGCGAGTGTTTTCCACTGTCCTAGACTCTTCAGGAACCCGCTTCCTGACAAAGAAATTGAAGTTGTCGTTGTTCTTTGAAATTGTGTTAATCTCTCTACCTTCTTATAATCGGAAGACAAGATGCATTGTACTTGGGTCCATTTCAAAGACTTTCTTCTCTCTCTTCAAACATCCTCTTATTTGAAGAAAATTGGCGGAAATCTAAAGGGAAATCGAACCCTCATTATGACCGTGAGGTGTGTTATTTGTCATCCGAATAACAAAATGAGGTACAACAAGATGCGATAGATTGGTAGGCCACCTATTGGGATTCAAGTCATTTTTTTTTCCTTCTAAGATACAATGTTATTGACTGTTTACACGCCTCGTTTATAGTTTCCGGGTGGGGAAAGCAGAATTCACAGCGAAAATCCCAGTGCAGTTACTTGACAAATCCCGTTTCAATAATGTCTTACACAAGAAAACTAAGTGGAAGCAAAAGAGAAAGAAAGAGAGAGAGAAGAAGAAAAAGATAAAACTCAATTGTTTGTACACAGAATTCGCGATGCCTTGCACGTAGAACATTGCTGAAGGCAGAAAACGAATCTATCCATTTGTGGAACATTATCATTATCTTAAATAGCTTAAGATAGTTCTTCCGTTCAGATGTAATCTTAGACGTTCTACTGCTATTCGATTCCTACTATGTACGGAAATATATACAAATGGTTATAAATTACGCAAATTAGGCAATTTATTGAACGAATGGTAGGTTTAAGACTCATTTCTTCACTGATATAATTGCTTTATTTTAAATTGCTTTGTTCTCTCCAACTTATGTTAGGAAAAACACTAATAAAAATAAACCTACCAATGCTTTCACGGAAATGTATTTGGATCGTATTTGTCTTGTAGAAACAAAATGGGTCATTAACCAGACTTTATTTTAATTAAAGTACTGAACTTTTATATTCAGTTAAATGTTCAGTAAAAAATTGTCATTCCTTATTTTATGTTTCTTCTGAAATTTACTGAGGTGATGAAAAGAATTCTTGAAAGGCTGAGTGAATACAATAATTGTTGACACTTTGCGTTGTCTCTGAATGTAAACAAAGAGAGGAAATTAACAAAAAAAAAACCCTCTCAACAATGATCTTATGATTGTTAATTTATGTAATGTATTTTTGATTGTTGCAGTCTTCCATTGTTGGCATTTTTCATGATTGATTATTATCAATAGTATATTTCGTCTGCTTTTTTAGTTTGTTTATTTGAAACATATAAATGTTGTAATTTGGCTTATCGCTATTATGCAACTCAAAGAACAAAAATACTTAAAAATGGGAATATTCAGGATTTAAATCAATTCTCTCTACATGAATTTTTATATATTTAGCAATTACAAATTTAGAACTATTCGTTTGGGCAAGGAAGTTTTATTTTAAAAAAAGGCTTACGTTTAAAGTATTAAATTAGAGAAAAAATACAGTAATCCTTTTTCACGTAATTAATCTTGTATGGAATAATGAAAACTTATCCGAAAATGAATGAGAGAGTTTTTTTTTTTTTTATTCTTAAAACTAAGCTTTTAAAAACCCATATATTAAAAGTTTAAAAGTTAAACAACTCTATAGTTTGCACACTCATCAAATATCTCTGACAATCCTATCCTCCCTATAATTCTCTATTTAATTGTAGCCTTCGGAAAATCAGAGTTCTTTTGCAATGCTATTCCAGATCAGGCACAAGGGTATGCTAGCTCCATCCATAATTAAAGAGACTGCCACACTGTAGAGAACGCGGGAAGGAAACTGTGGGGGAAGGGAGGGGTTCAGCTGATTAATGTTGCATTTAGTTTAGTTATAACGGCTTTGTCTTCAAGCCTGATCGTACACTAATTTAATTATGGGGTGAGAGATGCACTGTATAATTAGAGGCGACATGTTCGATGAGCATCTAGAGGCGGTATTGGCTACCGTTACAGCATGTTATTACATGTTCTTGACGCTGTCGTATTTTACTCTGTGTGTGTGTGTGTGGGGGGGTTATAATTTGGTTTTGCTGGATATGTGTGGAAACAGACCCTTCTCCTACCGACGAATAGGAATGGGAATTCCCATTGTTACTTCAGACAACAATGCAACCGACTATTGTGTTGTTTGACGTAATACGTTACACGATTGACTAGACGAGCTATCATTGTTGGAATGAAGGGATCTTTTTAATGAGAACTAATATAAGCAGTGTTTTTATTTGACAGCTCATAAATAGTTCATTTAGCAGCTAACCGTCGAGTTTGGGATAGACAGGGCGCCATAACGCTATACCCTAATGAAAAGAGTATAATGAAAAGTGACAATTATTAGTTGTTATATTTTCTAAACTTTTGACATAAGTGATCGCAGACATCCCGTTCACGAGTTAAATGATTGTATTTTATACATGGCGGCGCTTCCCTCATCAAAGGGCCAACTTTTAGCGAAACTAACTCAAAGCATTTTGGACAGCATTTCACCAAACTAATTACAAGAAAGTAAGAATATTGCGAAAGTATTAAATCATCTCATGTTGCAGCGCTGCTAAGAGGATTATTCCACTAGTTTTCTTCTAACTCAGCGGGATGTCTGTGAAACAATAAAAAGGTAATGATTCTTCACTATTTAATAGACTCTGCACAGTACGACAGCTCTTGATGGGATGTTGAAGTTCACTTTAAATGCAAATGTGGTAAAGAAAACTTTTGCACGGCTTTTGTTTTTCTTTTAGAGAAGTCATTAAGAAAGTTCGTATATCAGGATTAAAAAAAAAAAGGTTGTTCCTTTTCTGCATCAAAATATGAGGAAAACTAATCAAAAAAATGATCAGTTTGTGATCACGTTAACCACTAAATATACTATGCTATAAAAATGAATATTAAATCACTTCCTAATTAATAATATCATAGGAATACAAATTCGGAAACGTTATTTTACACTTTTCTTATTCAGCATTGTTTCGACAACAACGCCTTCTGGTGGTCATATGTGTCATGACGTTTCTAGTATAATGGATGGAGGCAAAGGATTGGCGTTGCAACGATATATCTTCATCACTTTGACCAAGTTTTCAATTTAATTTGATTCGAAATAAAGAAAACAGCATCGTATACAAAGAA
Organism: Typopeltis vanoorti; assembly: GCF_054136105.1. Taxonomy (NCBI): domain Eukaryota; kingdom Metazoa; phylum Arthropoda; class Arachnida; order Uropygi; family Thelyphonidae; genus Typopeltis; species Typopeltis vanoorti. The sequence continues at coordinate 109,183,469 of NC_143553.1, forward strand.
ATCAATTGCTTGTTTTTTTTTCCTTTTCTTCTTAAGGTTTAATCAAAAAGCAATTTTTGTTTTTTGCTTCTTTTGGAAAAAAAAAAGGGTGAAAATAATTAAATTTCATTCAACTCTAAAAGATTCTACTTGTGTTATAACAGAGCCATAGAAACACTACAGTCTTATATGACAAATGTTATTTCGAAGTTTATTTTATTTCTAAGTGTCATCCTGGGGGTGGATGACACTTAGAAATTTATAAAGTGGACGTTGAATGGCGTCTGAAAATATTAATTTTGACACAAGAAATGAAATTAATAGAACAAATCTAGAAACTTTCAAATTGGAACTGTGATAGCAGCGTATTGGATTCACATTTCTTTGACTTGGGACAGTATTTATTTCTTCTTTCTATCTGAGGAAGACTATTACCGTGCAATAACCTTCTGAACCCTCTTATGATGCAATATCAGAAGGTGCGTCCCCGAATAACATAACACGTTCGTGTGATGATCCGTGACAAGCGAAGAAGCCATCTTTGTTAAGGAAAGTGTACTAGAGAAAGAGAGAAGAGGTAACAATAACTGGAACCTTCTATCCAGAAACCGGAGACTTATTTTCTTATATCCGCGCGCTTCCTTGAGCAGGGCTTTTGTAGCATCCCTGATGTTTGCTACATGATATGGATTATTTCGAACGATTTCCGTTTGGAGCACAAAAAGAGAAACTGAGTTACATGGATGACTTGTAGCTTACTACGGAGAGGTCGATAGGATGCTAGAAGAGGGAGCTAAACACCCATACTGCCTGTTATGACAGATGATCTTTCATTTTTCTCACTACACACGTTCATCCAGAATTGGCGGATTACATCTAGGCAAGCTCTAAACCTCTAACAAATACGTTCAACTTATTGTTGAGAACCAAGAGAATTTTAAGTTGAAAAAAAAAAATAAAATAAAATAAGAGGCAGTCTTTGATAAATATCGATTACAGACACGCCGTTATAACCATCGCCATTTTCCACAGGTGGCGGCCTCTAATTCATTTTGATTCTAAGGAAAAGAGAAATGGTGAACACTACATAAAGAGAAAAACAATCACCACAATATAATCATGCGTTGACAGTTTCATTTTTTTTTCTTTTCAGAGTGTAGTGTAGTTTTCATTTGGAAGCTTCAAGAAGGTTGTCAAGGTAACTGGAATATTACCAAGAGTATTGTTTTCTTCTTTTTACTTATTTATTTACTGCATAACAGCAGTTTGATAAAGATTAATATTAATATATATATAATGATATTTTGTGAATATAGCCAATTATCAATAAGGTCAATGACTAATTTATGTTTTTTCCAAAAGACGATTCATATTTCTATAGTCCTTCTTATATAGGACTATAGAAATATGAATCGTCTTTTGATAATTCTAGAATTCCACGAGTGTCTTTTATATTAGTTAGATAAATACTAATCAATGGTGTTCTTTATATTACTCGTATAAATAAAATTTACAGGTATTTATATTATTAATATTAAACAATATTATAAATTTAAAAGGTTTTCAAATGATTTTATAACAAAAAATTTGTGAATTTTGAATTTTTATTCATTAAATTAACATCATTTCTTCAGAAGTAAACGCTAATGTTATTTGCACTTTATTGCATTTTGAAATAACCGAAAATGAACATTAAACAAATACTGAAACTTTCATCCATCTGCTACTGTTCATCAATAAAATATTAAGAAAATAAAAGATAGAATTATCCAGTATAATCAACAATGAAAAAATTAAACATTTCTTTATTGTTGAATGATGGAGTATAAAGTTCTTCATTTTTCAATAATTTATAAACCGAACAATTTAAAAATAGCTTAATATTTTCCAAGTATGAAAAATAAAGTGCCAACTCATTTTGCTGTATTTATGCTCTTTATATGCACTTACTTTCTTGTAGCGAAAAAAATAATTTCCTTCTAATATGATTTTTTTTTGGCTTTTTTGTGTGCTTGTAAAGATAGCTTAAAGATAAATAAGACATTGATAATTTGGGACTTAATTGGTAAGAGTATATGCAATCACCTAGAGACGTGGCAACGTTGTCTTATTAAAATTGGATCTGAATTCCCTTATCCATTCGCTTTAAATTCCTATATAAGATTTTTAAAAAAATCTGCTGTATACGATTTTTGAATTTTAGATCTCAGAAAAAATAAATCATATAGACATAATAATGTTTGTACTTTATTAACGCACACTAATTATTCTCGGTTGGTTATTCTATGAAATTATATTTAGAATTTAGTTGTAGGAAAAAATCATGAACATTAAACGAACAAATGGAGATATTTTTTATTCTGTTTCGCTTCGTATCACACTATAAAGTAGAATGTATTTGTGTTTGGTATTTCTTTAATAACTAAACAAAAAAAAATATGTCTTTAATAAAATATGCGTTTTTTTTTTTTTTTTTTTCATTCCTCATAAATTTGGGGAGAGCGACTTCTAAGCGAGGATAGCAAAGAGAATCCACTCCATAAGTAAAATATAAACAGGGAAGATAAATTGAAATAGATAATGTTGCCTATTAAACTATTTTAACTTATACAAATAATAAACTGCCATTAATTTCTGAAGCAGAATCACAAATTCTAAAATTTTGTAAACTTTGTGATTTTATTCGCACTATTTCAAATGCGTATCTGATATGAAGTTTACTCAGAGAATTTCTATTTCTAAATGGCGGATTTTTGAATGAATTCTTCATGTTAAAGTGAAAAATATATAAAATACTTACTAACTTATACACTTTAAAATTGTCAGATTTTACAATGTACATAAGAATTTTATACTAAAAATATAAGGAAATCATTCACAATAATTCAATAGTTCAATATCCAGAGAACGAATAATATCATAGATGGGAAATATTTTAAAATTATAACAATAAAATAGTAGAAGTAGTAACTTTGCTGAAGTGATTTCAGGCAGTATCAAAATAAGCAGCAGAAACGATGCAAATATCTCAATATGGATTAATATATTTGTCGAACTATACTAACTATTATATTACCTTATCGTTTAATTTGAAATTTTATGCTAAAACTTAACATTTTCATATACCTTAGTATTATTATATTATATTATATTTAATATAATACCATACCACAACAATAACTTTAATGCAATTGTTTTGAGTTAATTAATATATTATATTTTGCTTGTAAATAGGAATGGATGTTAATATTACGAAAATAATAAAAGATTATTGTGTATATTTGAATTAGCAAGCTTAACATATTTAATACAATATATATATATATATATATATATATATATATATATATATATATATATAGAGAGAGAGAGAGAGAGAGAGAGAGAGAGAGAGAGAGAGAGAATGAATGTGTGTAGTGTGTATAATGATGATAAATTATATAAACAATACTGTACTTTTTATATATGTTTTCATTTTTATTTATATAAATAAATTAAGATAGATGAAAAAGCGATTGTTAAGTAGATTTTATTTCAAATATTTAAGTTATTAGTTCATTTAATTAGCTTGTTAACATTGCATATATTCTAGACTCTGCTATCGTTAATAATATAGTAAACATTACTTGTTAATTTTCTTTCAATTTTTTAATAAATTATACGAAATTAATCATCACTAAAAACATTATTATATATAAAATATATTGTAATAAGAAATAGGTGTTTCATAATAAATGTGCATTTATAAAAAAGTATTTATATTTAAAATGTTTTTGTTATTTTTTATAAATATAGTTAAAATTTTGTTATATATTTTAGATAAATACACTTACTCTTATTAAAAATTAATTAGTTACTATGCTGTTCAGGAATACTCATACTTACACTGTGCTATTCGATGCCAATTTTGATTAGAATATAATGCTATAATGCAAGTGCAAAATAAAAATATGTACTAAATAAACTGTTAGTTTCAGTATATTTTCGGAAACTAAGATATACCAAAACCGGCTTATCAAAGATGGAATAACATTACTTTCATACTGGAAATAACAAGTAACAAATCGTCCATATGGGAGTAAGGTTAATCTTTTTAACAATAACATCGCATTTTGTTTTCTAGTGAGAACTACAACACTCTCTTCACATTTTTAAACAGTGTTGTTTAACAAAAAAAAAGTAGAAAATATTCCTATATTTATTCCAGAGAAAATATTAAATTTTAAAATAAGCTACGTAAGATGCGCTAGTACTAAAAATAACCAACGCTTTCTTATAAGGCCATTTTTCGAAACGTATTTGCAAGTGCAGTGACCGGACAACCGGTGTTCGCTACAGCAGACACTATTTCCTAAAGATTCTATTATTTTATCGAATCGTACAAGGAAGAAAAAAAAAGTTGTAATTGCTTGTTAAGTGCACAACCTTCATTTATAAACTCGTCCGCCTTTTACACCAATGTTTATTTTTTATTATTTAAAATTAATGGTAAAATAATCAGGTTGCGCGCGTAAAAATACGTTCACTCTTTCCTAGTAGATTCACTTTAAAGTGTGCATACAAAATGACGAAAGTTTAATGATTATTAAAGAAGATTAAAAAAAATTCCATCCCAGCATACCGTTGTCATAGCAACGACATACGATCTACAGCATCAGCTGTAGCCGAGTAATCCGTCACTATTTTTTTTTTTAATATTCATTTCTCTATCCATTATAGCAACAAAGTCTTACCTTTCAGTAGCTGTAGGGAACAACGAACCGCGTTTGACCTCCGTATGTCAGTGCATCTTCTACACACCCAACGTGCTATGGCAAGTCAACACTCTCCATATGTCCATATGCTTAAGTCAACTGTCCGCTGATGAATGCAAGCACGTTCCGCACCTTATAGAAATCGATGACCGGAGACGGATGTCTCGAGAATCGTCCCACACACACGCACACACTCGCACACACACAACACAGTAACCTTTTACCGGGGGGGAGGGAGGACGACGACGACGATGGAACGCTTCAGATCCTTTTGCCGACTTTATCGCCCCCGCCGCTTTTCCGAACGTCTGCGGCAAGCCCTGTTCCGTAGCTGATCGCTGTCAGCTGCGGAGATGATACGAGCAAGCCTCCCGCTACTGCGTTCTCCTGGTGTCGACCACTTCTCTGCCAGTGAGTGATTGAGTTCTTAGTCGTGCTGTCCTCGCTCTATCCCTGGGCACCACCCATAGTGGGCTTGGAGAGCGGTCGACTTTCGCAACGCAGGGAGGATGAGGAGAATGTAAGAAGAAGGAGCAGGGAGGTTGAGAGAGGAAGAGTGATGCGATTTTTCCGTTGGAGAGCTAGAAATTGAGGAGTGTTGTTGGAAATTGAAGGAAATGCGTGTTGCGAGTGACGGAAACACGGGCTTTACTTTTAAGGGAGGAGGGGGAAACGTCCTTAAATTGTACCCTTTGCTGTTCTCGTCTAGTGGACACCTCTAGTGTTTATTATTATTTTTGATTTTTCACAACGTGGTGGCAAATTTGTTAACTCGGATTAACTTTGTTTTTAGCCATTCGTTTAACTCTGGATTCATACTGGCATTGAAATTCTATTCTAATTGAAGCCTCGATAGATATGAAATAAAATGAAATTTTATAAATAGAGATAAATTGTAATTTTAAATAAGTCGTTTGCAATTGCCATATTAGTAATATTACGATTTCGAAGCCATTTTAGTATGCTAACTCTTTATATTTTTCCTTAAAAAATGGATAAATCCTAATAAAGAAGAAATAAATCCATAATTAAAGATGCACTAATATTTTATAGCCAAAATAAAAGAAACTTATAAAATTTCAAAATTTACCAGAGAGTTTTGAAAGTATAACTTTTGGTATTGGAGTCGCCTTCATTTGCACTATTTAAAGCTGTACCTAGGAGGCCATAGGCTAGCCTTTTATTAGTTATGCAGAAACAAGAATATTCATGAATAAACTAGGTTAATTACTAAATTAAGTTCATGATTACGTCCATGAATAGGGAGTTATGAAATTCTAGGGATTTTATGTGTATTGTATTTATAAAGTGTTCTAAGGATAAGTTTGTGTATTTTGGGGGGAAAGAAATATCAGATTTTCCAATTGAGTGACCTTGGCATACCTTTTATAAATAAAAAAAAGTTCTCTCAGTTCCCTTCACAACTAGTTCAACATTTTTCTAAATATTTCTCTCTAAAAATGTTTAGAAAATCCCACTTTGCCAACCTAGTTATTCATAGTTGTTTGTTCCTTAACGGAGTATCCAAACTCTGTGGGTTCGAATCCTAATACCGCATGAATCTTAATTTCGTCTGGAGGCTCGAAATGCTTGTAAAGACGTGCGAAAAATACTTCCTTCGATCTCTAGAGCTATATAGCCCTTATCTCACCAAAAATGTCGATTTACCTACAAAAGGGATCCGAATCCGGGAACTAAAAATAATCTAGGTTATTCCGACAGAGAAAGAAATACGAAATATTATCTCTACCAATAACGCATTCATTCTTATTCTTTGTTTTGTATAAAGCAGGACCATCCCAATTCTTTAAACTACGTGTAAGTTTAAAAAATTCAAATGAAACAAAGTTACGATAAATTTGTTTACAAAACGTTGTTTTCCTGTGCAGAATATGCTTAAAATAACAGTTGATATGATTTTCCACCAGATGGCGATACGGGTAATGATTTCTATGCTGTTGTAATAAAATCTTTTTGGAAACTCTCTTCCGTTTATAAATTTCATTAATTATATAAGTAATCTAATTGTAACTTTTCAATCAATTCCCAGCACTCGTGCATTCATCAGGTTATTAAATTTTATACCTGACCCATGGGATAAACCGTCAACTATGGTTGCACAAGTTTAATAAATGAAGTAAGGATTCTAACGTTTCATTATTTTTTTTATAAGTTCATTTTCTAAGTACGAATACATAACAACTTTTGAGCGAAAAAAAAAACTCAGTTATAATTTTCAAAATCGATTTTTAAAAAAAAAAACAGTGAAATCATTAGTTGGATATCCAATTTGCTAATATTTCAAAAAGTTCATAAAGATCACCAAGGAATTCATGTTTTTATTCGTGCTCAGATTGTGCCAAAAATTCGGTACTAATATTCATATCGTTGTTCCAACCAAAGAAATTCCATCGTATAAAAATCCTCTAATGCCGCACCATTTCACAAAGGATGATACACTTTTAACTCTAACTTCTATTTTTTTAATCTTTAGGCAGTTGGTCCCCGGCTTTTGCCATCGTCAAAGTTCAGTGCAATTCCACGGCTTCCTACATGAAGAGCGATGTTCCTAATCCTAACTAGCATTGATGTCATACATTAGTGTGTATTCTATGCTGTCGGTTTTTAATCAAAAATTCTAATTGGCTGCGCCGATTACTGAAATCGGATCAAAAACGGCCTAAAAAGATTTTTTTAAAAAAAGGGTTCCTCTAATCAGTGATTAGAATAGAGTCCTTATAATTTCTTCTGTTGAAGTAGGGTTATGGAATTTATTATGTACTACCTTTATGAAAAATTGCTTGTAGCGGAGAAAATAATTCATGTGACCAGAAAATCTTCAACATACTCTGTGAAAATTTTTCCATTTATTTTTCCATTTAGCATCTTTGCTTTTGCTACAATCTTACTCTTGCATGAGCAAGGTTGATTCGAACGAAGGAATTCATCGAAATGTTCACTATATTTACAGAATTCTAGGTTTTCTGATGATATCAGATCCGAATCGTATTTTATTCATGTCGGGTAATGAAATGGAATATATTTAGTGCTTTTTCTTTTTCATGTAAGAGTATCGGGAGCTTGGTTTTGCTAGAATGCGCTTATTTCAGAAAGTAATGGATCAAAGCAGCTGGTTTTTCTAAAGGGTGAAATGTTTGTGTTATAAAAAATGCCACCTTGGGTTTCTCATTAATTTGTGTGTGTGTGTGTGTGTGTGTGTGTGTGTGTGTGTGTGTGTGTGTGTGTGTGTGTGTGTGTGTGTGTGTGTGTGTGTGTGTGCGTGCGTGTGCGCGCGCGCGCAATTTTATTCTATGATTAACTTTATAAAAGAAGCGACTATACTTTTTTGCTTGTTTATTTACAATATTTTATCTCTCATCTTATGATAAATCTCAACAATACAGATTAGGTCGTCTGCAAATTTTGAATGTGTATTACATTTGTATTTCACTGTTGCGGAGGAATATTACAATATTGTTTTGAACAGGAAAATCAAGCCAGGTTTTGAACATATTTTTATGACTCTTACAAGTAAAACTAAAATGGTTTAAATACAAATGAAATAATGAAGTATTGATCAAAAGTAAAGCTCCCCCCCCCCCCCCGATGTGCTGCTTCTCAATCGTATGGCGATGTTTAGATGTGAAGATCAATAATGAATTAGTTGTTTGGGATTGTTTAGTTCGGATCTGAAGAATTAAGGACATATACCCCCTAGTGTGTTCTTAGGGTGATTTCTGTCTGGAGAAAAGTAACTCCACCTTCGTCCGAGACCGGATAACTGGATCTTCAGAAATTAAATTTCCTATCCCATTGAGACCACGTGGCAAGTAATGAAAGTATAAGCTGAATAGCAATATAAATATGAATTTGGATAATTCGTGGAATTTATGCCATTTTGTTGAAAGGTCGATATTAATAGTGAGAATAATTAATTTATTAATAATCATTTAATTATTGTACTATTTAAAATGTAAGTAATTTATTAGTATTATTACTTATACATTCTTTTTTTTACTGTGTCAACTCTGAATTAAATACATTCGGAGTTGAACAAGCCTGTAATTAGTAAATAATTCAAATAATAAAAATAAATAAAATTAGTTTAAATAAATAGAATAGCAAACAAAATTCAAATAAAAATAAGATATAAAACTTCATATATTCCTTAACGTATATAAAATGAAATGAAATTTTTATTTGTATAAATTTATTTAAAATAAAAATAAAATAATTTGACGAACCCGGCATTAAAAATGAAGGCTTATGGGAAATACAAGATTTCTAAAGGTTTTAATGTATGCTTTGAATAGCTGTGTGGTGGTCTGAAGATTTCTTTGGTTGGAAATATTCGAAATAAGTCAAATAATGTTACATTTTATGTAAAATTGTTTTACATAAAACAATTTTACATAAAGCCAATTTATGTAAATTGGCTTTATGTAAAAAAAAGTAAATTATTAAAGATACATTTTATATTTTTACTTCTACAAAACTGTTTAGAAATTATTAAGCTAAATATTTCTTTAATAAGGAAAAATGATAAAATTGACAATGCTAGCAATAACTAAGAAAATACATTTTGGTGAAATAGTTTTTCGAGAAGAAAGTTGTGCAGTTTGTCTTTTATAAAAAAAAAAATAAATAAATAAAAAAGATTAAAAAAAATCTCTTCCCTGCTGAAGATATTTCATATCCAGCACGATGAGTAAAGTGCATCTTTTTTGTTTTTCCGCAGAATATTAATTTGTTTACCGTTATCGTGGTAATTGTTGTAGTAGCTCAAACCAGAGAAGCCCTGTCTAAACCCAGACGCGCGAATAAAGAAGAAATTCCAATAATGTGAGGGCGCCTTTATATTATTAAATAACAAGCTATTAAGTGAAATGTGGCGCCCCCTCATGTGCACGTAAATCAAAACAACACTCCCACCCACAAGTCGAAAGCTATAATTCTCCAACTTTGTGGCCGTAAATTACCCATCCCATACGAGACAACGTGGCAAGTGATAAAAATAAAAACTGACTGCTGCCAATGTTGGCTTTCATTTAAAATCCATTACGCTGCCTTTACCGAAGGCGCGAGAGTTTCAATGTGCCCTTTCTTCCAACAACGGTAAGGATGTTAATGCTTCATTGTAGGACAGGACACAAATTATTTGATAAGATCACTAAAAACAGGGTCATAAACTGTGTTAGATGAAATAAACAGGGCGATGCCGCTTCGTAATGTTGGTCTCAACGATCGGCGATATATTAGAGACGCTGACGGTGATTATATAGGAACACCCCACTCTCCGTCCAAGAGTAAGGTAATAATCTCATTGTTCTCTCCTCCTCCTTCCAACTCTCTTTAACCTTTTTCACTCATCTTGATTAACTCTTACCTCAAAAGAGATTCAAGAAGACGAACTCACTCAATAATCACTAAGAATGGGAGTGCTGTGATTTTTATGTTTATTCAGATATTAGTAGAGACGTCTTAGCACTTATTGAAACATAAAGAAAGATAAATATTTTCGTAATGTATCGTAGCGCTGTTTTTTTCCTTCCCATTTCATGCACAAATATCATATGAGGACCGTTAACGAGTAAAAAATAATGGCTTTCTCCGTTAAACCGCATGTAAATCAAAACCAAGATCAGACTTGTCCAGACACATATTGATCTTGCTGCACCATTGGTGAAGTAAGTTCAGTACGTGTCAGGACACGTCACTGCTTGTTTAGAGAAAGTTAAGACTAATTCTGTTGCTCCATTGTGTATGATAACGCTATCAGGCATAATTCCATTTATTTATGTCAGTTATTCAAAAGGAATGGGTCCATCAATCAAAAATATAGTCCCCTTGATTATTGCAAAGAATCCATAAATGACGGATTCCTTGCATTAATGGTAGCGCAATTGGAAGAATAGCGGAACATGCACCCTTCGATTGGAAAAGACCTAGGTTCGATTCTCGTCGTGACGAAGGGAATCTTTATTCCCCTCGTCATTGAAGGTGAGTTATCTGATCTGAAACGGTGGTAGCAGGATTTTTCTCCTGGAAACTCGCGTTTTTCATCCCGCGTACGTGCAGACAAATCCGCTTCAGAGCACACGCAATTTACAGACAAAAAATACTGTTGTTGGTGAGTATGGGCGATAGATGGCGTTGATGGTAGTAGTGTGATAGTTGGAGAATTACGTAGTACTGGAGAGGATGAGATGTATTTAGCGAAGTAGAGTAGTGTCCCCTCTCACGATGAGTCCTTGGACACCCTAAAGGTGTCACGTAATAATAATAACTAAGGAATGATGAAATTTCATGATAACACTAAACTGTAATTACGGAATAAAACAAATCATTTGATTTTCAGAACTGCGTTTCAGCTTTTTTTTTGGGGGGGGGGCTAAAAAGCTTTTCATATTTCCCATTATCTCTAGAAGAAAATGTATGTATGGATGGAGTAATATATATAGCGCTGTATATAGAGCTGTAAGCTCTGATCATGGCAGGAGGGTAAGAGCACTAGCCGAGCCTCAGTTAAAACTTCATTGGCTACAGCATTGCCTTCCCTGGGTACATTTTAGTCGCCTCGTACGACATACATGGGCTACGGCGGCGTCACCACACGGGGTAACCATTTAGCTGAGACTGAACTGAACTGATTAGAAATATTTTGCATATTTTGAATAATATTTGGTGTATTTAGTAACAGTACCTAATTAATTAAATTTTTAGAACTCTTATGAAATATTCAATAAATTTTGGAAATAAACAATTAAATTAAAACATTATGTATACAATTTTGGAGTATCTGGTGCAAAACCATCTTAAAACTATTTACATATGGTGAAGTGGCTAACATGTTCATAGAATTTGATTAATAACCAAATTATAAATGCTATTTGGTGCTTCCTACCAGATGGCAGTAGTGTGCAGTGCGCACAAGTGGAATTCACTGGTTAATTGGATTATTGCATCTTCTCGTACGTTATGCACAATGTAAAGGTCATTATTCACTTGGGCAATATCGGTAACACCAGTATGGGAGCACAACTATCCGATGTGTCGCTAGTTAATGGAGATTCCGACGGCTACGATCCCCGTCGAATTGCTGTACGTAGATAATCGTCACTTGTAATTGTTAGAAAATAAATTTTGACAAGAACGTTTTCCCTCCAACTAACGTAGTTGAGTGATTACCGCATGATGTTAGAAGAGTGACAGAACAGCCAGATTGATGATAGCCAAACTATTAATGGTTATTGAAGCAAGACGCTAGGTCATCAATATATTCACTTTTGCAATATCCGGGTGGAGTTATAATATTCCAATGATTAATTCTAATACAGATCTATCTATTGCTGCTGCAGTGTCTGTTTCCATAGCAATTCTGCCCAATAAATAGGCGAAAATTTGCGTTGGACTCGTGGTATTCGAATAGGAAATCCAACTGTGGGATACACACTTGATTCTTTCCCTCTCATTCACATCTTCAATGTGCAAGTTTCAGATGTCTTCCTAAACGATTAAAATCATCTTTTCCTTTGGAGTTTTTTTTCCTTTTTTTTAAAGGGCAATCCAAATCAAATTCCAAACGGCTATTTGGAAAAGGTTCTTTATTTTTTTATATAAATTACTTTTTACAAATATGAATACAATTCCCCAGGTAAAAACGAAGATTGCGAAGTAATTGTGAGGATTAGATTACTTCATAGAAAGTTTTTTTTCACTTATTTAAAGTAAATTATACTTGGCAATAACTTATATTGTTGTTTAATTCTTTACCCAAGTTTAAGCGAACGAACTCTGTACAATGATATACATACCGGTCACTGGAATAGAAACCATTATGCAGATGTATGGAAACGTCACTTACGCAGCGTACTTGATCACGTGCGTCTTTTGTGTAACTATTTAAGAATGTTGTTGGTCAGTGATCCTCAATAATATCGATCACCATAGGAAAAACAAAGAATCTTTCAGAGTTCGATAAAGGGTTTTTTGTGGTGGATGCCCATCGCCGAAGCCACGATTTTGAAAACAGCACATCTGACCAGTTTCTTAAAACTGGAGATATCCCGAGTGTTTAATCAGTGGAAAAATAACTCACACTTACTTACCCAAGAGGCGTAACTGTGGTCCTAAGACAATCAGGAATGAGATCGCCGTCGTCCGAAAAGGCTTGTACAAACAAACAGTAATATGTGCAGCGATTGATCGAAGTGCATATAATCATGGCTGTGCCCGACCAATATCTTGCTGAACTATGCGCAGGAAAACCACCGATTTCTGCGAAAAAGAGAAAGTTCGTCTACAATGATTGTCAGGAACACCGCGATTGGACACTGGAAATCTAGAAAAAAGTGAGGTGGCCCAACGAGTCAGTACACCATGTTCTGTACTGACAGTACATAGAGAGTTTGGTGGAAGCCTCATGAAGCAATGAACCCAGCTTGCACAACTCAAGCTTGTATCATGGTATAGGGCATGTTCTGGTACGTAACGGGTGTCCTGATATCGCTGGATGGTCAGATGTCCTCCAAGGAATATCTGAACATCGTTGCCGATCACGTTTATCCTACAATGTTGAATTTTTATCCGGAAGGTGATGTTTGTTTCATGGATGACCATACCACTGTTCATTGCTCAAGAATTGTTCATCAGTGTTTCAGCGAGCATGACAGCGACTTCCGCCATCTTCCTTCACCACCACAAATCCGGGATCTCAACCCTTACTGAGAATGTATGGGCCGTGTTAGGAAAAACAGATCCAAGAGCAAAGTTCTCTTCCATCAAATTTGAGCCAATTAAAGAACGATCTGGTGAACGCCTGATATGGTATTGACCTAGATGCAACTCAATCCAATACCTTGTGGAATCTATGCCAAACCGCATATGTTCTGTAATTCTGGCAAAAGGGGGGGGGAGGTACCAACACGGTATTAAATAAAAGTTTCTAGGTCAGTGGCCGGTATGTATATTTTGAAATGTTTATATCACTAAAATATCCCAAATACAATCACTGGCAAAGACTTTTTAAATATACCTTCGTATATATATGAAGAATACACGATGTGGATCTCTTTTGACAAAAACAGGAATTTTAAAATCTTTTGTATAGTTGAAATGTCAGGTATATTTGTACGTAAATACAGGTAACGAAAATATAAAGTGCATGATTAAAAATAGCTCTCACTCGCCTTCGCATTCAATTATATCATCTCACTTTCCTCTTACTTGGTAAGCTTGATGTCTTGTCTCAACTAATAATAGAACGACTAATCGTACCTATTAACTGTGAAATACGCTTATTTTGTAGCGAGTTTATCTCTCTTGCGCAATGTAAAATTCTACCACCTTCACATGAATCACTCCCTTTCAGTTTTAAGGGTCCTTATAAAGAATTGTCGAGTAAACAATGATCCTGAACAAGGATCATTGTTTACTGAGGTATGGAATCTCCACAGACACTAGAGAAGACATTCATTTCTGATAGAAGTAACTGTGGCAAAGGATTACAGAAAGTTAAAGAGAAAATGAAGGTGGAATACATTCAGTACTATGAACGGACCTGAAGGTTCGATGCTAGAAACCAGAGACAATAAAATTCATCTCCCACTTAAAGATATTTATAAACAGCCACGTCCATTCTGGGATTGGAATCCACAGCCTGTTAGTGAGGAATGGGTATGGCGATTCTCGGATTTTGACTGAACTGTTCAACTTAGGCTGGCATGAATTCACTTATGGACCAGAACCACGCACAGGATAATATGAAAAGTGTACTGCGATCAAATAAATCCAAATAGATACGCTTAATGACCGGCGACACTACTAAAGTGAGTATGAGGATACATTGGATTGAGCCAATGCTCCTGTCATCTCTGACAAGTGTAAAAAAGTAAAATAAAAAGATGCAGATGGAAATGCATTAGCTGAGCACTGAGAATGAACAGAAAAGAAATTCCATTAATATTTTTGATCTCAGAAAGTAAAAGGGAAAGAAGGTGTAAACTAACTTGGCAATGTAAGATAGCAAAAGAGAAAGCAAAGCAAAATAGCCAGGTGGGAGAGATGAAGAGAAGCCGAATTAGTTGCAAAAGACAAAGCTGAATGGAGAAGATGGAGCTCGATCTTGAAATAAAAATAGCAGAGGTAAGTAGTCACGCACCACTTCTGTATCTCTGAAGAGATAGCAATACAATATCATTTGACAGGTGTAATTCAGAAAGAATACTGGATGTTTTATTTATTTTTATCAGTTCCAATGCTGCATGCGAGCTCAGCTACAAAATACGAAGCATTTTTATTTAGGTAAAGTATTTGATTTGGCCTAATCCGTTGTGTCGCTGAATTATCCCTGCGAACATCAGACATTGTCACTGTCAGACACCAAAGAAGAATGGTAGGTATTGATTCTTTTTTGTGAAAAAACGGATCGCTACACAAAGAGAGTGCAAAAACAATTACCCATCCACGTCAACAACTGAGTCCTTGAACATCACAAGAAGCAACGTACTTACTTTCGCGAACAGGAAGTGACAAAGTGAAGTTTAGCTCTGGTTTGCCCACGAAGTCATTCACGATAGGCTTCGCTTTTATAGAGTCATAGTCGCAATTAAAACAGACCTATCGTATAAGAGAACGATACCATTCTCTAATGGATAATGCATCTTCGGAATCTTTCAATGTTCAATTATATAGCATCCATATTTAAGAAGGCATCGATCTGTTTAAAAGCAATAAATTCATTTTTAGAAAACATCGAGAACATTACGCACTAAGCGAAAGCGAGCATTGCTGGTAGCATATAATGAGAAAAAATAAAATAAACATCCAAGAAAAACATAAACATATAAACAACTTTTTCATCAGAAATACAAAATGGTGTTTCACATCTGGCCTGTTCTCATTACTATTCTGGAATTGTTAAAACTGAAAAGGGACTGACCTAGAAACAATTGGAGGAACATCAATGAAATCGCTTTGCGGACTTTAATGTATTCTACATGAATGCTCCAACAAATCAGCCTTCAACGAAGGAACAATATTTAGGAGAACTCAAATGGATTATATATCCGATGGCATAAATGGAAAAATATAAAATTCTTCATCAAAATCCAATAGAATAAACTGTTCATCAAAAGCGCATTACGAAATTTATTATCCCACTAAAAATTTTAATAAATACAATCTCTTTCCTTTATTTCCTCGTGTTAGCATATCGAAACCACACTGTATAACGTAATGCTGGCTCTACTTGTCAACCGGTCGGTAATATATCATATTAACCTTAAGCTCTTTCTATATCCCAATCGTAATTCCCTGATGTGTAGCCGATATTAAGGACTAGTCCTAACAGCAGAAGAAAGAAAAGGGTCTCTCTTCACATACATCTTCATTAGGATTCCCAGAAATGATGTACAGATCCCATCTACAAATATTTCTCTTTCAGCAGATCCATTTCCCGATGTTTCAGTTTTCTCCAAATATTTCTTACGATGTATTTCTTTTACACTTTAGAAAATATTACCTTTAGCTTTGTCATACGGTTTTTGGCAGCCTATTTCTTAGGTAAATGAAAAAATATGAGAGGATAAGGATAAATCCTTTGGTTTATCCTAGTTGATACTCTCGAAGATTTTTATCATTTTCCATTCCCATTCAATCTTATTGAATAACTGTTGTCGATTCATACAAAGGTTTTTCCACTTAATCTCATGTTAATTTCCAATAGTTATCAAGAGGAAATGTGTACGGTTGAAAATTATTTTTATAATCTGTACTAAATTGAATACATTCACTCTTTTATTGATGTTCGAAATAAAACGAATATTGCCCATTTCCTAGACAGCTTTTTGTACGTCCGTCTATTAAAACTAGAGATACTACACCAAAAGTATGAACTATCGGAAAGTCAAACATGCGAAGACTTGTTTTCAAAATGAAATGCTTCAACTAACGTCGAAGTCATTCTTTCTCTTTTGATAGATGCAAATACTGGCGACACAAATTTAAGGAAATCTTAGGAGGGAGAAGAGAAGAAAGAAGATATTAAGAATTAGATTAGCGATCTATTTGTCAGAAGCGAATTGAATTTAGTTTACTTTGGTTTTAATGACTACCAGAGAGCAAGATGGCTACCAGACCTGTTGTATCCTGTCTGTCAATAAAGAGAGGAACGAATCCGTTTTTGAATATTGGAAATAAAATATAAGTGCGTATATGATATGAGATATTCAATTTATATTACAAAGGATCCTTTTTTTCCCCTTCACTTTTTATTCATTTAAGAAAAGCGTTTCTGAAAGCGTTTCGGGATGACGATAACATGCATAAAACACAACAATAAACGTATGAATTCTTCCAATCCTCCGGTTGTGTAATACTGGAGGGATCTGTCGGGTTTTTCAAGTGGAAATTTGCAAGTTATAACGATTACAAAACTGCTATTGGAATGCTAGATCGTCGTGAAGTGAATTGTTTGTTTTTGTGTGTTTATCTAAGATGAAATTGCAGAAATATTAGGTCTGGGTAAATATTCATTATAATTTTCGGAAGAGAAGCAAAAAAGAAAAGTCTTCATCATTCTGAAATATCAATCTGTAAAAACAAGAAATTTCGTTATTAAGAGGACTATCTTGGTAAATGAAGTGTGGTTTACAGCCATAATAAATATGAACTAACACATTAACTGGGTAAAATTACAAACCAAAATGTTACATCGCTTAACTTGGTTATAAAAGTAAATGAAAGTGTTCAATTGAAATATACGTAGATCTGAATATTCTTTTTTACATGCAGCAAAACTTGTATTATTTTTCATAACTTTTATAATAAATGATTTGTTTTATTTTTATAAATTTTATTTTTGCCTTAATATTTTCTAAAGAGGCTTACTGTTCTTCACTTCAGAATTATTTAAAGACACCATTTTTTTTAATTAATAAGAACTAATTATTCTAAGCTTTTGCTGCAATTGCAACGTAGTGAGAATTTATACCATTCAACATTGAGAAGATTATCTACTTTATTAGTGAATTGCATAATCATGAATTCAAGGCGTACCGTTTGTACAAAGTTGGTGTATTTTAAATATTACTTTTGTTATTTTAAAAACTGTGGACAACATTTGTGAATCAGATTACTCACAAGTGTTTACCATGGCTAGTAATAAACTAAACAGACGATTGTGAACTCCAGCAGCTTAACTACAGGTAAGACTTTATATCTACTTAATATGAAAAACATAAATCCAGACGATTTAATCCAACATTTAGACAGAAATCAAGCACTTGACCTGTTCAAGAAACTGTTGAAGAGGTTCTAGACCAAGTGGCCTGGTTTCCTAAACCTATACGCACTAACAAGTGATCCAGAAGGTGAGGTCACAGAACGAAAAAAACACAAGTTCCCACCCAAGGAGTTCCGGCAGACGGATTTCCAGGAGGAACACACCAGCAAAAGATACAGCATCGAAGATGACCACATGGAGGAGGACTTACCTACACAAGATGCCTCAAGTAAGAAAGAAAAGGCTCCCTTCCACGTAGTAGTACGAGACAAAGAAAAGTGGACTTCAGTCTCACTGATCTTTAGGGAACAAAACATCGCCTACTCCTGGGCCGAAATCACGGATGAGGAGATAAAAATCCAAGCAACCACTGTTACCGACTACAGACAGATGACTAAAATGATGAACAACTCTAAACTACAATACCACACCTTCGCTCTGAAGGTAGTACCCGATCAGCCACCAAGGGCGTCACCTCAGAAAAAATCACAGCAGACCTCATCAACCAGGGCCTGACCCCAATCAAGGTGAGCAGAATGTACAAAACTGACAAAAAAACCGATGTCATATGTGCTGGTCGAAATCAACAATACCCAAAAACAGATTTACGAGTACAAAAACAACCCGATAGAACGCTTTTTTACCCGCAGTCTCCACACTTAGGATCACCACAGAACCACTCAGAAAAAGAGTTTCAGCAGGGCAATTCTACAGATGCCAAAAATTGGCCATGTCCAAAAGCTATGTAAAGCAGAATATAGGTGTCTAAAATGCGGCAAAAATCATTCATCCACCACCTGCACCAAGCCAAGAACCACACCTGCCAGATGCAGCAATTGTGGCGGGCTTCATCCCGCCAACTATAAAGGTTGCAGCTTCCACTCGACAAACCGAGGAGCAGTAAGAATTACCCAGCCTACCCTCCACATGGCCACTCAGAGCACCCAGGGTGATCATCCCTCAACACAAAGAAACCCAAACCCGATAAATCAGGAAGGAACCTAATCCCCAAACAAAACCTAGGGGAAGCAATGCGCTCTAAGAATAAAGCATCTAACGAACAAACAAGCCTTAACCTACAAGCAATATTGATCGCCTCACTAGCCCACCATGCTCCAATAATTTAGCAAAACCATCCCATCACTCCACAAAGAGATTCCTTCAAGGAACCCACTCCATTCTGACCGCCCTCAGTCATGAATAAAATACAAAATACAACTCTCGCCTGGAAAGTCAACGGTCTTGTAATTTCCGTATCTTGCTGGATACTGGAATTACAAGAATTCGCACACACACGCAATCCCGACATTATATATTAATCAACGAAACCCACTGCCGGCTGGCAAATAACCCAAAGCTAAGAGGATACTCCATGTACCGAACAGATAGATTCAGCACCAGAGACGAAGGCACCGCCATCAAAATCTATCTAAAGAACAATGCTACGACCAAACCACAAATCATCAACTTGGATATAACCAGCATAGAAGTGCACACCAACAACGCTGGCAGACTCAAGATATTCGCAGCGTACAACTTTTCAAGCAATCCCACAACTGATGTCAGACTAAGACTCCATCCTAGGCACAACACACTCCACCCTCAAAGCAGGAGACTTAAAATGCCAAGCACACAGCATGGTACAGCACCACAATCAACAAAAACGGTCGCACACTAAACAAGTATAAGACACTCAACTCTGTTGCAGTAGCAGGACACATCGAACACACCCATCACAGACCTCAAGGCAGATCAGGTGTACTAGACATTGTTATCTTCAGAAACATCAGATACCAGTATGTCGACTAGAAACGCTCAACGAGCTATCGTCAGATCACAACTCCATCCTGCTTAAACTTAAACTATGAAGCAAAGATCAACTCTACCCCCCCTGCACTCCTACATAGCATGGGACAAGCTGTCCAAAATTCTCCCAGAACACATCGGCCCAATACCCATCATTCACAAAAAAGAAGAGATAGACGAAGCTGTGAACGACTTAACAAATCAAATCAACAAAGCACTAACTCGCTAGACCACAATCACCCATACGACCAGCCGGTTCCCGCAGGATATCATGGACCTAAGCGGAACAAAAAACAAAGCCAGGAAGAGATACCACAAGACAAAAAAATCCTAAACAACATCAACAACCAATTCAGAGAAGCACTTCAAAACACCACAGAAATCAGGAAAGGAAAACAAGCTGACAGCACTCAACCATGAGGATCATACTATCTGGAATCTGGAAACATCTGAGAACCAAACGCAACCCCCCCCCCCCCATGCAGGCCTAAGCGCGGAATTGCACACGCGGATACAGAAAAAAGTCGATGCCCTCGTCGACAACCTGGAAAAACAATGCAACCCGACATACGAAAGCATAAACATCAACCTCATTTACAAAATTCATCAAGAGGTCAGACGCACCTCAAGGACAACACAAAACGCACCAATCCCACAACTCCAGCAGAAACAATCAACATTATAAAGCATCTCAACATCAAAAAAGCAGCAGTTCCAGTGGCGTCACCAACAAAATCATAAAGCTACACCCACAAAAGATTATAGTTCACCTCATCAACATAACAAACGCAATCTTAAGGATGCAGTACTTTCCCACAGCATGGAAAACCACCGACATCATACCCATAAATAAGCCAGGCAATGACCTCCCCCCCCCCCAAAGATACAGCCCCTACTATCCAACTTAGGAAAAGTCATAGAAATTATCATCCTTGCAGGATTACAAGAAACAACAGATAAACTAGGAATCATACCAAATGAACAGTTCGGCTTCTGATGAGAGCACAGCACAGTTCAACAAATCCACCGATTAGTAGAATATCACAACAGGATACAACTGGAAACAGCACACCGACGCGGTATTCCTAGACATCGCTAAGGCCTTTGACAAGATCTGTCACCAAGACCTCCTCCATAAACTCATAAAAGTAAATACTAACCAATCAAGTAAGGCTAATGAAATCATACTTCAGCGAAAGAACCATGCAGGTATAAATCAACGGAACAGTATCAACCAGGCGCAAAATCCTAGGAAGAGTTTCACAGGGCTCCCTGCTGACCCCCACTCTTCTCAATCTACATCGCAGACATCCCACAAAACCCGAGGACAACCATTACAGTCCTATACGCAGATGACACGTGAAGATCTCTCCGCTCCACCTGGCAAACCCGACTACTTGAATCCTCCAGTCGATTCTCCGACTGGAGGATTCAAGTAACCCCCCACAAAAGCAAAGCCATATTATTCTCCAAAAGGCCAGCACCCATTAAAGAAAACATCCCGTTCTTCAGAGAAAAGATCCCATGGCAAACAGAAACCAAATATCCCGCAGTACAATTCGACAAAAGACTTCGATTTAACAGCGACATCAAACTCATAGGCGCAAAGACATCCAAAGCCATAGATCCTCTCTACCCCATGATCCACCGCTGCAGCAAACTAGATACGTGAAACAAGCTACTAATATTCCAGATGGTATGTCCTGTAATCACATACGCCTCCCCAGGTTTAGAGCCATACCTCTAAACCAAACAGTCTAAAATTACAACAAATACAGAATAAGTGCCTGCGAATGATACTGGACGCCCTATGACGTCCAGTATCATCCAGAAGTCCAGTAACGTCCAGAAGACTTCCTTCACGAACTAGCTGAAAAGTTCTTCTCAAAGGCAAGCACTCACCCAAATCAGACATGATGCCAACTACAATGAATGAAAAAAAAAGTTGGCTTCACTCATCTAGCCAGTAATGTTGTTGTTGTGCAATGGACCAGAGCTTATCAACCTACAAGAGGTGGAAGATTCTCAACGGTATAAGCGGGGTAGAAGAGGAAATCTTCCAAGGAATTTTGAAATTATATAAGAAGAGGCGTAGTTCTCTGTTGAGGGATCTGTGCAGCAAAAGTGCAGTCATTGAGACCTTTTCTTGATAACTTGAATAAACACAATTCCAATTTCTTTTGCGTGGTTGACTTTGGTTAAAAATATTACAATATATTAATTTAAATAAAATAATACCACATTTCAATGATGAAAACTTTACAATATTCTATTTATAAATCTCTGGAATTTTCATTATAATCACAAGAATCTTAAATAGAAATTCTCGAGAGAAAATTCTTCTCAACCAATACTACGTTAGGATCATTTGGGTGGTAAATGTGGTTATATCGTTTGGAATATTCTAGGAAAATGATGCAGCTGATTAATCATTACTCCATTATAAGAATATTAATATATTAAATAATCAGAAACACTAACAGGTCGGCTATGCAGCTCTAAACGAAAAACAAAAGTGTTCGGATTGATAAATGAACCAACATTTATCATATATTTTCATTTTGAAGTTTATGTCAAAAGTTGCTGCGTTGCATTATTGTGCGTTACAAGTATAAATCATTTACTAAATATGAAGAAATAAACAAATTCATTTAAAACGAAGTTTTAAGAAAATTAATGGGGAGAAGTGACTAAAATTATAAGAAAATCGATGGAATCCTCGTTTAATTCAAATTATTAAGTGGACTTGACTTTTTCAGAATGACATTATTATAAGAAAATTAAAGGGATTCCGGAGGCAAGCCTTTTGATCTTCTTGGTTCAACAGGCTTGCTTCCTGAAGTGCCTTGGTGACAACCTTAAACCATTAGACAATATATTTATAGATTAGCCTCCTCCTACAACCAGCAATATCCTTTCCTCATGGGTATAGATGTTTGCGAATGTCTTTAGGTGTAGACGATTTGAGTCACCAAGTATAAGACCATCACCCTCTTTATAAGATACCTGAAGCAATTGGGACATTTTCTGTGGCTGGTCTTCTATAAGCATCATGATCATGTTTGTGAAAACAATCGGAAATTTTGCTCTGAATATTTTCAATCTGTATTACATATAATACATGTAATGAGAAACTGCTACATCCAATGCTTAATATAGAATTTTATACATTCTAAAATTCTGTATTTTATAATGTATAAAATACAGAATACCAGTATTCGCTTGCATGAAACAATCGGAATGATAATGTTTTGGGAGGAGGGAAGATAACTAAATAGCTATATTCTTTTTATAGTTATTGGCCCATTGCTTTGATGTCATTTTGGCAACAATCCGACCTTTTAAATTCTCTCATATTGCGTGTAACGCGCGCTCAGAGTCTAGTAGTATTACTTAGTACTTATACAATATCAATATTATTCAAGTTATTTTCTTTTGTGTCCCAAACTTTAATAAAAACGCCATTAAAACTTTCAGCAATGACCCCAGCTGCCATCTCTTCCGTGAGTTGTCTTCGCATTATCCGCTAACTTTTCCGAAACGTAATTTTGTAACATGGGACGTTTGGGCTCTCATTTTTCTTAACGCGTAGCACCTCGTGCCTTTTACAATGCATTTATTAGCACCATTCAAGTGTACTTTGCACGACACCTTCATAAAATCACGCAGCCGTGCAAGTTCCGTGAGCTTCTTCCTACGCAACAAAACCTTACCGAGGAGTCTTTCGTAAAGATTGGTAATTATTAGTAATGGGTTAATTAGTATTTAATTATTACTAACACGCACTTTCTAAGTTCGTTTAGCAAATCGTTTACTCATTATTAACGGGAGATTTAATTATTTTGGGCATCTCACAAAACATGTTATAGTGTTACCGTCAAATTTTGACGGTAACACTATAACATGAAGTTATCGTGTTACCGTCAAAATAATACTGGTGAAAATTATGGTACATGCCCAGTGTAGTGACTTGGATGAACAGAGAAATATTGCCTTACTTTTAATCTTTTTACTGCACGGAGAAGATGAACTTAAAAGTGAAAAGTGCTAATTTTCTACATGTCAACACTCTCATTCTACTTCCTTTCGGATTACTATTTCATTTAGAATCTATTGTAAAATGCATCGCACGAGAGCATGCAAAATAAGTGTATTACATCATGATCTTTAATTTCTTCTTAGTAACAGCTGCATTTTTGAAATATTCGGGAATTTGAGGTCAATGTATCATCTATGTCAATTGCGTGTTAAACTTTCCCCCCACCGAAAGACTGGTTAGCCCGCCCTTTAGTCAAAAGACCTTATAAAAGCATTTCGAATCCTAGACAGGACTCGAACCCAGGTCTTTTCCAACGGAAAGATAAATGTCGCGAATTCCTGATGACTGCCCTGTGGAAAGGATAATTCGAGCAGTCGACAATATGCGCTGTTTGTATCGCTTCTCGTGACAAACATTGCAGGAATCAGAAGCTGAGATCCCAGACACATTAATCAGATCCGTAAATGGAACGTAATTGCAAACAAGAATCTCTTCTCCTCTCTCTCTCTCTCTTTCTCTTTCTCTCTCCGGTGTAGCACTCAGATAAAATCACTTTTCAACGTTCTGTAAAATATTTACAAGTGGTTCTCTTTCTCAGCCCAGCTTTTTGCGATCATCAATCAGTCTACAAACAACGACTCTAACCAATAAATCAGAACCATCACCGGCTTACACTGTAGAAAACAAAAATCATTAAGACGGAAGCCCACTACACAATCCCATCCTTTTAACTCCTTGAATTTGAATTCCGTTTACAGAAAGCCCGCGAACTCTGTTGAAACCAGCGCAAATGAAAACCTCGAAGGCGTTACTCGCTTAGAGTAATTCACATACGAAATAAGATCGACATAAACCTGTGGAACATCAGATCCGTCACTTTCATATACTTCATCGCAACAAACAACGATCCGGTTCGAAGCAACTTCTTGCTACCACAAATAGGCTCTTCTGAAGAACTGGATCAATTCATGTTCTTATATAAGATTCAAAACCGGAGATAAAAAGAAACTTTGTTGAATAGCATTTGGATCAAAAATCGTAATTACTTTTTATTATTATAATAAAAAGATTGAGTGAAATGTTCCAATAAGATCGCAATTTCGATTGGCATCGTTCTCTGTCTCTTCTACTCATAATTTTTGTGTGCTTTTATGAGTGAGATGTGACGTCATAAACATGTTACATTCTTTATAAATGGTTTATTAATTTAAAAATATTATTCATATTAAAATAATAACATAAATTATATGTTATTATCATAGCTTTTGTTTTTTGAATTAATAAAAATTATTTTAAAATACCAAAAATTATAAATACACTTATATTTATATTATATCAAAATACTATAATTAAATCATGAACAAGAAACATTTAAAGTTTGTTGGTTTGAGGAAGGAATCGACCGCGAGATGCGGTGATTAATACCCCTGGAGGGTAATGGATGGCAATGCTGAAGCCATCCATTAGTGAAGTTCTAACTGAGGCCTCGGCTATTGCTGTTACCCTCCTGCCATGATCAGAGCTTTAATAGCTCAATAACATCTTATTCTTACACTGTCCTCTGAAGATAACGGGGAAGATGAAAAGCATTCTTGCTTCGCCCCTTTAAGCCAGTCCTTATAAGGACTAAGGACATTTAAAGTGAGTGAAAACTTACTTTTAAATAAAAATTCACTTGATACTCACTTAACTATATATACAAAATCATAAGAAAATTCGATATCAAGACGGCCCTGAACCCAGACGGAATCACGAACAAGGCGCTCAAGCTGGTCCTGGTCCCTCGCAAAGGCATAATGCATCATCATTATGCATTACGCCTCACCAGCATGGGGACACATGACTAAAAGAAACATCCGAAGACTACAAACGATCCAGAAAAAATGCCTAAGAATGGCGCTAAACGCTCCCTGGTTCATCAGAAACCTCCAGCTACACCGAGAAGCTAACCTGCCAGACATCAAGACCCACATGACAGGCATTGCAGAAAAATTCTTCGCAGTCATAGACAATCACCCAAATCAGTGACTTCGACAAGCAACAGACTACTATAACTTCAGACCGCTTCAAACATAGAAGACAGAAAGCCTTCACCGCAAAAGAAAGCTGAAACAACGCAAAACGCTCACACAGAGCGGGTAAAGCACCCACACTAACCCCCCCTCCCCTCCCCCCCCACACACAAGCAAGAACTCAGATAAAGGGATAAGGAGTTAAAGGCCCTATAGCACTTTTGTTTTTTCAAATAAAGAGGAGTATGAAAAATTGTCGCTTCACCTCATCTAGGCAATGTTGTCGTTCGAGTTTGAGGTATAATTGGAATTTTCTATCAACCTAATTAATCATATTGCAGCTGCCTTGTAACTCTTTAGGTTATCAATTAGCCATGATCCATATCTTTGACTTTTGTATAATTAACACGAGTCTGTGCATCTTTGAATGTATACTATTTTCATATAATCTGGTGTTATATGTACTATTATATTGGCTGTAGCTCCTCGAACTCACGTTTGAACGGTCTCGATTTCGACCGCCTATTAAATCTATTTAAAAGACTGGGATAGCTACTAAAGACAAAATGGCCTGCCCAAATTCAAGTCGTTGCCTCATCAATCATCCTGGACTAGGATCATAGTTGATGAAGAAAGCTATATCAGCTAACGTTCTGTGACAACCCAAGATACCAGTACAAGCCTGGTTGGACTTAAGAAGCCCCAAAAACTGATTGAGTTAGATTTTCCCTGATGAAGAAGAATCCCCTATGGAAGAAAACAGGGAAACTCCATGCAGTGAATATCATCGGTTATCTTCCTCACTAATAACCAGTAACAGTGGCAGCTATCATAAAAAAAACAACAAATGATTAACATCTCCATAACCAAATCTGCATTCAGCTTGTAGCTGTCAAGAATTACCCCAATCTAACCAAACTCCTTAATATAATGAGTGAACTCTATTACACTTTCGCAATCAAGAACAAAAAGAACCTCAATGTAGTACCTAGAGGAATTACAGAATCAATAACTACAGATGAAATAGCAGATGACTTAATCAGTCACGAGTTGAGCCCATAAAACTTAGCTGAAAGCACACGTTGGGTATACACCCAATGCCAGTTGGTACTGGTGGAAATCAATAAACAGAAAAGAGAAATTTATGACATTAAAGCGATCTCTGACCTTATTGTAAGATTTGAAATCCTCCACAGAAACTCATCAACAGGTCAGTGCACCTGATGGCAAAAATTTGGCCAAGCACAACGAAGCCACAAAGCAGAATTCCGATGTGTCAAGTGCTGATGACCTACTCAACGGTTACTTGCAAAACTATGTAAGATCTTTGACGTCTAAATGCGCCAATGGTGAGTGCTCCATCCAGGAAAAATATCCTAATTAACGAGAGATACCTTCGCAACAGATAATCCTGAAATCGTGGGCTATGTTCTTTACCAGAACGACGAACTAGATACCAAAGGCGGTGGCACAGCCATCTGCTCGAAGTGCAAATATAAATATAATGTAATTGCGAAGCTCGCAACCAGGAACATTAAGATCTCTAGGATTCGAGATACAAACCCCTAATGTGAATACATTAAAAGTCTACTCCGCCTATTAACCCCCCTTCTTAATACACATCTACTGAAGTCGGATATCTTGCCATTCTCCACCAAAGTGGTCTACTAGTGGGCGTGCACTAGTGCAGCATCTTTGGTGTACTAGTCGCCGACAACATAAATGATAAATGCCAAGTTCCACGAAAACCCCCAACTGCAATGGGAGATTACTCATCCGTTATGCCATTACTACTCTGATCGCTGATCCTCTAGAACCCGCCCACTGCAGACAGACCAGATACTCAGATGCCCTGGGCATTGTTATATTCCAGAATGTGAAGCACCACTATCATCCTCAAGTGATAACGACTTTATTTCGAGCTATAATCCGTTCTTATTGCAACTGGGCTCAGATGAGGACATCATACTAGACAGCCAAATCAATATTAACTGGGTGAAGCTTCCCAATGAATGAACTACGACAGTGGTTTCACAAAATAATGCGTTTCCCTCCCCCCTCAAGATTGTCGACTGCTTAACAAAACCCGAACTGGTCTGTTATGCTCAAAGAGTAACGCAATCAACAGCAGGAAAGAAAATTGCAATCACGATGACTTGATGATCAGTCATTATGGAAACTACTTTTTAAGAGATTCTGTACCGAACTAAAACCACTTTTTCTGCAAGGCATTGCTTTCAACAACGCATACCAAGCAGAAGATTTGCTCATAGTACTTCGTCATCAACACGATGCTCCCGCATTATTTCCCATCTCGCTGGAAAATAGCGAATGTAATACTAATCCCCAAACCCCGGATTACATCACGATTTTCTATAAAATGATGTCCAATTAGTCTCTTATCCCTTTGGGAAAATAGAAAAGGTTTAATTATTAATGTTGCAGGAAATAGCAGATAAAATTAAAAGCATACCAAGAACAATTCGGATTCCGATCGAGCCACATCACAGTGCAGGAAGTTCAATTGTTTTGACTCGTAGAATACATTACAACAGGATATAATTGGGAAACAGCCCACCAGAGCAGTCTTTCTAGACATCTTTTAGCCTTGGACAAAGTGTGACCCATCAACTTCCTCTACAAGCTCATCGTGACCATATTCCCAATCTATTTAATCCCGATTGTTAAATCCTATTTAAGTAACATAAATCTACAGGTCGAACTCAGGATATCAGATCTTTCTAACTAAAGTTCATAGCAGGCATCTCCAGTTCCCCAAAGCTCTCTGCTATCCTCCAGTCCTCTCTTAAACAATTTTATGATGGCAGACATTCTCCACACATCATTGACCACCTTGATTCTCTTCGTCGACGATATTGCTATGCCGGTAGGTTAGCTTCTCCAACATTTTGTAATACACGACTCCAAATGCAGTGTTTTAGTTACAAATGCAACAGTCCTTTTCACAAGGAAGCTACATCGCCGAAGGTAACATCCGCATATTCGACACGCCAATCCCCTGGTAACCAGGGATCCAAATATCTACAGATATAATTAGATAAACGGCTCTACTATTACTACTACGCCGAGAATATAAAATCTGTTTGCAGCAAAGTATCTAAAACAAGGAGCTGATTCTACTCTATGCTCAACTTTTTTATTTCGTATCCAAACACAAGTGGTACAGTAGTAAGTAAGTGGTACAACATTATTTATAACAAATTAGGATACATTACAAATGAGAACAGCTTAAATTTTATAGGTGAATTATACTGTGAATAATAAGTAAAATATGAAGAAAGAAACTATACATAAGTCATATACAATAAATACAGACAGATGTTTCTCCAGAATCTTGCGCAATCAATTGCTCTTTCTGTGCAGGATATAAGGTCCTCTTTTATGTAAGATGATTGAAGAAAGACACAAGAAAGAAGGTGTTCCATGGACTGGTTTGTCCCGCACTCACGATTATCTGCTCCAGTGAGGTAGCCCCATTTGATGAGGTTTGATGACCAAATAAGATCCAGAAACAAACTATTTCTATTAGACCAATTTTAATATATTGTTTGCAAGCATGGCATATTCCAACATCATTAAGATCATTCAAAAACAAACGTCGCGCATAATAATAGACTCACAAATCCATCGCGAGATTAGAATCTCCGACATGAATACATTTTTATGCACCTAAGCAGCTAAGTACTTCTCACATTCTAATAATAACCAGCTGCTCCACCACTCAGCCAATTACCACGAACAATACAAGTGGAAATAAATAACCCAAAGCAATACATACTCTTTACCTAAGGCTCTTACCCAAAACAACCAGCCCTCATTGGCACAGCATGGATGCTCACCTACATAGTAAGTACTCAATCAACATGAAACGAAGGGCTAATAAATAGATAATAGCTGATGTCCATCTCCTCATCTCAGGTTAAGGTTAGGAGTGTTATCGTTAGAATGATATGAAAAAAAAAAAGCTCTCAGTGTAAGCGTTCCAATGTTTTCAGTTATAAAAAGCTTTCAAACATGGCCTCAGCTATAAACATTCCATTAGCTTTAGTTATATACAAAAAAAATAGAGTGAGTATATTGTTTTATCCAGTATGCTGTCACTTCATATCTTGATAAGCACTTTTAAAGAGACAAAAGGAAGAAAAAAAAGTACCACTCTAAGAAGTAAATTCTCTTTTCTTGTTTCTCTTTCTACCCCTTCTATAACCAAGCCTATTTCAGGAATTGTGTGCGAGTTTTGTCTTAGCGTTAACTGCTTTAAGGTAATCTTTTACAATGTCACGTCCCCAGAAGGGAAATATTTGTACCTCGAGAGCTCTCTACATTCCTATGTTGCATCATTCCAAATAAAATCTTATCAGCTTCTAACAGGATTCGCTCAATTCAACACACGTTTAGTGTCTTATGTGTGCGTGCCTGGATTTGATATGCCAGTCATTGACCTGATGCCTGAATTTTATTTAGAAACTTAAGGTGGTTTTTGCTCTTGGCACTTGTCACAGAATGATGTCCTTCAAATATCGAATCTCTTCTCTCTCTCTCTCTCTCTCTCTCTCAAAAAAAAAAAAAGTGAATTATGTATTGAGAGATTTGTTATAGAATTTGCTGCACAGGCTTAATCCTATTCTTGTGATATTTGTTCTTGAACTTTTTTTCGGTGAATTTTTTTTTAAATCGCAAAATGCGCAGTATACATTGTATTCATATTCAACTTCTTTTGTTTCCGATGTGGATAATATTCATAAACAACGCATGCGCAGTAGCAAGTGTTTTTCAACTTATCTTTTTTTTAACCGATAAATGATTTTCATAAACAACGCCTGCGTAGTAGTATGTCCATTGCATTCTTTTAAAACCGGTGAATATTTTCTAAACCTCGCATGAGTAGTCCTATATTATGTTCATTTTATTTGACTTATTATCATTTTTAACATACTTCGATTCTTTGCTTGTTGCATTGCCACATTCCTGACTTTCTTTAGTTTTTAAGCCTAAAAGAAGCCAAAATTCCTACACAGTTCATTACTACAGGGAAAAATATTTACAAAAGTGTTAAAAATCTGTCCTAAGTAGTCTTGTGATTAGTTTTTGTTCCCATGATAAAACACCTCATGGAAATATTTCCGTGAATTTTCAAGTTTTCCACTAGCAAGCATCGCTTCTCGTAGGGGCAGCTTAATTAGTTGCGCGCTGTGAGCGGCCCATAATCGATGCTAAACCTCAAGATGCAAAATGTAATGAATGAAAAATTCTGAGGTAATTTTAATTTTTTTTCTCTCTTAATTTCTGATAATCCCCGTAAATGATGTGAGAACAAACAGAAGGCAGAAGCCACTATAGAGTCTGTTGTTTTAAAGAAAAATCAGTGTTTTCCCTCTCCCTCTTTGTTTATAGTTTTAATCAGAGGTAATTATGAAGGATTATTACAAATCCCATCATTAACAATCGACCTTTTACAAAATGAAGCCAATGGGAGTTTTGTGACTTTGGTAATAAACTGTGTACATTTCAGGAATTATGTGGATGGGAGGGATGAGGTAATCGCGTGGGATAATATTAGGGTTACTACGCTGTTTTAAACCTTTTTCCCGTCATGCGGATTAGTGATATCTGCCATTTTAAAATGGACACCAAAAGAAATAATCCAAAAGAAATAAAAAAATAAAAACATTAAGCAACAAAAAAATAATAAGAATATTATTTGAAATGTACACAACTAATCCTTTAAAAATAACTATTCTAAAGTTCACCTAAAAACGTTTAACAAAAGAAAACAAAACATTAATTAGTGTAAACCTTCACACTTTCCTACTTAACTTTATTTGAAATAGCTTGAAATTGATTTTAGATTTTTTTAAAACATTCTAAACCAGGTCTTGTTAACAAAAGACACGCGCCATTTCACTAACAGCGCCACAGTGGTATCGCAACATGAAAAAAAAAATTAAGTGGATAAATAATCAATATAGCCTTTACATAAGACATTGTCATGTGAGGTAACAACCATGACGTCTGAAGAAGCAAACTTATGCAACTGATATTTCACTGTCTTCGTAGAACCTTCGTGAGAACATCACAGCATTTTCCCTCGAAGGAAATGCTCGGTCCGAACCCAATCTAGAACCCGAGGAATTTCATTAAGATTTTTGTTTTCAGCAGCCACTGCTATGGAGTTAGTAGGATTTTTTCCGGGAAAAACCGGGACTTAATAAGACCCCTTCCTTTTGCTGCTCTAAATTTTGATAACATTTTTGTCCAAAGCATGAATAATAATATTTCAAACACTATAAGCATGGTACTGATGTTTAACAAATTTTCATAAGTAATGACGAAACAAATTCTCATGGATACGTTAGGAACTTGAGCATCGAGTATTTTAGTTCCAGCTTGCTTCTACTTTTCGAATCTTCCAACCAGAACGCATTCACTATTGCAGTGCCGCCATGCATCGTTCTGGAAAGTCTGTACAAACAGATACATAAATAAATACAGTGTTGTGTTGTTAATTTATTGTTCAATTAATTGTTGAAGAAACTTTACACTATGAAGCACTTCTTATTAAAAATTGAAGTACTGATTAAGAACACTTTTCAAAGTACCTAACGCACCCACAAATTTTGATATAACTCCAGTTGTGGTATCAGATGCTCGTTTTGTGTCAGTCCAATGACGGCTCATAAGCAGAGATGATATGGTGTTTTCTGGTTTCATGAATCAATATCTAGGATTGCTCAGAGAAGTTTTGAAGAAAATTTAATAAGAAAACATTGTCTATGCCTTCAGAGTATTCCACGTATGAGTAGTTTATGAATATAGATTATTTATGCAACACACTATGAGTCTCACTGTATGCATGATCTTAGGAAAGCGACTGGAAGTATGAAGAAGTTAGAAGACAATGAACCTTTAGTTAGATATCATTTTTTTTTCTGAGGAATCCGCCATTCAGTTGTCTGCACCAATCAAATAGTACAAATGTGGATTTGGACTCCGTGAAAATCGATCCATCAGGGTGCTTACTGAACAAAAAAGTAATGGTCCATCCAGTTTAATCAATTTAATGCAAATTAAACACACACACACACACACACACACACACACACACACACACACACACACACACACACACACACACACACACACACACACACACACACACACACACACACACACACACACACACACACACACACACACACACACACACACTGTCCATCCATCAATCTTCCATAGCTAAGATACTGAGACGCTCTTTACCAATTTCTTTTCAACCAAAACAGTAAAATATTGTTAAGTGCAACATCTAATGTGTCCAATGAGTAGAACGGCAAGACATATTATGCCTATGACTTAATTCCAATACCGGTCAATGACATCATGTTAGGCTCGGATTTTTGTTTCAGCCAGTGTCGTCTACTTTGGACACATAACATTGGGATTGGAATTGAAATTTACGTGAGGAGTACTGCTTTTAGACGTTCGTATTCTCATATGTCTTGTTTATTGTGGTCTGCTGATGCTGCTTAGATAACCAGTTAATTTGATTGAATAGCAGCAGCAACCTTCGTAAAGTGCTTGGTAGCCGCTCTGCGCAGGAACCTGAAGATGCCAGGGATCTTAGTCTTGAGGTAGAGCTGAGAGATCTTGATGAACAACGGACATCCATTAACAAGCGCTGAAATTTGTTCCGAATGCTGTGTAGTTTTTTGATGTTAGAGATCGGGGTGTGGCTCCAGGCTGGTGAAATGTCAGTCAGGAGTGAACTGATTGTTGATTTGTAAAGTTGTTTATTTTCTAAGCTTAAGAGTCTATGCCGATCGTGAAGCATATGAAGCTAACCAGTTGGCTTATTTAGAGCAGACATAACTGACGTGGATCGCGAAGCAAAGTTCCCCGTCAACGTGAATTCCCCCACCCCCAGATATTTAGTCCCTGATTGCTATGGACTGAGAGTGTCAAACATATCCACTATATCTTCAGAAAATATTATCTTTTCGTAAACAATAGTTACGTATTTCCTGCCCCCTTCATCTTCCGATTAAAGTGGATTGGTTACAAGATGCGAAGCAGCCATAATGTCAGTATTTCGGAATCATTCGTATAAGATACTTATGGTTGTCACCGTTATTCAAGGAATATGTCGGCCATGCAAATAGTAAAGAGCAGGAGAGATAGAAAGGAGCCTTGAAGTACACCAACTGTAAACTCATTTCAAAAGACCTTAGTCCTTTAACTTAAATTTCCTTCAGTTCTCTCCACCCTTTTTTTCTGCTGGAATCCTTAAATTCGTCAAGGTATGCTGCCCGAATCCTTCCTTATTGCAGCATAGTTTTAAGAAGTGATCTACAATTGAGTAATTTGACATTAGTAGCTAAAATCGTCCCTCGTATCCTCCCTCGTATCCCCCACACACTTCTCACAGAAGAGAGGTGTGTGTTAAAGTGCAGGTATACCTCTCCAAAAACTCTGAGTGATCTATAAGATCACTCAGAAATCTCACTGAGTGAGATGCTTTGGGAGGCACACCCAAAGGATCACTACTAAACTCACCACTCCTGACCTGAATCACTCCAGGACAAGAAAATCAGATCAGAGGTGGCTCCATTCAGTGACAGGCAAAGACCAGCCATCAATCAGAACCACTCAATGTACCTAGAAGCAAACTACCATCAGTAGGAGCCAGACCCATTAGACACCTTGTACAGTTGTAGAGCAACCTCATAAACGCCAGAGGGTTTTTTAGGGGGGGAGGAGATAGACTGAGTCCTTGACTCTTTATCCCTTTATCTGATTGAAGAAAATGTGTGCGTATGAGGAAGGGGGTATTGAGATAAAAGCTCTGGTAATGGCTGGGTAACGGCAGTGCCGAGCCTCAGTTAGAACTTCATTGGCTACAGCATTGCCATCCGTTACCCTGCCAGAAGGTACTTTCTTTTCTTTTCCTGGAACTGCAATACAAAAGTCATATTAATAAATAAAAGGTGCATTTCTGAAATTATTATTTGATTTATAATATTTTTATATAATAAAATCTTTTCAGATATTTAAAGATATATAAAATTTTCTCTTATTTTCTATATAAAATATTTAATTTTATTAGACAAATAAATTCCCATTTCCAATCACTCATAATGTGCTCTTAAAGCGTCATGGACTGCAATTAATTGTTATTACTTTGATAACTGCAGTGCAATGATATTATATGTATATTACTTAAATTGCCTGGTAGGATTCACTATTAAGATCTTTGAAACTATATTTAATTAGAATTTTTCCAAGCTCCTCAAGATATAAGACAGAATATAAGGTTCCCATAAGGTGCTCTGATCAAATATTGCTTAGCTAATAAACGACGCTTCCTGAAAAAGAGGCGACCACACTAATAAGAGATTCATCCAATTCACTTGCCTCCCAAATGCATCAATCGTCCACTCCGCGTGTGTGTACTTTTTTATTTTTTCATCATTTCTTTTCTTCCTTTAATTTTTTTTTTCTATTTCTTTATTTTTCCACTTCTGCGGAGCTATTAACCGCCACATAACCATCATCAATCATATTTTCATTAACTTATTAAGGATTCCTTCAAGCTTAACAATTT
Organism: Typopeltis vanoorti; assembly: GCF_054136105.1. NCBI lineage: Eukaryota > Metazoa > Arthropoda > Arachnida > Uropygi > Thelyphonidae > Typopeltis > Typopeltis vanoorti. The sequence goes on from NC_143553.1 coordinate 109,218,960, forward strand.
TATTTTCTTTGAGGTTTTTTTTTCCCCTCTTCTTAAGTCATCGTTAATAACAAGGTTGGGTAATTAAACTGTGAGCACGTGCATTACATTTCGTTTTAATATGTCAGACTTAAGAAATGTCAAGTGGAACTAAACATTTTTCTTCGGTGATGTTCTAAGTGTGGACTGTGAATAACATTACGTAATGATGTTGGAGAAGCGAGAAACAGAAAGACCCTTTGAATCCTAAATCGGCCTCTACCAGGTTAAACCAGTACTAATCTAATTACGCTAGTTATTCATTACGTAGTTATTTGCATTCTGTGAACTGCTTACAGTTATGATGATAAGTATTCAATAGTTGCAAAATGAACTTTGTCTCACGACTTCTGTCAAATGCATTTTATATTTATTTATTTATAATACATATAAAATTCCTGCAAGTCTGAAATCCAAGAGACAGGTATAAAGTATTGAATAATAAATAAATAAATAAGCCATAAATAGATATAATAAAACCTCGTAGCTTTAGATGCTTCGACTGTGATTCCAAACATCCGTATTTTCATTTTTTTTTAATATAAAAACCTCATAAGCAAAACATTACAAAACCAATAGCACATCAGTGCTGTGAATGGATAGCTCTGTGCAACAAGCAGATTACTGATTTATCTTTGCTGCTCTTTTAGGAATCTTCTAGCTATTGGCTAATATCAAAGCTACACGAGAAATTCAAGAACAGGATCAAAAAGGTGTTACGCGAACGAGAAATTAACTTTGAAGCACGAACAAGGTGTTAGGAATACGAGCTAGGGAAGAAATGAGACATTGAATAGGATGTAGTGGTGAAGTATTTTTCTTAGTTGCCAGTGCAGAATTTTAATCAAAAATAGAAACTTATTTACAATATTACACATATATTAAGGACTCTGTATATTTATCTGTCCTGTAAAAATGCTTCAATAATAATCTGAAAGAATTCCGTAATTTTTTTTCCGGAATTATTTGACAGGTTTATATCATTTAAGTTTTACCTTAAGCTCATATCTTAAAACTTCCTAAAAGAACTCGTGAAAAATGAAATAAATGTGACTATAATACGAATCTTATTAATTTTATCGAAATTAAATTTGTTACGAAGTTTTCCTAATAAGTTACATTCGTGTCAGTGTTCACTGTATCGACTTTCAAAGAACGTCGACATCTTAGGAGCAGCAAAGACAACCTTTCATCAGCTTATGTTTTCGTGCCGATTTAGCTGGTCCCCAATGATGCCTTAGAGGATTTGCCGCCACCTTATAGAAACACCGCAGGGATCCTCGACCTACGAATAACATCTATCTAGAGACCCAAGTTCCTTAAGGAATTTCGGTCTCTAGACACTGTCACCTGGGTTTGTGACTATCCAAGAATCTCTTAGGGCTTAACCTCCTTTATAGCCTTCTGCATCTTATCATTTGTATGACAGCGTTTCGTCTCTTAGAGTAGTGCCTTTTTGATCTAAAAGAGTTCTTTCTTAAACTTAAGGATGTCCAAAGTGTTCCACTTATCTCTCGTTATAAATTGCTCTGTTGGGAATAATAACCAGCTAGTAAAGTTCACAACATTGGAATCTTTTATTTTTTTATTCCTCGTAATGAAGTTCATTAATGACGTTATTTTTGCGTTCCAATTATTATGAGTTTCGATAGACTTCACATCTGAATAGTAAGAACCGCTACAACTAGAATATTTAGCCTTTGAATAATATCCATCATCTTCTTTTTTATTGATTGGTAGATGGGCGTATATTTTTTCAATGGATCTTTATCACCCTCATACAGATATAACTGTTGTTGCTATTTATTGTCCTTCTCTTCATGTTTCTGTCTTCTGCACTTCTTTCTCTAATAATGTTTTAAATGTATTTATCTAATGCATCATGGATTCAAACTTTCTCAAAAGTGTTAACCAACCATATTTTAATAACCTTTGACCTTATCTCAGTGCTTTTGGTTTTGTTTCTCGCTGTAAGGAACATGTTTCAACAAACTAATCTAAACTTCTTATTCACAAATGTAACAAGCTGCACTCCAAGTGAAATCGCATTCTAACAGACATCTTGATGAAATACTACAAGAAGGAATATTGTACACGTTAAGGTCATATTTGTGTCTCAATGTTATTTTCATTATGATATTTGAATTGAGATATTTGGGATCATTTCTTCTACTCACTCAGATATTTTTGTAGCAACTGTTTTCCCAATTAAGATTTAACTTAGCTTTAATATTCCTTATGTAACGGATTAATTTTTTTTTCTTTCACAAGCACACTTCGTCTTCAAACATCAACTATAATACAGAGTTAGTTAAATATGGAAAGAATCTGGGAGGGGAAGTATTTCATTCTTTTTCTTAGATTAAAATTTTGAGGGCAGAATTGAATGATTTAAGTCAGTTACATATTATGCAACGAAAAGACAAACACGTAGGTCCGTTTTAAACCTTCCAATTTTAGCTTACAAAAAAAAAACCTTATCACACATGGGATTTGAATCCAAATTTGATTCCCCAAATAATGAATAGTAAAATTATTTCAATGACCCGTAGGTTCAATATTTGAATATCGAATTAGATCCATTTCTAAATTAAAAGCTCAAAGAAATCTCGGATGCCAAATTAAGCTATGCGGAATTCCCTATATCGTCTTTGTTTTACAGTTAGATTCCTTCTTTTATTTATTTATTTTTCTTATATTTAGTTATATTGTCTCTCTTGTATTTAGTTTTTTCTTCTTCTTCTTCTTAACTCATATAACAGTTTTGCTATCTTGCAGATATATCCCTGAATGGAATGACAAATGCGATATGCGTGACATCAGAACCCTCTTCTTCAATAAATGGTGCATCGCTGAATTTGCAAATTCAATGCGACTGTGTATTTGGTGACTATTTGGTTGAGGGGGAGAGCGGGGGTTAGTGTATCCGCTCTCCAATCAACAGGCTGCTGGTTTCAATCCCGTAGTGCGCATGGCTCGATGTGAGACCATCTATTCGCTGATTAAAGACCTAAAATGGCTCGAAAAAAATTCTATGTTTAGTCTCGAGAATTATGCGAAAAATAAATAAAATACAAAAATATAAAATTAATAAAATAGAAACGAAACACTTAACCCACCCACGGTACTAATCTACACCGACATTAGACCTGTGGGTGTCACATAAAAATATATTGAATATTAATAATCAATTGAAATACGACAATTCCTGTACGAATAATTATTTTAATTGTTATGGGAGTTTAACTTGTTCTTCCTTATAGAAAATATGCTGAATTGATCATTGAGTTCATCTGCTTTTTTTTGATACCTCATCTAAACATAATATCGTGTAGTTATTATAAAAGAGGCGATCATCTGCCTCGTTTCATAATGATTTCTGGCTAACTCGCTTTCAACTGAAGTAAATTGCTTAAGAGAATTATTAAGATGTGAATATAAACTAAACGTATGTATGTTGAATATATTTAAGGATTATCTAAATTGTTTAAAAATAAGCATTAAAAATAAATTATAAAATAAAATAAGTAATATTATAATTTTACATTTTACTTTTAATAATGAAATTTTAGGGAATTATTTTAGAAAATTAAAGACACCAATTAAATTTTTTCTAATTTTTATTATATAAGAAGTGGAAAGTTTCTTTGAGATTTTAACTGAGGCTCGGCTATTGCTGTTACCCTCCTGCCATGATCAGAACTTTAATAGCTCAATAACACCTTATATCTACACTGTCCTCTACAGGTAACCGGGAAGATGAAAAGCATTTTTGCTTCGCCCCTTTAAGCCAGTCCTTATAAGGATTTGAATTCGAACTCGTCCTAAACGGTCATCCCGTGAACAGACAACACCACACACAAATCTGACAGCTATCATTACCTCTTCTCTTGCAAATATGATGTTGGATTTTAGCATATCCAACCCTTCGCAAAGTTCTACTAACAGATTTCTAAAGGACACACAAGCTATCATTTCAGCGCTCACTAATGAACAGTAACAAATTAAAACCAGAATCTCTAGAGATCATTGCGTAGAACGCGAACGGCATGAAGAATAAGATTTTAGAACATCAAAATTTCGTCCAAAGACATCAGCCAGATGTCTTTTTACTAAATAAGACGCACCTAAGACCTTCAGACAACCCCAAAATGTGTGGACACCAACTGTACAGAGCTGATAGACTATCCCACAGAGGAGGAGGCACGGCAATTTTCATTAAAAATTTCATCTGTCATCACTCCATAAACATCCCTCCTACCACCAACCTCGAGGTCACCGCATTGAGATTCTCACGAGTTCTGTCGGTAAATTAAAACTCTTCGCATCCTCCACAAAAATCATTACTGTTCTCGGATTTGAACGCCTTATTCGATACTGGAGAGCCTATCATTGTGGCAGGTGATTTAAATGCAAAGCATTCCACCTGGAACAGCCGTTCCACCAACAAAAATGGACAGATGCTACAAACCTATGCTGGTTTCAACAACCTTCATGTAATAGGTCCCCACCCATCACTACACTTATGGTCGGGCTGATGTGTTGGACATAGCCATGTTGCAGCCCATCAGACTCCAATAAAATTTAATGACGATTAACGATCTGTCATCAGACCATAACCCAATATGGTTAAAATTGGTAAACCTTGAAAAATTTTCTCCCCCCCCCTCACTCATTCATTACTTGGGAAAGGCTCTCCAAGGTACTTCCAAAATATATTGGTCCTGTTCCCATCATTAAATCAAAAGAGGAAATTGAAACAGCTGTTAAAAATCTAACAGAACAGATTAAAGTAGCCTGTACAGCAGTTACTACCCCTGCAACTACCCAAATACAAGCACTTGCCAGAAGATATTATGAATCTGATTAGAGAAAAAAATAAGGCAAGAAAAGATACCACAACACCAGGGCGCCGCAAGACAAACAAATCTTGAACAGGTTCAACTCTGCAGTGAGAGATGCCCTCGCAGCCCATAGAACTCAACTCTGGGAAGAAAAACTGACCTCCATCTCTTCTGATAACCACTCCATATGGAATCTTATCGGAAAGATTAAAAACAGCAATAAACCCCTTCCCCCCCCCTCCAAACAGATTCACGTCTCATCCACACTGATACTGATAAAGCTGAAGCAATAGCAAATCATCTTGAAAAACAATGTAAACCTGCATACGATCACTTCGATTTAAACCATATATACAAGATCTACCGTAACGTCAGATATTCACTCAATTCTGCTCTTACATGTTCCACTCAAATTGCACCCACCTCACCTGCTGAAATATATACTATTATTAAGAAGTTCAAGAACAAAAAGGCTCCTGGACCCGATGGTATCTCTAACAAAGTAATAAAGCTTCTACCACGTAGATCTATTGTCCATCTGACAAATATAATTAACTCCATCCTTCACTACAAACATTTCCCTTCCTACTGGAAAATGGCGGACATAATACCAATCCATAAACCTGGAAAAGATCCCAGATTGCCTCAAAATTACAGACCAATCACCCTCATCTCAAATCTCGGAAAAATTGCTGAGAAAATAATTCTTACCAGACTCCAAGATTCAGTACTCCGACTAAATATCCTGCCTGAGGAGCAGTTTGGCTTCCGACAATCTCAAAGCACCACGCAACAAATACACAGATTAGTGGAACACATCGTCACGGGTTTTAACTGGCGTCAATGCACTGGGGCTGTTTTCCTTGACATAGCCAGTGCATTTGACAAGGTTTGGCATTATGGTTTGCTATACAACCTGATATCATCTCGTGTACCAATCGGAATCATTAATCTTATAAAGGCATACCTCTACGATACGCGCATGCAAGTCAGGATGTGTGGAGTAGTTTCAACACAAAAACGCATCTTGGTTGGAGTTCCACAAGGATCCTTACTAGCACCAATCCTATTTTCCTTATACTTGTGTAATATACCGCACAACCTATTATCTTCGATTAAAGCTCTATATGCAGATGATACACCGATATTGGCCAGATCTTTAAAGTCCCACCTAGCTATCAAGAAACTGCAAGAAAACCTACTGCTAATCGAAACAATATTTCTGCAAATGGCGACTCCAAGTGAATCCCCTGAAGAGCGTAGCCGTCCTATTCTCTAGAAGACCAGTGCTTCCTAAAGAAGATATTCTCCTTTCCAAAATTCCGTGGAAAACTGAGATCAAATATCTTGGTGTAATACTGAACAGAAAACTGACTTTCAACTCCCATATCAAGGCTCTCTGTGCAAACACATCAAAAACCATAGCCCAGCTGTACCCACTAATTAACAGAAACAGTAAGCTGAAAACCAGAATCAGACCTCATATATAAACTATGGTTCGTCCAATACTCACCTATGCTTCACCGGCCTGGAGTCACACTACAAGTACTAATATTCTTAAATTACAACGTATCCAGAATAAATGTCTCAGAATGATCCTGGGCGCCCCGTGGTTCATCCAAACTGTCCAGCTACACCGGGACACAAATGTCCCCTATATTTACACTTTCATGCAGACTATAGCAATCAAATTCTTCTCAAAAGCATCTGTGCACCCTAACAAACTGATCCAACTGGCTACACATTATGACGCAATGGATTATTTCAAACATAAAAGACCTAAAGCCATCCTAAACTTCAACACCGAGGACTAATCTCCTAGCCCACTCAGGGCGAGCAATTAGCTCATAAACTTTTTCCCCTCACAGTTTCCCTCAAGAGAGCCGGTAATATGAAAAGCTTTTGCTTCACCCCTTATGTCAGTAAAGTTGATAGTTGATAGTTTCTTTGAATTCTGTTAGGAACTTCTATGATGAAAAAAATGTAGGAACTTCTCTTAATATACATCTCTAATATATCTCAAAATATCTAATTGTAGCATATACAGTATATATATATATATAGATATAGTACGTCTCCTGCGATTATATAAAAGTAAACTATTGTTACCCCACGCTCGAGAGGTTACTAAACCTATAACACTGTAGTGCAGGTGATTACGGAAGAAGGAAAGAATATGTTGATGAGTTTGTTTCTTGAAGAGATGAGGTTGTACTGGAGAATGAAACAAAAGAGGATAAGAAGAGTTGATTCTTTGAAACTAAATTGCATACAGTTTTGCCCATCATCTCCTAGGGTTCCCATAGTATTAACGAAAAGTGGAGGAATGGTGGAATCAGTTCGGTGGAGCAACGCATACAAAAGAGAACGCAGTAACAGAATATCTATGAAAAAGAGATATTGAAAGGAGTTTGTGATCTACCAAACTTACTACTCTCTTCTGCACAGTATGTACAATCCTTTGGGGCATTTTCGTGCACTACCTTAAATATGAGAACAGTTTTCCAAAGTCAAGATGGGCTTGGCATTTCTGAAGTAGGAAATATTGTGCACGTGAGATGCAGTGTTTTTACCGGAAGAGAAGGACACTCATTTAGTTGAAGATTGAACAGGCCGGAGATGTGAGGTGTTTGTCACAGGGGTAGACTAACTGTAATTCTGGCTATGAAAAACAAAATTGAAAAAAAAAAAAAAAAAAAAAAGCTTATCTAAGATATGTGTCTATCCAGACTGAATTATCGTTTTCAGTTGTCTTGGTTTGATCGAAATAAGTCACCTTTTATTAAGTAGTCTTACTTAATAAACGCATTGTGTGGAAAGCAGAGCAAATTTTAACAGCTTACAAGAGATCTGTAATTACATCATAGGTATTCTGCACAGAGTACAGATTACAATCGCTGCAAAATAAAATGCGACATCCACAATGCATTTCACATGTATTGATAACTGAATCGAGGAAGAGTTCGTATACGTCTCGCAGCAGAATACCCCCGTTCTTGTTATTCCTATTGCTGAGCTTATATTTAAGCTATGGAAGATTAATTTTCGAATATCAGCAGGGGGATCTGTGATGTAATAGAGTCTTTGCTCTTAATTTTGTTAATTTATTTCTTTTATTATTAAAAATAAAACCTACCACGATTAAAAATAACTTTTCAACGAGGGTGTCACACACAATGAGTCCTCGTGCTTTCCAAGTGTGTCTTAAGATCAAGATCTAAAAGTGTTATTAAGGTAGCTTGAGTTCACCAGTGTTATGAACTTTGGACCAAGTTGTATTTTTTATGTGAATCCCACCCATGAAAGATTGTTCGCTTATAGTACAATTTTTAAATTATTAACATCCGTGGACTAAAGGTTTAGATAATCTGGAAGTGCTCCTCTTGTGATGATCCAACATGGAACTTTTCAGGCCATTTCAGGAAATGCATCAACAACGCAAAAACATCTGCGTCCACGATGAGATTTAAATCCGCAACCAGTTGATCGGAGACGCTAACACACGGTTAATTAGAGTTGTTAGGCTGGCAACGTGAGATAATTCCCCTATTTTTTTTATAAGTTAATTAGTTTTTTTTTATCTTTTTCGTTTCTAGACTAATCGCACATTTATACAAATAAACTAATAAATTGACCTTCTTGAAATGAAGCCATTCAAATATAGTAAATAATCAACAGTGTGTGCATTTCTAATTGCTGGTCATGAAATTCACGCTTGCTCTTGTTATCATTCAGGGAGTGAGAGGTGTGATTGAAGCCTGATTAGGGAATAATGAATTATTATCATTTAAAACTATATATTTAGAAAAATATGTACATTTAATCATACAAATACAACATTTATTTTACAAATGATATTCTATATTTTTCAATTTAGCTACTTGAATACAAATTCTACCCTACGGTTCTTCTTTATGAACTGATCAATAACATCGTTATAAAAGATTGGTTGTAACTTAATTTTCCCAAGCAACACGCACACCTGTAAAGGCTGGCTGAAGCTCACCGGTTAGAGCTACGTTGACTGCGTATGGCCTGCGTCATCTCACTCTGTGTTTAAGCAACAGAGTGAGATGACGTGAAATCGCCATGCCCGCGCATGAAATCACAGTGCTGCAGCGAGGACCAGGAAGCTCCTACGACCGAGCAAGCCAAGGTAGCTTTGACTAGACGAGCAAGCATCGGCCTTCGATACACAACGCAAAGCTCAATTATTGCTGCTCAAGCTTAAGACGTCTTCTGTCTACAAAAATAAAAGCGTAAATGGAATGCTTATAAATGCATGCATTTATTAACAAATAAATAGTACTTCTTTCTGAAGTAATGAGCTTGCGCAGCAAGCATGGAGAATTCGCCCCTGGCTGAACGCCTCTTACTGCAGCTACCAGTAAGCCCAACGTATGTTGCAGACGTGAACCATACTTAAGATGCGATATGTTTAGTGAAGTTTGTTTCTTAGAATATCATATTTAATAAGCCAGCCTGGTTGGCCGAGTGGTTAGCGTATCCGGATGCTGGTTCGAATCCCGCTGGGCACTGATGTTTGTGATTGTCTGTGAAAATACGTGCGAAAATTGTCTGTGAAAATTCGTGGTGGAAGTGGGCGGTAGATGGCCCTGGTGTAGTTGCGCTTCGTTGTGTATAGTGGATTGAGTGGTGGAGACAGAGAGTTGTTGGGTAGGTGCCTTCCCTCGATGAGTCTTTGGACTACCTGGATGTGTCACGTAATAATAATAATAATAATAATAATAATAATAATAATAATAATAAGAGCAAGAAATAAGTGAAAGTGGGTTTGAACACTTTATAAGTTCAGTCCTGGGAAGGACAAAGATGGCCATCACTGATACGTAAGAAGAAGGATGACATTCGATTACATGATAAGCAATATGATACGAATCTGATATAAATGCTTGCAATTTATCAATTTCCGATTCCTGTTACAAAGTAACGTATTGAGTCAAACAGGAATGGAGAGCATTTATTACAAATTTCTCATACACCTGGAGAGCTTCTGATTTAGTAATGGCATGGGATGTTAATCATGTAGACAATCCAAAAAAAAAGAGAAAAGGGAAGGTGCGACCAAAGGACTTCAGGGAAAAAAACAACAGAGCAAAAACGGGCAATAAATGTAGAATTTGGGATCCATCATTTATAATTTAAAAGCTTGCAAACATCTGACCAGCAAAAGGAATAGCTGAAGTACGTCTGTCAGATACCTCAAGCAACAAAAGCGATAAGAATAGATATCAAAGGACTGGACAATCTATTAGGACTCTCCTTAGGTGACATTCTCCAAAAGAATAATAAAATAAAAAAAATAATAAAAATAAATACCATAATTATTTTTGTTTGAATGAAATATTATTATAGCTTCTCCTAAATTGTCTTTTCCCGAGAAGGGATGTAAGGGTGTTTCTCAAATTTTAAAAGGAGTACCTGGAAGTGTATCATAAAGGGAAAAAAAAAGCAAAAAAAAGAAAAAGATGACAAATAAATGGTTGTAGAAGATTTGCATTGTCCATTGTGAGAACATTGTCCTACTTATCAAAGGCTTAGAATTACCTACCAAAATTTCCACGTGTGTGTGTGTGTGTGTGTGTGTGTGGTCTATGTAAGAAGATAATTAGATTTTTAGATTTTCTACCTCTTTATCCATCCACAACACATTAACATTCTATAGATTGCGACAAATTTTAGCTTAGTTTATCATCAAAACGAGAACAATTATCAACATGAAACAGATGGTGAGCAAAAGGATAATACGCTAAATTCTGCAAAGAACTGATCGAGCAAGTAAAAGCAAAATCTAAGAAAGAATACTCGAAAAAATGTTAGAACTCGTAGAAAACTTAGACGGGAAAAGATAAATTAATAAACCAGCGACGAGTAAGAAGCCAAAAACTCCAACTCCTTATCATTGGATCCTATAACATGTGCAAATACATAAAAAATGTTTCTTCATCTAAAACCGTTCTCAGCAAGCAAATATAAACGTATACATATCAGAAGATATGGCAATCTAAAGTGAAATAAAAGAAGTTCGCTCAGCAGTAGTTTGTGATGTAGTTTTTTTACTAGAACCCAATGAACAAATCAGAGGGATGAAGACCTCAGGAAAATAAAGTCTCAAATAAAGAATACTCCGTACGCAATGATTAAACAGAGTAGCAAACTAGGACAATCAAGAGAGAGAGAGAGAGAGAGAGAGAGAGAAATATATATATATATATATATATAAACACACTCCTAGGAAGCAAGCGTTGACTGACAAATGTGGTACCTTCACACAACAACCTAGAAGCTGAATACGCCATCAAACCAAGCAGACGAAACAACTTTAAACATGAATGAAAATACTACTTACATTTTATTGAAAATCAATAATAATATTAATAATAAATTACTTAATCAAATCTTCAAAAAATAAATAAATAAACCTCTTATCACTGCAGAGGAAATAAAAGACCCCTAAGAGAAATAACACGAAAATACTACGAAATATATTAAAAACAGTGAAAAATGAAACGTATACAAATAAATAACAACAACAAAAAAAGGAATAAGGCTACGATGTTCTGCTAACAGAAGTAGAAAGAGCCAACCGATAGGGGAAGAAAGGAATTCAGAAGCAGGCGGATATGAAAGGAATATGACTATTCAAACAGACACTTCAAGTGGAAGTGAGGACACGACATCTTATGAAAGGGAGGCTTGAAAAACAGCATATCACTCGAGAATGGAGAATGTAGTTTCCGAGGGTGGGCGGCAAGAAGCAAGAAATCACCTTTAGTACGTGTGTCAAAAGGCGCAAAATATATGGGAGGAAGTAAGGAATACATTCAATGCCAGGGTGTCCAGAACACATAATCAGAATGTATAACAAGGGGAGGGGGATTCATTGAATACAAACCGCATTCGAACAATTAGAAAAAGCTCTGTATTCATAGATTTTCTGCTATCTATGAATAGATAGCAGAAAATAACACGGAGATAGACTCGGAAGAGCGACATGCCGGATGAAAGAATTTTTTGAGGTGAATAGGAGGTTAGGGAAAGGAAGATTTATTATTGAGTGGGAGGAATGGAGAGTACTGTCAACCTCATGAAAAACATATTTAAACTGATTGTCTGGAATTACAGCCGAAGCAACTATGAATCCATATTGTCTGTTAATTACGTGTGTTCTTTTGTCCAGTTTGTCTGTTTTGCGAATAAAAAAATCGAATTAAAAACTGTAAAGCATTAATGTAAATAAACATAAAGAGAATTGTAAATAATAAAAAAGGTGCGGATTAGTCGTAATAAAACCACTTTTCTCCCCAAAATAAAAACATTTTAATGCGTCTTTTCAAGCAACATTATGGTGAAATATTGTAATGGCAGCAACTAGTTTATAACACACGTAACTCCTTATAAAAATGAGTCCTGCATGCAAACAGTCTGTATCTCAATTCAACGTATCTGACATTACCTCACCTGATGATCTAGTTTGGATTTTGTTTGTTAAAAAAAAAAAAAAAAAAAAAAAAAAACTCTTCCTGTGTTCTGCTTTTTCTCCTCTGACTATTCTTGAAGTCTTCAGATTTAAAAGCAACTCCCTTAATCGCAATTCCTTTACACAAATTAATTAAAAAATAACTATTTTCAACGCTTATTACAGTAATGTCTTTGAGCTATAGATAAAAAAAAAGTATTGACTTTCCAATAACAGAAACAGACATTTTTCAGCTACCAAAAAAAAAAAAAAAAAAGCATGCGGTGATTCGCACGTGTGTCGAGCTTTAGTTCATTTCACTCTTCATTTAACAAGCAAAGCTCTCGAACAATAAAGTTTACATAACATTAATATATTACGTAGTAATTATTGGATAATTATCCGAACTCCATTAAAAGTTGATTTCCATACTAATAGGTTCTTGCTTCTAACTATACCCATCTGGAAGAAACTCAAGAGTTAATATTCTATAATTATTACTTTGGGAATACTCGCAAATGAAGTCTGCTTTTCTTACTTGTTAAATAATTTATACGTCTAGCCTGTCACGTCCGTTACTGTGGGAAAACATTTATTGTGAAAAATATCGCCTTAACTGGTTCCATTGCGAACGTGAGATGCATAAATTCGAGCCAACTCGCGCGCACACACACACACACACACACACGCACACGGTGTTTATATGGATCGATGGTCTAATGATTAAGATGCCTTCAAAGAGGAGAGGAAGGAGCTGTTATTTAGATGCCTGGGAGAGAGAGAGAAGGAAAGAGAGAGAGATTTGAAGCAAGCTGCAAGTTAATATGCTACGAACATTACAACCTGCTTCTTAGCCAAAGAAGAAGTGACCTAATTTGTTTTATATTATTGTGATCGATGCGAATAGCTGTTTCTAAAAAATATTTCGCACAGATTCCTTAGGATGATATAGTTCCGTTCCTTTATTTAAAGTTTTATTCATCTCTAAGACAAGATCGACGAATCACAACAGTAAACAAATTATTAAATCTCCTTACAACGAGAAAAAATGTTGACAGAGACATTCTTTGAGCTCGCATTTTGTTTCTGTACATTAATAAGTATATTTTCTCTGCAAAAGCCATAGACAACAACGTTTTTGTTGCTTACTTATCTCTAATAATATTTGATTGTTATGGCGATTTTTTAAATATCTGTTGTGTGTGTGTGCGTGCGTAAGTATTATGAACTTACATTTACCAAATACTGTATTTACTATTCATTTCGTTTTGTCCTTTCTTGAAGAAGACAGCAAATAAATTATAAATACTGAAAACGCAAACATTTTGGGTAAAATAATATTTTATTGCAACAGTTATGTGTTAACATTGCCTGTTTATTTGACATCAATGACATTAATCTGTTATTGCAGAAAATAAGATTTCAGTTATTTGTTGGATCGCATCTATTGTTGTTTTTAAATTGGTAATCGGGTCTTACAGATGTACGCATTGTTGATATTTCTACACATTACTGAAGAAGAATTTTTTTTTTAAAAGGAATAATATCATATTATGTTCGATGAGTGGCAAAGACAAACTAACAAATAAACATGACCCAGAATTGGCTGCAAGCACTTACATTGCGAAAAGTTTTGATTTGGATATATTTCATAGTATGGGTCAAATCAGTGAAGCACTAATTAATTATTCCGATATCAAGATAACTCATAGCAAGTGCGAAGCAAATTCATATTGGTATTAAAAAAAAGTAGAGATAAAAAGTAGCAAAAGTATGTATTGTCTTAAAAATCATAATTTCTAAGAATTTAAGTATAATGTTTTAATATTAATAAATATATGTATAAAATTTTATGTAAAATAATTATTTACATTAGAAATACTTATTATATCTTCACTATTTTCTTTATTTCTTCTATAAAATGCAAATTTCTTAATACACCATTTTTATTTAATCCTCATCTCTATAGAAATAATAATTTCAAACAATTTAAATTCTTTTTAAATTCGATGGACTCGGTCCATCTCCTAGTTCTTTTAAGAACTTTAAGATTAAATACAATTTATTTAGTTTTAATAGTCAATAAATTTGCAAGTTATCTTTGAATTTTAGTTATTTTTTTCTTGAATACTTGCTGTTTTGGTGAGTTCTGTGAAATCCCTAAAATTAAAGAATGACACAAGAGGAACTGACATACAATAATGGAGGCAACTCAACCAGAATAAACTAATCTCTTTCTAATTTTTCTAAGCAGGCAAGTCATTGACAGAACCCTCTGCAATTCTTGGCATCAACGTAGCGCATTGAAATTTAATACTTTTAAGATCTTAAATAAAAGCTGATGGACTTGACAGGTGTAACAGCAGTAGCATATTATCTCGCTCCCGCGAGCTAACGTTAAACCTTCTGCAAGAATATATAATTTTAAATGTTAAAGAGTTCGATATCATCTTTCAGGACCCAGGTAATTGTCTAAGTGTGCGAACAGAGCAAATATTAATAGAAAAGTGGTGCAAGACACTCCCTATATTTAACTTTTGTCTTTGATGATTTACTTATTAAACTTTTCTTACATGACTCTTATCATTTATCAGTCTGTCTTTATAGTAATAATCTCGGCAGCCTTCTATTTAATTTCATTTTGATGAGTATTTTGGTGAGATGATGAAATTTATGGGTCTTTGAATTCCCGAAGATCCAGATCACTTTACGAACTCTGTCTACAGTGAAAGCTGTTTAGTTACTAAAGGTTGCTGGGACTTTGCATCAGTAATCTTTCTCTGTCAGCTAGCTATTGTACTAACACTTAATTGGAAGCATAGATGGTATTGGCCGGGTGGTTAGCATGTCCGCTCTCCAGCCAAGAGGCTGTGGGTTCGAATCCCGCCGTAGTCATGGATGTTTGTGGTTGTCCAACAAACTTTGTGTGGAAAGGGAATCTGCTACCCTACCACTTACTCCAGCAGAAGACATCATTGTCAAAATCATGTGAATTACGGCGTCTACGGACGTCAAATGTGAAAACTTTAGAACTAGAAAACTGACTTATAGCAACGGTTACTGATGTGGATTCGGGAAACCCACAGAATACAATCCGGTTTCTGTTGGTGAGTCGGCCTGGCACTAACACAATAACAAACGCACCTGGTGATTAACACAGGAGTTACGTCAATTCTCTTGCATAAAAACATTGAGAACTGCATTTCTTGGATGGAGTTTCACTTACTTGAGTGCTTCAGCTTTAGTGATAATACATTTCAAATGCATCACGATATTGCAGAGATTATCCGGACAACTGAATGTTTCACACACTTTATTTTCCCATGTTTGACCAATTCATGATTTGCTGCTAATTTTCCTGGGTAATCGACAATAAATCAAATAATCTTTACATGATAACACCAAACCATCCTCTTCTCAATCCACCATCATACTCAAACAGGCCTATGTAATCTCAAAAGCGCGTATCGTAATTCCTTACTCCATACCTCAGATTTGCAGTAGTCTATTACCCAATATCTTGAGGATTTTACATACTGGTGATATTGGTGAAAGATTGCATCATCTAAAAGCAACTGTTGATTGACAGTATTATTAACTGATGGAAACGTGAGGATATCACTTCAGACAAGAAATACAAAAAGTAAGAAAAAGATCTCTAAAAAGACCAAAAGGGCACCTGGAAATCTTGACAATCCGATTTGGAAACGATCAGCCAGTCAAAAAGTCCACAAGAATTCAGGTCGTTAGTAAGATACTGGATAAAAATCTGCCGAGTCTCTGTTTTTAGGATAAAGCAGCTGAACATCAACCAAACATCAGTCATGGCAACCAGCAGTGTAAACTACACTGGTGTGCAAGACGACATCATGACTGATCCGTGACGTGTTGGAAGTCCATGATGGGGAGAGACGAATCACGCTACAATCTTCTCCGATCGAATGAACGAGCGTGGTCATGAAGAATGCTTGAGAAACACCGTATGACCGGGAGTGCATACTCCCAACTGTGGCGTCGTTTCTACTGGTATGGATACAAACCTTTGGGTTAGTAGTGGCGGGTTGATGCATCTGATGGATACACTCTCTGTCCAAAAAGAAACCGAACTTTTCGAAAATTGAAGAAACTAGTGGCGCCACCTGTTTTTTTTTTTTTTGTTGCCGAAAGCGACATACATTCATTAGTGTTGTATCAACTGTTCATGACATTTGTTTCATTAGAATACGAGTTGTAGTGCCAAGAGTGACAGTGTGTTTTGACGAACGGTCGGTCGTCATGATATTCATGCCGTACGCGACGAATTCTTGCAATCAATCACTTCAAAACTTTGACATAAAACTCAGCACTGACCCTTTGGCCAGGCGGAATGAATTCTTTGTGAACAGTGCCCTTGGAATCGTAGAAACAAATCAGCATCGTCTTTACTTTTAACTTCTCCAAGAGACGTTTTTTCGGATGCAACTCTTCTGGTGGTCTCCACTCAGCACTCTGGCGCTTTGTTTCGGGCTCATACTCAAAACACCACGTTGAGTCACCAGTAACGATCGCTTCAAGGAAGTTTGAGTCCTTACGAGCGATTTTAATGAGGTCCTTGCAGTGTTCAATTCAATACATTTTTTGGTCTTCGGTCAACTTGACTGACGACCAAATTTACGAAGGCCCAAACTCTCGGTCACAATGTTGTGCACAGTTGATTTTGGAATCCCCAATTCATCTTCAATCAATCTCACGGACGATTTCGGGTTTTCTTTGATGAAATCACTCACTTTTTTGGTTTGAAATCGCTTAAACCACTCGTAAACTTGAGTACGGGATAAGCATTCATCACCGTATGCTTTTTGAAGCATTTGATGCGTTTCGGGAAAACTTTTACCAAGTTTAACACAAAAGTTAATCTCAGCTCTCTGTTTGAAACTCATTTTCCGTCAAAACACACTGTCATTTTTTGGCACTATAACTCGGCTTCTAAGGAAAAAAAATGTCATAAACCGTGTTGTCACAACACTAATGAAGATTGCCGTTTTCGACCACAAAAAAGATATAACAGGTGGCGCCACTAGTTTCTTCTATTTTCGAAAAGTTCGGTTTCGTTTTGGACACAGGGTGTACAACACATCTGCATAACGCAATGCATTCTACACTGTAACAGTTTTATGGAAGAGACTCATAATATCCCCATCATTATATTAGGCTGGAGATGAACTTCATCGCCCGGTGTGAGACCACCTTCCCGCTTACTGCAGGTCTGAAGTGGCTTGAAAAAGTTCCATATTTGATCTCATGGTTTCTGGACTATGAAAAAAATAAAATAGAAAGTACCTAGAAGAGTATATCAGGTCCAAACGAAGATTCACGCGCTATTAAGGTTTCCCTGAAACATAATGCTGTTTTCAATATGTACGGGGGAAATAATGTATACATATTAATGTACTCTTTATGAAACTACGAAGGATGGCTAGAATGTCTCTGTCTCTCCTGTTATTTGGATAATTTCGCCTGTGTGCATTGATCGCCTGTGCCTCTGGTATGTGAAAATAGAAACACTCAGAGAAATATCGAAATCTTCGGAAGATGCGTTCATCTTTCTATTCTTGTCAAATGGGTAATTATAGAAGATCATGGAAACATCTCTGCTCATAATTTATTCCCAGATTTCGGGATTTGTGAAATTATTCTGGGAGAATCACTCGGGGATAATACGTTTACTCACCTTGCGATAGACCGCTATTAGAAAAAAAAAATTGAATAAGTTGTTACATAAACAAATACACGTAAATATCTTATTTCAGAATTATTTGAAAAATAAACGGATGTTGGAAAAGTCTTCGTCTGTTGTATGTAATCCGATATAAATTAGCTTTCCTGCCAAAGTATTATTTTACTCTCATCAGTAAGCCAGGAAAATGCAACAACACTTAGTTTCCGGTTAACAGATTATCATTTGCTTTGAAAATAATTATTAGAATTCATTCGAACACAATAAAACTGTAATCCATCTTTGAGAACTTTATGAACGCAGCGGTTAATAACTACCTGAAGTGCCTTGTACTAAAATAAAATTGAATTACTTCAACTAAATCGACAACTCCCTAATACTTTTTTCAATAATACCCAGAATTATTTTCGACAGTTGCAAAATCCCGAAATTATGACATAAAACAAACATCTGTTCCTTACATACATACACAAAGTAAGATAAAGCGATATTGGATAGAAGATTGGAAGAAACAACCGGAAGAACAATATTTGTTTTTGTTTTTTATTTGTTTTTTTTTTTAAATCTTTACCGACATATCTGACAAATAATTAACTTTGTAGCTATCCAGTGAAATATTTTTCTCCGATATTCATTATCAAAGATTATGGCATCTCTCTCATCTGTTTCTGTTCGTTCTGCTTGACACTAGGAGGCGCAGTCACCAATAAAAAAAAATAAAAAAAATCCCAGTAAATGAGTACATTTCAACCAGATAATAATTTATCGTCACGTTTCACACAGGCTGTTACGTAACAATTTCCTGCACGTGTTATCTACAATGGCTATCTGGAGCACGTGATGAAAGTGGCAACGTTTTCCCGCATTAATGTAATGGAGTTCTCAGTTATTCATTGGAAACTGGAGAAGGTCGATACCTTAAAAGAAAGATGTGGAAAACTATTCTGATGAAGCTTTTGCACATTGAGAATATTTTTTTTCGGGACTCTTTCCAACGAACGAACGTACATTACTTTCACTTGGGCAAAAGTTGTAATCGAATTTGTAATTATGAAGAAAACTTCTCTTACTTTTAATAACCAAAGTTCTGAAATTTAGAATCGGGACAAAAAAAGTTATTATCGCTTCTGGAAATACGTCAGAAGTCTTACGGGTCACTTATGACGTGTGGAGAGAGAGAGAGAGAGAGAAGAGGGGGGGGGGGGTAAGGTTATTTCACGGAGCGCGATTAAAATGTTTTTTTAAATAATTGATTTCTGTCATTCTTCCTATAACCGAATTATCATTTAAAAACAGTTTTTAAAATAAAAAAAAATTACAAATGTAAATACTGTAAAAGGCTAAGATTTTAAGTTTTAAATTTATAAGAAATCTAATATAATACGGATTTTATTATTTAAATGATTAGTTTATTTATTAAAATTTAAAAGATAGTGTTTAGGTTTTTTTTTTAATTAATTTTAATTTTTTATTATTTACATTTTTTAAAATTTATATTTAAATTTCTTTTTAATTTTGAAATTAATTATTCCATTTATTTTTTAAAGATAAAATTAAATTATTTTTTATTAGTTGTAGGAGTATTTAGCAACAGGATACAAACGTGCGGTGTCGCTTTAATCGCACAGACGAAAAAGAAATATCTGAACAAATTTTGATGAAATTTAGCAATTGGGACGGTTGGATTACTTCCATTATATTGAGAAATGTTTATTTGATTTTCTTGCTAATAGATTCTTTGGTTATGTGTCACAAGAATTTAAACTGCATATCCTCAACCTGTAACAAATTGCTAAATATAATATAGTGGCTCCCCCCAAACCAGTGATTTTTTTTTCCAGTCCTTTTTCCGTACACATATTCGAGTAATTGGTTTCCATGTTTCTAATTGTTTAATTATTCTTTCTTTTTGCATTCTGTTGATATGATTGATTATGCCAACCCATAACGTTCATGTGTAGCACACACGCAGTTATATGAAAATACCCTCCAAGACTAGCAAAAGCATAGTTTTCTGTTTTAAGTTTTAAATCATGCGAATCATAGGTGTGACGAACTCAATTAGAGTAAAAAATGGTTAATAAATTACCGATTACACAATTTCTGAAATTAATGATCTTCCGGACAACTTAAAAAAAAAAAAAATTTCAGCATCTACAGCAGTATTGAGGATAGCCCAAGGGTTAAAGATAAAGAAGATTGTTAGATTTTAATTGTCGATCGTTAGAAACATTGCGAGAGGAAGTTTGTTCGATAGGTAAACGGCAGTATCGCTGTATGAAGCGGAGCAGTTGGTTGGTTAACACGGATGTTACTTGACTGCTATTCAGATTTTAACATTTTTAAAGAGAGCAACAGATCATTAAGTCATGTGACAAAAAATGATTTGAATTAATAAAGAAAATGGACGTTTATTAAATGGATCTAATGCTGCCGACTGAAACGGCGTCTCGACTTTTAGAAGAATATCCGCAATCGTAGATATTTCTACAATTGAAGAAATATGAGCAATTGTAGATATTCGTGGGATATTTCTTGGTACATTAGAGAAAAGAAAGAATTCACGGTTGTTATGTGCAGAGTTTAGTACGCTTAAAAGTAAACTGAAGTTCACTGATTAAGTGCGTGTGTGTGGGGGGGGGGGATTTAAAGACTACCTGGAGGTAGTATAGCATTAGAGAAAACACTACCGATAGGTAGGTAGCTTTCTCAGAAGACTTTTTTGTGTGCTAAACAGTCAAGATCCCTGAGGGTACCTCAAGAAGCATTTCTTGTAGAAATGGGTGACGAAAATCTACTACGGAATGTCTGTGGATGAATCTAATAATAAAATAGTGCGGAAATGTCAAGCTAATGTTTTATAGCTGTAAGATATTAACAGGATCATCGACTTTTAGAGCAGCTGTAAGGAGAACTATTTACAATCTAACTTGCCCAAGATTTTTGTGATCACTCGCAAACAAAGACATAAGGAACGCATACGGGGTGGAGTGCTTGGCGCAGTGAGACGTGATGATCCATAATCACCGATTATAGAAGTTAGAAAGAAAATATGCCAGAGATCGGCATCTTTTGTTAGTGATGTTTCTGGACCCCCTCATCAGAATGGCAAGTGGGTGCGAACTAAGTCATAGTGTTTAGCTTGCAATAATACAAAATCATGTGTAATTTTGTAAAAGGCAAAATGATTTAACTCAGATTTAACAAAGAATTAATTATATGAGAAAATAAAATACTACTACAAAAAATTCGAGTCGTCCATAAGGTTAATTGGTTGGTCTCCAGGCAGGTTGCGCTTAAGGAAAACTCATCCATCTGCTCTTGAGACCGACTAACTCAGTTTCTCTTTGAAATACAGATCTCTCTGTCTAGAATATTTTTATTTCACTCCTTACTAGTTTTTTTTTTTTTTTTTCTGTATAATAAACAATTCCCATTTGAGACAACTGACGGACATGACGTGCCGTTTCCATGGCAACGATAGGTTCGCTTTTCATTAGCCATGCACTTTCTTAGGTAAAAGTAACGAAACTTTTTTTCTCTTTCTTTTAAAGAAACTAATAGAGCCCTTTCATGATAGGAACTTTTATAGCACACAAATGAGTACGTAAGCAACCTTTTAAACTGACGAATACTGCGTAACATCGCCGAAAGTTTAAAGGCATGTAACAAAGATGCTTCAATAATACTACTTGCGACTACTCTCTGAAAAGTAACTTCCTCTGTACAAAAAAAACTCTCCCTTTACTTCCCCCTAAGCCATTCCAAAGTTGGTGGGGTAGTGGAGGGGAAGCGACCCAAGAATG
Organism: Typopeltis vanoorti; assembly: GCF_054136105.1. Classification (NCBI taxonomy): domain Eukaryota; kingdom Metazoa; phylum Arthropoda; class Arachnida; order Uropygi; family Thelyphonidae; genus Typopeltis; species Typopeltis vanoorti. Next base: position 109,240,824 of record NC_143553.1, read on the forward strand.
TAAACGACCTTGTGAAGACTTTAGGAACCCCCCGCCCCCCTGAGCAATCAGGGCCTCATCAAATAACTCTATTGGGATCGTTCGCAATGAACGTATTGGAGTCAGTTAAATCCAAGAATATTGAAAAATAAAATAACAAATTCTTTAGCTCACCACAAAGTGCAATTTAATAATATCCATTAAATTGATTAATGACATTATGTCTTTAAAATTTAATAATTTTTTTAAGAAATATTTTATATATAATTATTATTTAAAATATATAATGATGTTTTTAAATAATCCTAAAAATAATTAAAAAGTCTTTAAAATATTTTTAAATTTGAAAAATATTTTACTTCTATTTTAATATACATTAGAATTATATTTATAAATATTATATTATTTTAAAATAATAGATTACAATAATATTATATCATATAGAATATGCTTGCAGTTGTGATCTACTGAAACAGACAACCGTTTAAAATATTTCAATGATGTTTCATTGTTGCAATGAACGCTCATTAAACAGCATGCAAAGCACGCGAATGAAATGTTCAACACGAAGCCATCACGTGTATGATTAAATTATAAATTTAGCCCGGGAAAGTAGAAACAGCAGAAATTTACATTTTACGAGGGCGTCTATCCTTTCTGCTAATTAGTTGTAAATGTCATAGCAAATAACGCAGTTTTTTTGCAATCTTATTTGACTCTCTGTTATAGTACACTTGGCTTTAATTTCAAATGGATTAGTGAAGGATTTCTCAGAGAAATATAAGTTGATTATATTTAATTTTTGCATTCAACATTCAGTATGGCTTACAACGAGTACTTTCTGTCGTTAAATTTCGTTTTTGTAATGAGATTTTGGTCCCTTAATATCATCCAATCTGTTCAAAGAGCTCACCGGATAATTTTATTTTGCATCAGATGGAAATATCAAAGGTTACAAAGGATATTGTATTAGACGAAATGAAACGAAACTGACAATTATGAACGGAAGAATGACCTGAAAATCATTATTCTTTTGAATCTTAATGTTTATTACTTGCTGGAAGGGTTACAATTTCGAACTTTTTGAAGAACACAAAATGAGATATTTTAATTAAAGAGAAATTAAAATATGTCGTTAAGAAAAGTAAACATTTTTAGTATCAAAATATTAATTTTCTTTCATTTTATATATATACGGATTAATTAAATTTTATTGTCTTCTTTCGTCTTTATTTCGAAAGGTCTGTGATTACAATTTTGGGAGTTCAATCAAGCTCGACGCTACCTCTGTTCTTTTCGATATTAATTTTTATTATCTGGTTATTTATGTCATATACAGTACTGTTCAATTATAAATAAATAATTCGTATATCCTATTTAAATAATGTGGAAAATTAATTCAGAAATACGGAATTGAAAAACACCAGGTATGTCTGCATATTTGAAACTCAAAACACGTATTTCCGCTTTTAAAGAATACAAAGTGAATTATCTTTTCTGCAGCAAAAAATAAACTTATTACATTTTTTGTAAAGTGACAATTGTTTACTGTAAATGGCGTTAAAGTAGATTTAACTCTTTATTCAATTGTTAGAGAACAATATCTACCTTTGTATGTTTCTTGTTAAAGCTCTGTTGATTAGCCATTCTTGCATATCGACACGCATCACCATGGCAACGCATGCTGTATTGTTGATTCTTCATTACGATGAGAACATTGTTAAGGGAAATGGACTATTTTTTTTCCTTTACATTTTGTGCAAATTGCTTCAAATTCCATCCGTTCTGCAATGAAATTATCAGATTTCTCTCGCAATTGAAGGAACAAAATACTTTTACATCTTTTCTAACTAGGTCTCGAATACCCAGCAGCAATAAGAAGAGGAAAATAAGCAAGGTAAGTAAAATTACAAAAGTTCTTTTAAAATATATAACTCGTGCTTCAGTAAGAGCATATTGATCGGAGTCTCAAAGAGGAGGAAAAAATACTTTGCAATGTGCTGTCTGAAACAGATATATATACTTTAGTACAGGGCGCAACACGTTTTTTTTTTTTTTCTTTTCATCCCAATCGATTTTTCCAAGTCTTCAGTCTTCACTAAATGGGAGAATGATTTTCTTGAAATCAATACGAAACTTCAAATATCTTTCTTTTTCTCTACTCTTAAAATCCAACTACATTTTTTAGATATCTATCAGTTAGTAAGAGATATGAAGAAAATTAATAGCTGCAGTCCTGATAGAGAAGCTGGGATTTAATCAGGGTTCTTTCTACTTTTATATCAGATTCATAAAGATTACTTCTCCGGAAACGGATTCCATTATGGAATGGCTCGATGCTAAAGGATATATCTAACAGAGTTTATTATCTGATATTTCAAGGAAATTGATTTTTTTTTTTTTTTTTTTTGCACGAGTGTTTTGGCATAAACGAAAATAGAATTTGTTAATATAATCGACAATTATCTGGTGTAATTCCAGAGGAAACCGCTAGATGGCAGAATGATAAGTTTTGTGAGTAACCAAACAATTGAAAATCAGTTTCGTCTAGAAATATAAAAAAAAATAATAATAAAACTTGGGTGTTTATGAACATTAATTAACAATTTAAGATTACTAGAATACATATATATTAACCAGAATATTCATAAAATTCGAAATATCTTTAATAATATTCCGAATTTTATAATTTTATAATTTTAAATACTACAAAAAAGTCATTTTTTGTAGTATTTTTTTTCTCCCGGTCGAGAGATTTCTTACTTTTGTTTATATTTTTTTTTACGTTTTTTTTTCTCGTCTTTAACACAGATTCAGATTTATGTCCTTTCTTCATCCCGTCTTAACAAATTCATAACATCGATATTCTTTTCAGCCTTCAAAACACTTAGTTTCGCTCAAATCTACTTCTCAATTGGAATCGTGCAGATAAAAAAAAAAAGATAAAGAAATATCTTTACAACACTTCTCAAAATCTCCCGAGCTTAGAATACTATTCTCACATTTCGAGTATTGCACTAATACTCCTACAATTTCTTGATTCCATCAGAGGGGACAATCTTCCTAATAGACGACCCCCCCCCCCTTTTCCACAGACTGCTTCTATTCGTCTCTATATATTATATATAGTTTCTGCATTATCCTTTTTTTTTGTTGTGGGTACTTTCGTGGGTGCTCCTCTACTGAACCGGCCACCGCTGTTCCTCCGAGTTCGTTTAATATGAGTAGTCACTGATCATCATCTACACATAGTTGTTTGAAATATACTAATTTCTCATCCTTTTTTTTTTTTTAATTTTATTTACCACTGTTCTTTGGAACTGTTTTCCCCAATGGCCACATCGATCTCATCATGTTTGCTTGTCCCGTACATAGTAGTTTTGCTATATGTATGTTTTATATCAAACAAATTGACAAATATAATATATATTAGAGAACCCTGGCATAATATAAATAAATAAAAATTTAATGAATAATTACAAATACACCTTTTATTTATATAGATTTTATAGCATGTTCTAAGAAAAAAATATATACGAAGTTCAATGGTCTGGATTTGTCGAGCAGGAGTGGAAACCCAGGGGTAACGGATGGCAATTCTGTAGCCAATGAAGTTTTAACTGAGGCCTGGCAGCATTGCCGTTATCCTGGGACGCTGAGTTTCGCTCTCTTGGGTTTCTTCCAAAATTTTGCTCCGGTGAGGGGGGGGGGGGAGGGCTTAGATTTTGGAGGGTTTGCCTTTGAGAGCATTTTGAGTCTCCGGGGAGGGTGTTCTCCGGCATGGCCTGGTGAGGGGCTATGTCAGTGGATGCTTTTCCCTGGAATGAGCAGTTCTGCTCAGTGGTGGGGGAGCCAACGCTGAGTTGGATGGTCTTTCGGCCACTATGGAGTGGTCTAGGGATCGGCCTAATTTTTAGAGAGGGCTTTACTTATTCAGTAGCCAATGAAATTTTAACTGAGGTTCGGCTATTGCATTACCCAGACATGACTGGAGCTTTTAGCTTAATAACACCCCATCCACACATTTTTTTTTCAATCAGATGAGGGAATCAATGACTCGGTCCATCCCCCCCCTCCCCAAAAAAAAAAACCAAGTTGAATAAATATTAAAAATGCAATACGTAATGGACTTTATAAAAAATAATTACATGAAATATTCCAAATTAAACATCGCTGGTACACAACTTTTCTCAATCAAATCAAGTTCTTCCAATCGCATAAATGCACCGCACTACAAATGACGAAAAAAAAAAAAAAAAGCCAAATAAGTGTCACTCATTTTTTGTGCGCGTTATATGGCTTTCGTACATATACTAACTAAAATTTTTAATTATTTTTTTCTGATTAATTTTTCAAATATAAAATATGTTTCATAAAACGTGCAAAATGTTTCACAAGTCTCGTTGAAGTTATAATTGTGAATCATTTCTGGAATGCATGCTTAATGGGAACAATAAATCTTCCAGAGAATTATACAGTACATGCTAACCACATCTCCCATTCACTCTGTTTGCTTATTTATTTGTGCATCTAAATGCGTTTCTAGGCGTTTTGGAATCGTGTCGTTATTATCAGTTCATCAAATATACAGACGACCTAAATGTCATATGCAAATATCAAATTCTGTCATACGCAATGTTGATTCTATTTATTTGTAATACTTAACTGAATGTATTCAGAGCCCAGTTACCTGCTAACTAAACAGTCCCTGGTTAAAGTAAACAGCTGAACTGAACACAGTTCAAACAGCTATGGGATCGTGTCGCATGTGTTTGAAAACAAGATAACTTGGTTAATTGAACTACAGTCGAAAGAATTAGCGAATTTTGTGCGAAATTCGAACGATACTCTGATCAAGTTAGATACATATCATTTACAATTTTCAGCTCGAAATCTTTCATTGAAGTTACGCAATTATATTTTAAATAGTGTTATTATATGTGTATTATTTTTCCCGATAGATGGCGGCAGTTGTTCTTTTATTGTGTTAGAACCCTGATACCACAATAGAATATGTACTTTGGTCTACTTAATTCAGAAAAATAGTCTAAATTTCTTTCGGATAAACACTTCAAGCGTTGTTTCATATTACAAAGTTTCTATGTGATATGAAACTAGTAACTTTCAAATCACGAAGTGTCCTTCTGAACAATATACTTTATTCAGGATATAATTTAAATTTTGGTGTTCAGAGAAAATTTAATTTTTATGTATGGCTTTTCCTTAATTTTTAATATAATACTTAATTTACTAAAATATATTATTTAGTACAAATAATTTTAAAGTTATTATGAATTATATTCTTTTAAATTAAGATTATTTTTCACTTCTTGAAACAAAACAAATTTGGTTCTTAAGGCAGTTTCCTATGTATAAATACAACACTGCGTGTGTTTTCTTTTTAAAATCTTTTCCGAATGGAAATTCAAATATTTGATATATTTAAATATTAGATTTAAATGCATAGTTATTGATATTTAAGTATATAAAAATTCATTTCATTTTAATACGTATTTATTTATATTTATATTATATAATATTATCTTTTCTGGCAGTTAAACTGCATGTGTTTTGTCATAAAAACATTACTTTAAAATGTTAGTGATATATATTTATGTAATATTTACAAAAAAAAACTAGTAAATGTACTGAATTGTCATCCAAGAAAATAATACCAGAAAATGTCGGGATTATTTCAAATCTTCGCAACTTATGGGAGTATGGAACTGTACTTGTATAAATAAGGCTCTTCACCGTTACATTTTTTATAGTGGTTCAAGAAAGAGACCACCAATAGAAAGACACATCGAGTTCTTCTTGTTTGGTGACATAGTGTGATGCTGAGCGGACATTTGTACTTAAGATCAACAATCAGGAACTATTCCAGGAGATAGGAAGTTTCTAGACCCGAGCGACATGAGTCACGAATACAGTCTCAGCGGGATTGCGTCCAGAGATAAAAGTTATCGTACTTGTCTCTGTCTAATGTTGGACCTAAGATAAAACTCAGAACAAACTAAGAAGTTCCGAGAAAAAAGTACATTATAAGTAAAGTTTTAAAAAAAAAATTACTGGATCATTACCTGATCGGATTTATTCTTCGTTATTAAATATTTTATATAAGTTGATAAATATATATAAATATGAAAGAGACATCAGAATTTAAAAAAAAAAAATCGCATTTATATATATATATATATATATATATGCGATTTTTTTTTAAATTCTGATGTCTATATATATATATATATATATATATATATATATATATATATATATATATATATATATATATATATATATATATATATATATATATATATATATATATATATATATATATTTGTATGAATCGAAATACATACAAAAATGAACACGTGAAAATATTTAATCACCAATACCAAACTAGTCCACAAAGATCTAAACGGTATCTTTGTCAATTGAGTTTTAATTTATATAAAGCCGGTTTGGTTGGCCGAGTGATTAGCGTACTCGTTCTCCAGCCAAGAGGCTGTGGGTTCGAATCCCGCGTTTATGAATGTCTTCCATCTTCATTAATACATTCATCCACCCAAGTATAGATACGCTCTCCTAATATGGACTCTTCCATTATATATACGGAAAAAAACATTCACCGACAAAGCCCCTCACCCGACCGTGCCGGAAAATTGCTCCTTTAAGGCAAAAACCTTATGAGAACTACTCATATTATTAACAATAGCCGAGCCTCAGTTAGAGCTTCGTTGGCTTCATCATTGCCAACAGATAAACGCGAGAGATGACTTCACCCAACAGTGGTTTAAAAAGCAAGCTATTCATCATCATCATTAATTTATATAAAAATTATTATATTAAACTACAGGTATAAGAAGTTATTTTAAAAATTTAAAAATAATTTTAAAAATTAAATAAAGATTTTAATAAAATCTTAAACTATATTATAGTATCTAATAAAAGTTAAATTTAATTTCAATATATCTTATTATATCCAATACGTTTTCTACTTTTAAACTTCTTTTATTTCTTCGTTACCAAGTGGATACGATATGATGGCTCTTTGACTTCTGTCACCTTAACCATTTCGTTAAGGACGGCCTTATTACAGAAATATTCAGGCGAGAGCGTGATTAACTAGCAAAGCTCACCAAGGCACTTCATGAACGTGCCTGCAGCTTTCTGTTTATACAAAATTATTTTGGCAGTTAATTACTTCGAAAATGTCATGTCGTGCACAAATAAGCCGCGTAAGGTAATACTACCTGTTAAGAATGGAATATTTTTCTAACGTTTATTTATGTATTTTTTCCTGCTTTTTTTTTTTTTTTTACTGAAACGCTACACCTAATTGCCGCCAACATAATTATTCCTTTGACATCACCCTGTTTTCGCTAATGAAGGATTTAATTATTTCTAGATTAAGAAAGATGGGGGTGTCCCTTTAACATTCATTTGCATAGTTATTTCCCCCCCCCCCCCCTCTGCTTGTCTAGAAACGAAGTTTAAGAGCAGTAAATTATTACAATTTACTGGAAAACGTATGACTTGTGCCAGATGGATCCAATGTTCTCTGTCTAATAGCTTTTTAAATAAAAATGTCTGTCGAATATTACCTTTATAACAATAGCAATAAATGAATTATCGGTCTATTGAAGTTAGTTAGGCCTAAGTGTTAGTAAGTTAAGCTTAATTGTTAGTAAGTTAGGCTTAAGTGTTGGTAAGTTAAGCTTAAGTGTTAGTAAGTTAGGCTTAAGTGTTATATACATTCTGAATCTTCAACTTCGTTGTGTTGATTTAAGCCATATGAAAAATGGCTTACCATTTTACTAAAAACCGGTACAATTTTCCTGAAATCTCTTATTTATCTGCCGATTTTCACCACTTAATTGGGTGAATTAGAAGTATTCTCACAGCAGTTTCCTGCGAGATCAGTATATTTTGCATGTCAATTTAATTTGTGTGTTCTTCAGCCAATTTGCCGTTTTTGTGGTAAGGAATTTCAATTTTCCAGGAAAAATAACATAAAAAACGCATGTATTCTTAAACGTTTATTAGTAGTTGCGTCAGTTTAAACCCGATAGAAAAAATGTGTTTTGTTGTTGAAAGGACAGAGTTCGAATTCAAAATAGAACGCGGGAAGTCTTTATGAGGCTTTAAAAGCTAAAGGTCAGTTAACCGGTCTCATGTGGATATGGTAGAATTTTATCTCTGGAAACTCTGGTTTTTATTCTAGCAAAAACAGACCAGCTGGTCGAAGAACATGCGCAATTAACACAAACGAAATAATGACAGTGTATCCATTTACTGATCTTACTTACTCTGGGATATGGCTTAACAACCACAACTTAATATTAGTGTTGTTTGGAAACAATCCAGACTATCTTTTCTCCCCCCCCCCCCAATAATAACATGTACAGGCTTTTGTGCGATTCGTATTATTGCTACTTAACTTTAAGAAATTCGTTAAAATCATATTCTAATATAATTACTGATTACGTAAGTATAATTACATATCTCAGTCCGTATAGACGAACCCCTTTGGTCGGAAAGACCTGGGTTCGATTCCCGTCAGTGACGTGAGGAACCTTTATCTAGACGAAAGGTGAGTTATCGGGTTCTCATGCAGGAGGTAGGAGATTTTTTCACCCGGAGACTCGGGTTTTTCATCCACCATAACAGGCAAACCGTCCCTTGAACATATACGCATCTACAGGCATAAAGCACTCCGGGAATGAGGATTCACAGACCTATTCCGTGGGATTTCTGGTTTCGAATCGTAACAGGCCACTAGGCGTATTATGTAAATGAAGAAGAAGAAGATGGGGATATTATGGTGACACCATGTCTTTGATCGAGCGGTTGCTAACAGAGCAGAGCAGCTTATGCATGTGTGAAGCATTCTTCGAGAAAAAGCTGCCATTTTGCTAAAAGTTATATCACGGGAACTGACCTAAAATGTAGCTGTATGTAGAACTGTGGACATAATTCATTGCATTTTAGAGAGAAGAAAAAACATAGAATACTTTACCCGTCCATCTTGTTGATTGTTCGAGAAAATGTCGACGTGGTGGATGGAGTCCATCGTCTGACGTTAGACTACAACATTTTTGTGGCTTGTTAAAAATACTGTGCTTAGATTCTCTAAAATCTATGCATATTTCCGTTGTTTTTGTTGCTTGTAATTAGAGTAGACAGCGTGTGCTATTCATGGGGTTTTCGAACGCAAAGAGAAATCTGTGTTTTTCCAGAAAGAAAAGACCATATCTGTAAGAGAAGAACTAATACTTTCAAGATATTTACGTTCTCATTACAAATGAGCACTTTGTACTTAAATATCTCAGTATAGAAGGAGTTGACAAAAAATGTCTTTCGGAGTTAACAAACAAAAACTAGTATATAATCCCATCATTAATTTTTAAGCACATGCTGGCTTAAAATTACTTTTTGAACTTTGTGTATTCAAAGAAGCGGTTTTAAATTTCTATTTAGGTTGCAATTTTTTCCACGTAAGTAACCAAGACTAACCTGCTATGTCTGTTGATGTTTTATCACATACCTACGGCGCTGATGTGCTTGTTCCATGCAAATTGAGCTCACTTTAATTTGTATTTCTTAATAAAAAGTTGAAGTTTTAACTTTATAGTCTTTTCCTGTGTGCTTTAACTTTCTCTTCTTCGCTAATACTATATACCATCACAAGGCTGAAAAACTATCCTGAGCACTCAGACTAATGGACGAGTATTCTTTTGCTAATCCTCTTTTCAAAACTCAGAACACACCGAGTTAGATTCCAGAAAAATCTCCTTTCTTCCATAATGTTGTCTATGTTTTGCTGCATTTGTTCTAAACCAATCTGTGTTTTCTTGTGTCTTCTTTTTAATCTACTCCTTTCCCATGTTCTCCTGAATTTGTTCAAAACCAATCTGGTTTTTGGACTTTCATTTTTTTTAAATTTAAATTTCCTCTTCGTGTTTTTTTTTTTTTTTTGACGAACCTTCTCCCCCCCCACGATATATCTATACTCTTATTTTACACGCATTTTTATTTTGAAAATACCTATGCATTAATTCAGGCGTTAATTAGGTGTGTCCCTGTAATAGTATAAAATGAATAAAGATATAAAAAATTAATTTATTCAAAAACAATAATAAAAACTCTTAGTCCGCTACTATGGTGATATGCTATATAGGTTTATAACATTCCATGTTGGGAGTCATGTAAACACACACACACACACACACACACACACACACAGAGGTTATCTTCTTGTATCTATTTTCGTATATATTTCCTTTATTTCGTTTGTGTTTTCCTTCATTACTTGATATTTTAAAACTGCATATTTTGATTTAGAGCCTCCGCAGTTCACTTGTGTGAACTATTGCTTCCTCAGCGTTGAAAATCATCGCGTTGTACTCTGTCCCATTTTGTGTGTAAAATGGATACGATGATGAACGAAATGTTAATAAATAAAACTGCACTAACCCAATATCTTTAGTTGCTTCTTTCTGTCATCAATCCCAACCAATCCAGATAATGAAGGTGTGAGGTGCGTTCTCGATTTGATGAAAATCTTTGTTGGTTGGTGACAATCTTATAATTTAAGGAAATTCTGGATTTCTTCATAAAAATATGCATATGAATAACTATTTCTTCGAAAAAAGAACTTTCCTTGCCAGACCATATTATTAGGATTCACAACTTATACAGAAGTGATACGAATCATTCATCAGGCAGCTGATGGAGAATATGGAATTACTTGAGTAATAGTTTGTTCTTTGTGCTTAAATTGCCGTGTCGATTAATCAAGGGATAGAGTTGAGCGATAGTTTTGGATACTTTCACACAGATGTTCCTGATATAGTTGCTGACGTACAATCTTTTATCTAGTAGAAACTGTGGGATATCTGCCATGTAGATTGCGAACAAAAGTGGGGACAGCAGTAATGATCCTTACGGAATTGTAGCCAAAATTCTGGGGGTTGAGTTTTTTCTATTAATTTTGACCTGCATCTTTCTATTGGCGAGATATGACCTGATCAAATGTATCATCTTCAATGATATGTTATTAATAATAAGTTCGTCAAGCAAATCATAGTGCCAGATTTTGTCAAATGCCTTCACGATGTCAAGGAATACTGCTTCCAGTTGTATCCCGTAGTAATGTACTCAAATAAACGATCGATTTATTGGGTGGTACTAAGATTTCGACGAAAGCCAAATCTTCATACTGTATGAGATTTAATCTATCAGCTGATTTTTGAAGTCTGGAGAGGATAATGTTTGGGCAATTTTTCCTAGATTTGATGAGAGGCTGATGGGGCGATAATTTTAAGGTAAATGAGGATCTTTCCCCGGCTTTTGAACTGGGATAATGTCAGCAATTTTCCAAGTGGGAGGGAAATATTGCATTCCAAGGATTGCATTTAGGATGTCGACAACAAGCATTATATGTTTCCGAGGTAGTAATTTGATAACATTTTTATGATGCCATCCGGTCCTGGAGCTTTTTTTTATTGTGGAGATACTTGATGATGTTAATTATTTCTGCTGGTGAATGTAGGAGTAAACGGATTTGAATTATTGCAGGTTGTTTTAGTGTGCGTCTAACATGGCGATGCACCTTATATACATGATGGATGTTGAAATTTTCATATGCATGACTGCACTGTTTTTCCAGATTACATGCTATCTATGGCTTCTGCTTTTTCAGCATCAGTGTGTGTGTGTGTGTGTGTGTGTGTGTGTGTGTGTGTGTGTGTGTGTGTGTGTGTGTGTGTGTGTGTGTGTGTGTGTGTGTGTGTGTGTGTGTGTGTGTTAAACCCTAATCTGATTGGATAGGGGGAAGATTTGCGTTTGTTTCTGAGATTTTTTAAGAATTTCCATATGGAATGATCTGTTGGGTTAAGAGATGATCTTTTATTTTCCCAGTGCTGGTTTCTATGATTTTTGAGAGCTTCTCTGACTGAACTATTCAGTTTGTTGAGGAGTGTTTGTCTTGAGGAGCACGTGTCTTATGATATCTTTTCCATAACACACGGATGTTTTCTGTAAGGCCGTTAGGCTTATAAATAGATGTAGTTTTGGTGACTGCTGCTAGTGCTTTGTGCTTGGTACTGGACCAATGTATTCGGAGAATACTTTTGATAAATCTTTCCCAAGATATAAAGGAATTAGGGGGAGATAGTTGTTCTTGATTGCCTAATTTAAGTAAGATAGGGTTGTTGTGTGAGGACAGCTCATCCAGTGATTGAACGTCGTATTGGTATTTGACGTTCTGTCAGATAGCAATATCTAAGACATGATCTGTCAAGAGGACTGTGATGAGTAGGCTCAGTAGGCTCAGTAGGCTCAATATTGAGCCACTATAAAGCATGCGACCTTTTTAATTGGTTGTATTACTGTTCAAAGCTGAACGCTTGGAATTCAGATCCTCATCAATAATAATGGACTCCCTTATGAGTAGAATGGGATCTAAATCAACCAACAGTAAAATTTTGAGTGGTGAGTTGTAAGCAGCTTTGAGTTTACCAGCTGTGTTGGTGTTGACTTCAATTTGTAATCTCTAAATTTGTAGTTGATGGGTTGATTATTGAATTGTGCTTAATTTAATTTTTACCAAAAATGGCAGTGCCATCGCCTCTGTAATCCAGCCTGTCATTTCTGTAGAGCAGCTATCCTTTCAATTTCAGATAGTCCGCAGGTTGTAGGTGAGTTTCAATTATTAGAATAATAATAACTGGATTGTATCATCCAGTATAGTGAAAATTCTTGAAGTTCCATAATCTTGTTTGGTTAAACCCGGTGCATTCCAAGCGGCAATTAAAAGGAAGTTTAGAAGAAATTTATTTCTAATCATAAGCGAGCGCAGTTAGGATAGAGTGAGTTTCTTGAAGGAATCTTGTTTGTAGAAGTTAGTGATGGATTTGAATTACTGAAATCTTGAAGCATGGTAGCGAGTAAAGCAGTAATGATCGCAGTCAGATAGGATGAGTTTGATCTTGGCGCATTGTTTTCATGGGGCGAGCGTACGTTTTGCCCGTATGATGAATATCCACTTTCTTTATAAACTTTTCTTGAGTTTGCGAAAATTCTGCTTCCTTTTATTGTGTGCGAGGTTGAGCGGAAGTTGAGCGGAAGAATGGCCCTCATCAATTTGCCAGATGAGGGCCATTGCATTTACCACATCTGTCCGGTGTGGTTTCTAGGCTTAGCACGGGTATTAGTGGGGTGGTTCTCTTCACATTTCAAACACCTGTAATCAGCTCTACATAAGTTTTGATCATGGCCATATTTTTGACATGCGTGGCACTGCCACGCTGATGTTCTTCTCCTTAAAGGTTCAGGGTAATCCTGAGCCCACAGTGCGATCTTAAATCATAAATGTGCTTGTGAATTTTGAATCTCCTCCAAAACTAGTGGCATCGGTCTCTTGCCACTCTAAACATTCTGCTTAATTTGACCGGAGGCAGTCCGTGACAGCAGTGATCAGTCGCTATTTCCTCCATAGTGATATCTTCAATGACTCCTCTCAGAAGTACTTTTAGGTTTTTTCTGAGCTTAGGGAGAATGTGTGACATTGCATGTCGAGGTTGTCCATTACCCTGGTTAGATGACGATAGTTTCCTACTGTGGTGGACTTGAATCTTTCTGCCTTCATCCGTGTTTTTAGCCCATGAGTAGCCAATTTCTTTATCACTAACGACTGAAATGAGCGTTGTCCATTTGTTTTTTTTTTCTCGTAGGATGACTGGAGGCACCTTCTCTTTAACAAGGCTAGAAGGATCACTATTACGGGTGTCATCTCTGCGCTTTTTACGCGTATGCAATTCTTGAAATTCTTTAGGTGGAGAAACAACCAAGTCAATTATTTTCTCCTCTTCTCTCGTGCCATTCCCTTCTCTGTCACTATTTGTCACTGAGTAAAGGTTTAAGTATCATGGCCACTCGATTTCAAAATGCTTTATTAGTTTTTTAAGCAGCTGAAGTGCAAGATTTTATCAATTTTTGGACGTATCAAGATTATCCATAATTTAAGGAAGTAACTTACCTGAGAAACAGCTACTTCGCTCAAACACTAGTAAAAAATTAACGTTCAAATCTCATTCCCAACAAATTCCCATACTCCCATAACAATCCAATCCGAAATCACTACTTTTCTCAATTGACAATTGACATTAATGTCTTTAGGGGTGAAGCAAGGTGCTTTTGATATTCCCAGCTATCTGTTACGGTTACAGCAAGGGAAAAATTTTATGGGCAGTTTGCTCTTCCTGAATGGGTATGGAGATTAAGTATCGCTACAGGAAGTTAAAATGGCTTTTGGTCTTTTATGTTTAAATATATCCGTTGCCTCGTAGACTACAGTTGCTGAACTAGATCGTTGGGGTGTATGGACGTTTTTAGAAAAAACTTTGTTGCTAAAGATTGCAGGAAAGAGAAGATAAAAGGAATGGGCGTTTAGAATCATTCGCAAGCACTTGTTTTGTACACGTTGCAGTTCGAGAATATTAGTATTGGAGGTATGCCTCCAGGCTGGAGAAGCATAAGTGACTATGGGACGAATCGTCAGCTGGTATAAAAACAATTTTATTCCGTTGTTTGGCTTGCTGTTCCTGTAAATTAGGGGGTAGATCTGGGAGATGGCTTTAGATGTCTTTGCACACGTAGTCTTCATGTGTTGGTTACAAGTTAATTTTTTGTCGAACACGACGCCATGGTATTTTGTTTCTGTCTGCCAGGGAATTTTAGTATGGAATAGTAAGACGTTTCCTGCAGGAGAGATCGACCTTTTCGTGAAAAGAATGGCTGAGCTCTTTTGAGGATTTACTTGTAGTGTCCATTTGGAGAACGATTTCTCTAACTTCAACTACTTTTCTCCTTAGAGTCCTTATAAGGACTGGCTTAAAGGGGCGAAGCAAGAATGCTTTTCATCTTCCCCGTTATCTGTAGAGGACCGTGTAGGGATAAGGTGTTATTGAGCTATTAATGCTCTGATCATGGCAGGAGGGTAACAGCAATAGCCGAACCTGAGTTAGAACTTCATTGGCTACAGCAATGCCATCCATTACCCTCCAAAGGTATTAATCGCCGTATCTCACGGTCGATTAATCTTTCCAACTACTTTTCTCATTTCGTGTTTGTAATATATGAGTTAGAATGATAGCAGTTAAGGAAAGGTGTATTAAATAAAATTAGTTTCTCCTTCTTTCTCTTTTGCCTTATGCCATCTATTTGGGGGTAAGCCTTTTTTTTACATGATCTTTGTTTCTATATGATACGATCTTACCCGTACGATCCCAACCAACTTGTCGCAGAGCCTGAGGGGTGGGGGGAGATATTTTTTTGTCTCTAGAAGTGTGTGTGTTTAGGAGGCTTGTTTGCCTGTTCTGAAGAAAGAACCCCCCCCCCACACACACATACACCTCTGTGTATGTGTGTGTGTATGTGTGTGTGTGTGTGTGTTAAAATTAACTTTTAACCAACTCACCTTTAGTCCAAAGAGACCAGTAAAGGTTCCTCATGTCATGGATGAGAATCGAACCCAGGTCTTTTCCGACTTTCGTCTATACTGACTGAGCTAAGGAGGCTCTTTAAATAAAATTAGTTTATTAGAGAATATTCTAACATTTTGAAACTTTTAAATTACTCTTTCTCTAATTATATTTAAATGCATTTAATTAATATTTAGTTAGTTTAAAATCGATCCAATCTAATGGATCCTACCATTAATATTTTTTTTTCAAATTATGGCATAATCGTTTACTTTGTGTGAATTGTGAATATTTATACGCACCACATTTGTGATCTACTGACCTGCTCCCAAATCTGTTAAGAAGTCTCACCTTTGCCAACCAGACTTGGGCTCATCACAAAAAACGCCATTTATATTCTTTTATTTTCAGTGTCGGTAGCAGGACGGAGTTTGGGGACTTTTAGATGAAATAATGTTGACTTACTCGGAGCAACGTCCGAATAATTCGTTTCAGTGCACAGAACAACTTGTCTTCTCACTGCAGGCGTTTTGTCACACACACACACGCACACACAGAAGAAAAGTGTGTGTGTGTATTCGATTTAAATCCTCAACACCGACTATCTCTTTGAATTCCTTGAGTGCTGTATAATTGAATTTCCACTTGGGTGGAATGGTTGGTAGTTTCATGCCTCGTCTCTCTTTTATGTTTATTGCAAACTGCTACTCGCCATAAACAAATTGCTAAACATTCCTATTGAAGCACCAAACGTCGCGCCCGCTACGCTAAAAATTACAGGTAAACATATTCAAAGCCATTCTCAGCAGACACAAGAATCGCACGACTTTAAAAAAAAAAAAAAAAAAAACGAATAAAAAGATTTAAAATAAATCGTGCATATTCGATGATGCTGATATCTATCATGATTAAAATTTACAACAGAGAGCGCTTTAAACAGATAATAGAATGTTTTGTTGCTTTCAGATAGCTTGGTTCCAATATTCTATTACAACTGTATATAAGTGGATAAGATTTCTTTTTTTTTTTTTATCAGGCAGGTGGAGCCACCTGGTTGAATTATGACTGGCGCCATCTAGCGGGCTGGTAATTTCAAAACCATAAACCGTACGTCTGCTTGCGTATATAATAATGAACAGGACTGCGTTTGATAAAAATAAGAATATTAAAAGTTTTCAATTTAATTATTTAACTTTTACAAGTCCAGAACAAGCAAATATGCATTCTAATAATACTTTTTTAATCGAAACTTCCATCTTTTGCCATATCTGGAAGAAATTGAATTTCACGCTAATACAAGAGACTGAATACGTCTTATTGAGGAATACCAGATGTTGTTTGGTTCTTCGGTCCAATCAACAAGCTTTCAAAGAGTTACCGAGGTCTTGCGTACAATTAAGATCAGCGAGTTTAAAATAATTGTGCTCAATACAATAGCAAGCTAGAGCTCTTAGACTGCTAATATTGATCGCAACTGAAGTCTAGTTGCCCTAGGCTGTCTGATAGTGAGACGTATCTCCGCGTGCTAGGTTAGGTAACGGAAAGTTGGGTATTGATTGCTGAAATCAGACTTTACTAAATGGGAGAATGATTTTCTTTGCGTCAGCAATATTGGGTCTTTGTTTCTTCGTACAAAGAGAAAGAGAGAGAGAGAGAGAGAGAGAGAGAGGTGGAAAAGCAAAAAAAAGGTATACATTTATGCAGTGGGAGAACGAGTTATTTCAGTTCTTTAAAGTCTTTCGATAGTATTTTAAAACTGTCCATCTGCATAAATTTTATGATTTTTTTTAAAATTCTGGGTATTCACCAAGTATTCGGTGTTTGTGTGGGACCTATACACATAGGGTTCTGATTGCATCACCTTTCGTGAAATTCAAATTAAGAAACCAGTTTTTCTGCAAATATAGGCCAGGATTATTTTGTTGGCATTTCAATAACCGATATTTGAAGAGAAAGTCGCCCCTCTAATCCTTGAGGGAGCGAGGTATGACTTGCTCCCTCCTCTTTCAAACATTAAGTGTTTGGAATCAGCTTACTAAATTGCTGATTCCCTCTTTTTTATTAAAATTTGAGTTTTTTTTTATTTCAACAAGAAGCCTTTGCAAGGAAATTTTAGAATTTCCTAGAAATAAATACAGATCAATAAAGATTTTCTCATCTACTTTGACGTATTGTTTTACTTCTGGGAAACTACCAGTGGAAACTAGAAATCCATCAACTGTATTGTACTAATTTGCATATTTTTGGATTTGAAATCACATACAATTTTAATTCCAACCAGAAGATCGTAGTTCACAGATGTTCATCTATAGAGTTTCGTACCTTCACGTTACCTAAACTTAATTTCCACAAAGAATTCCTCTTAGTCTATGACACCTCTTTGGCTGAAATCTATAAGAGAGAGTTTTAGATTTCGTATTCAGTAGAAGTAATTTCGATGGTTTTTTTTTTTTTTTCAGTAAAGTTACGTTAGATAGTCTTAGACGTCTGGCTTGTGCCTAACACTTTTTTACCGCAAAAATACAGCGAATTTGAAAATAAATACTAATCATTCATCCACACTGGTACCATTAGGCATCACAGTGTGTAGGTCTTAGCTATCATGGAGATAAAGTGAAAACCAATCAATCAACCCTTTAAAGCAATTCAGCGCGATTAATAGTTAAAAAGGAGACCCTTAATTGATTTTTTTTGCTAACAGAAAATTAATTTTTCGTATATATTGATACAAAAAGGCTAGATTTCTTAATTTTAGCTTTTTACGAACTGAGTGGCGGATTTCATAATGTTTTCCATTTAGATCATAATTGGATCCTTTTTTTCTTTAATTTAAACAAATCTTTAGTAAACGTATTAAGATTTTTCCTTAAAACTACTTGCATTTCTATCTGGGATGAGTAAAGGAATTTACTTTGATGAAATTAAAAAAAAAATACTGGACTTTACCAAGTTGAATAATCACTTATTGACGAAATGAATTGAATCCTTTTCCTCCAGAAACGGGAAACTCACCTGAGAACCAACTCGGTATGTTATGGCAGACATAGTTTGTAAGTTAGTTGCATCGTCAATAACCAATCGTCGCAATTTTCTCCTGGATCAACGATTAGACGAACCGTTTTCATTACAGAGATTTAAATATGACCTCGAAAGGTCACAGACAATCTAAATACACCAGAGTGTTTTTCTTTTTTTTTTCACTTTTATCTAAATGCCTCACGATGAATAAATAATGGTTAAATAATCGTAGTTTGATTTTAAAGAAACGCGTTTTTTGCGTTAACATGACTTAAATTTTCATAACAAAAGTTATCGCTGAATTTTCAAAGAATTCCACTTTTACTTCTACTGATAGAATTTAAGTAGAAGTAAAAATGGATGAATAACTGGGTTTGAGCCAGTTTAGAGCTTGAAGAACCTTTGTAAGAGCTTTTACAACAGAGGATAAGTTGTCTGGTCTCATGTTGTGGCGTAAACATTTTTCATCCCGAAAAACAAACACACCATCCAAAAGAAGCCTCTTATTTGCACCTGCGTTAATTCAAAATAAACCAAACATTTTGACATTTGATTCTGTCTTTGGACAACACCCTCCACTTGAAGCTCTTTAGCTTTCAAAATTGTTTAACAGTAGCTATTTTGAAATTTAATCGACTTTTAACGTCTCGCGTGATGTTTCCACTATTGACTCAACACCCACTTCTGTGCAAGCTGTGAATCTTGCTGGGTCATATTAGTTCATCTCAGACCATGTTTGCCGTTGCAATACCATTCAATATACAATATTCAGTGAAATGCAAAATATATCACTCTCGTCTCAGAGTTTATTGTTAATGCAAGGGAAAGCAAACCTTAGCAAAAATACAAAATTATTCACACTTGAATGCATGCCTTAGTGAAATATCGATCAGTATTTCACTCTTCTCAGAATAATTGGAACCGCTATAAATACTCAGCAAACTTACCACCTCTTGTTCTAATGGAAACGCTATTATAAACGCAATGAAAACTCTTCTGGTATTTAAATTAATCGAAAAGTACACTGAATTCCAATACTCTAACGAAACTTGGTAATTTATTCCGGAGAAGAATCCCAGATTGTACTTCTCCCATGGTATCCTAAACTCCCGTTATGCTCGTCCGTAGAGAGGGTATTGAATCCTCAATTAATACCGTTCATTTCATCTCTTCACTCTTTCAACAATCAAACTCAAGCAGAGTCTTTATTATCCTCCGGTTTCCCAACCGAAGATTCCATCTCCTGCTATTTCATCTGTAATCGCGAGGGATTAGCGCATTCCATGAAAGCGACATTTAGCCCACCAACTATGTCAACTTTACCTGGAATGATTAATCTATAAATATGTTTACCAAGGCATATTTCACGGCTGGATTTTCCAATACCCTTCGAGACTCGAAGTCATCATTCTGTAAAATGATTTCATCCTTTAGAAGCTTCGACGATACTTTAACTTGCTACAACTCACGTCCTAATAGTTCGCTAACGAGAAGGAATCGCTCCTTCCAAGTCTTCGGCGTACAAGTAAATGGCTATTTATAATCTTATGTGATTCTATCTAGTCACGTTAGAATAGGACGTCCAGTGCCTAGCTTTACATAGATAATAGTGACACGACAAGCTCCGTTATTCTACAGAGTGTAATGATAATGAAGAACTGCTCCATTCAAGAACTGTTGTAAGCTGCTGTGCACTGTACATAGTAGTTTAACCAAAAGCCATTTATGAAACTGTTATGGGAGTATAGTTGCAGAGATATTTTATATAATAGTAGTTTACTGTCATTGCTGTACATTTATTCAAAAACTATTAGCGTTACTGTGAAGTAACAACGTGTTATAATGCTGTTATCCGTTTGCTACATTTTATGAATTCGATAAATTTAACTGCAATGTTACAATCTGCACGATGAAAGTCAAGTTTAGTTTGCTGCAATCCAAGCCAAGACATTTTGTGGATTTTATTTCATAATATTCTCATATTATTTCATAATTTTCATATATATCAATAATTTTTCATAATATTTCATCGTCATAATAATAATACTTAAAAGGACTGGCTAGCTAGACGAAGCAAGAATGCTTTTCATCTTACCCGTTATCTGAAGAGGACAGTGAAGGATAAGGTGTTATTGAGCTACATAAAGCTCTGATCATGGCAGGAAGGTAACAGCAATAGACAAGCGTCAGTTAGAACTTCATTGGCTACGGCATTGTCATCCATTACCCTCCCAGGATACCCATTTTAGTCGCCTCGTACGACATGCATGAGCTACATTGGGGCTATTCTTATCCCGGCCAACATACGGGAGTATATAATAATAATAATAATAATAATAATAATAATAATAATAATAATAATAATAATAATAATAATAATAATAATAATCCTTATAAGGACTGGCTTAATGGGGCGAAGCAAGAATGCTTTTCATCTTCCCCGTTATCTGTAGAGGACAGTGTAGGGATAAGGTGTTTTATTAGCAATTAAAGCTCTGATCATGGCAGGAGGATAACAGCAATAGCGGAGCCTCAGAACTTCATTAGCTACAGCATTGGCATCCATTACCCTCCAAGGGTATTGGATTGAATGAATCGAATGAATCAATCACCCATCTCACGGTCGATTGTTTCCTCTATCAACAATTAATAATAATAATAATAATAATAATAATAATAATAATAATAATAATAATAATAATAATAATAATAATAATAATAATTGACAATTGATATTTATGTCTTTAGGGGTGACGCAAGATGCTTTTCATATTCCCCGCTATCTGTTGTGGTTACAGTGAAGGTAAAATTTATGAGAAGTTTGCTCGCCCTGAATGGGCATAGAGATTATGCATCGTTATAGGAGGCTAATATAGCTTTTGGTCTTCTATATTCGTGCAGCTTGCTGAACCAAATCGTTGGGATGTGTGGACGGCTTTAGAATAATAATAATAATTGACAATTGACATTTATGTCTTTAGGGGTGAAGCAAGATGCTTTTCTTATTCCCCGCTATCTGTTGTGGTTGCAGTGAAGGTAAAATTTATGAGCAGAATGCTCGCCCTGATTGGGCATGGAGATTATGCATCACTAAAGGAGGCCAATATAGCTTTTGGTCTTCTATATTTGAATATGTCCGTTGAATCGTATGCTGTAGCTTGTTGAACCAAATCGTTGGGATGTGTGGACGTCTTTAGGAAAAACTTGGTGGCTAAGGATCGTAGAAAAGAGAAAATATAAGGAATATTTGTGTCTCTGTGGAGTTGAATGTTTCTAACATACCACGGGGCGTTCAAAATCATTCTCAGGCACTTGTTCTGCACTCGCTGTATTTTGATGATGTTAGTATTAGAGGTGTGGCTCCAGGCCGGAGAGGCATAGGTGATTATAGGACGAATCGACATCTGGTATAGTTACAATTTGATTCTGTTGCTGAGCTTGCTATTTCTATTAATTAGCGGATAGATCTGTGCTATGGCTTTAGATGCCTTTGTGCATGCAGACTTGGTGTCTTGATTGAAAGATAGCTTTTTGTCGAGAATTACACCCAGGTAATTTGTTTCTGACTGCCAGGGAATTTTAGTATTGAATAGTAACAAATCTCCTACAGGAGACATTGGCCTTTTTGAGAAAAGAACGGCTGAGCTTTTCTGGATGTTGACTTCCAATCTCCACTTAGAGAACCAACCCTCCAGCTTTAGAATGTTTTCTTGAAGCTTTCTGGTAATGAAAAGGGGTCTGAGAGATCTGGTTAGTATTGCCGTATCGTCCGCATATAGGGCCAAAATGGAAGTCATCGGATAGTGCGGGATGTCTGACATGTATATAGAGAACAGTAATGGAGCCAGTAGAGATCACTGCGGCACTCCAGCAAAGATGTGGCGCTGGGAGGATGTAGAACCGTTGATTTTTACTTGCATTGATCTATTTTGAAGATATGGGTGGATTAAATGAACCATTTTAGGTGAGATGCCGGCTGAGATAAGCTTGTGCAGGAGTCCAAAATGCCAGATTTTGTCAAATGCTTTGGATAAGTCTAGGAAAACAGCGCCTGTGCACTGGCGCCAGTTGTAGCTGGTTGTGATGTATTCAACAATTCTGTGGATTTGCTGGGTAGTACTATGGTGTTGACTAAAACCAAACTGTTCTTTTGGAAGGATGTTTAGGTCATTTATTGAAGTCTGAAGTCGTGAGAGGATGACCTTCTCTGCAACCTTACCCAGATTTGAGATGAGACTGACTGGACGATAATTTTGGGGTAGGTGTGAATCTTTGCCTGGCTTATGTATGGGAATTACGTCAGCCAATTTCCAGGTGGAAGGAAAATAGTGAAATCTTAAAATTGCATTTATTATACTGGTCAGGTACACTACTGCCCTCCGGGGCAGAAGTTTAATCACACGATTAGTAATGCCGTCTGGTCCAGGAGCTTTTTTGTTCTTTAAATTTTTAATAATGTCATATATCTCAACAGGTGATGTTGATGCAATATGGTCAGTGCTGGTGATAGGAAGTTTGAGTGAGTGTCTGACCTTGCTGTGAATCTTATGTATGTGGTCAAAGTCAAGGTTTCCATACGAAGGCCTGCATTGCTCTTCCAAGCTGTGCGCTATAACCTCTGCTTTGTCCACATCTGTGTGAGCAAGGCCCTGATCAGTTAATATTGCCTTTGTTTTTGGTATTTTTCAGTAGTCCCCAGATGGAGTGATCACTAGGTGAAATGGAGGATAATTTTTCATCCCATACATAGTCTCTATGAGCTTTCAGTGCATCTCTTACTACCTCGTTTAGTCTGTTTAGATTTGTTTTGTCTTGTGGTGCACACGTGTTACGGAATCTTTTTCGAGCTCTGTTTTTATCTCTGATTAAGTTCATGATGCCTTCAGGCAAACGATCTGGCTTGCGGGCAGATTTGTAGGAGGAAGCTACCTTTATAGCAGAATTAATTTGTTGTGTGAGATTTGTAACGGCAGTTTCTACTTCTTCTTTTGTGCGTATGTGAGGAACAGGTCCAATATAATCCTTGAGATAATAATAATAATAATAGTCCTTATAAGGACTGGGTTAAAGGGGCGAAGCAAGAATGCTTTTCATCTTCCCCGTTATCTGTAGAGGACAGTGTAGGGATAAGGTGTTATTGAGCTATTAAAGCTCTGATCATGGCAGGAAGGTAACAGCAATAGCCGAGCCTCGTTTAGAACTTCACTGGCTACAGCATTGCCATCCATTACCCTCCAAGAGTATTGGATTGGTTTCCTAATAAGGTGTTATTGAGCTATTAAAGCTCTGATCATGGCAGGAAGGTAACAGCAATAGCCGAGCCTCAGTTAGAACTTCACTGGCTACAGCATTGCCATCCATTACCCTCCAAGAGTATTGGATTGGTTTCCTAATAATAATAATAATAATAATAATAATATTCAATTGTAATAATATGATATAGGATACTTAAAGGTATATAACATATTTAATATTATATTTTAGAAGGTTCTAGAAAATATTGAAAAAGTTGTTAAATTTTAAATTAAAATAATTAATTCAATTAATTTTTATAAATAAGTTAAAAGAAATTTTATAATCCATGCGAAAATTAAACTAAATTGATAAAGTGTTTAAAATTAGTTTGTGTGACGTCATCATTTCGTATTTTTTTAAAAAAAAAACTTTTTATTTTTTGAGTGAAAAGAATCCATTTATTTTGGTGATTCAACCTAAACCAGAAACAAGAAAAATTTTATTATAAATGCCATCACTGAAATATATTTTGATCCCTTGAAGATTTTCTTTCGTTTCACCCCCAAACTCCCTTCGGAGCAATTCACATTCAGTATCAGACTTGACTACAATTCCGACATATTATCTAGAAGGCTGTTTGTTCTCTTGTCATATAGGAAAGAAAGTGAACCATATTTTATTTAGTAGATAAAAATTGTAGTCTCCATTTCCATTACAACTTTGGCTGCAACCGGCAGAATCTAATATATCTATGTTAAAAGATGAGTGAAAAAAATACAAAGATGATAGCTATGTCATTTTTTTTTTCTTGAAACGTTTAAATCAGTGCATCAAACCAATAAAAGAAAGACGTTGATAACGACGCAGCGAAAAATGTCGATATATTTGTGTGCACATATTGAAAATGCCAGCATGGTAGCCAGTGGCCTACGATATTTTCCCTTTAAACTCGACCCTGACAAGTCAACAAACAGTTCCCTAGATAGTCATATATGATTTATTCTATGATCTTCTCCGATGGGTCCCAGATGACCTCCTTAACAGCCAAAAAGAGCAAACATTAAATTAAAAACGTCAGAAATCAATTGTAGGGGGATATTCGTTATTGTTTTTGATCGTTCCCAAGGGAATAGTTTAAATTTAGAACAGATGAGGTGAAAATAAGGACTTGTACTCTAGATAGCAGGACGTTTGTTCAGAAGAAAACTTTTTAGAAGTACGGTTGAAATAAAGTTGCTAAACGTAACAAGAAAAAATATATTTCTATTCTGAACGCAGAGTTACTTTTCATATTCGCTGCATTGAGAGAGAGAAAGAGATCCAAAGTTTTGTAGATTTTTTAATGCAATAGAAATCTTTTTTGTTGTTAGAGAATAATAAAGAGAAAAATTAATTTAGAAAATGAAGATTCTGCAGTCGTGTTGTATATACGCTTAAAATAGTAATTGAAAATGAAAAATTAAACTTAGAAACGCACCTAAATGACTTTTTAAAGCTATTCTAAAGTGTATATAACAAAAACAGCAATAAATACGAAAACAAAAAGGAGTGAGCTGAACAAAATAACTGAAACAAGAGGACTTAGACAAGGGCACCCTTAATCTCCAGTATTATTTGTAAAAACACATTCATGAGCCAAAACATTCCACCAGCCTGTTTTCGGTCAAATAGACCGCAAACGATTGGCAAAAGGACCAGTGATAGTGATATCCTAATATGAGGATTGTTCTTGTGGACATCGATGGGTCCTCTCATTCCCACGGAACAGTCCGGGACCACTAAGTTTGGACCAGGTATTTTCCCATGGCGATATTGTGGACCGATTGATCTGGCCTTTCCCAACAAGACAACATCTCGTGTCGCATGAGTCGCAATGTGCAAACGTGGTTCTTACAGCATTCAATGTGCTCTCCTGGTGCAACCTAATCCTGATTTGAATTCCATCGAACATTTGTGAGATCACTTGGAACGTAACTTCCGCCGGTGGACTCCAGTGCCTCGCTCAGTCGGTGACTTGAAGGACGTTATTCTGTCTAGTTGGTCCACAATACTTCAGGACACTTTCCGTCGTCTAGTGGAGTCAATGCCTAGCTCGGCCAAAGGAGGCTCAACATGCTACTAGATTGTCACAACATTTTGGCTCATGAACATATACGTAAATGAAATAATCAAAGAATGGGAAATTGGAAAATAAATCATAAAGATTCAAATAAAACAATATATTCTTAAGAAAAAGAAAACACAGCAACAATGGTATAAATTAGTAAAATCTGGTTTACGCTTGGACATAGACCTGTGTTGTACATTCGGACATATTAAACCATATCCACCTGAGTACGTTGGTGAAACTTTGTTCCCAGAGGAAAAAGAGACATTCGACAAAACGTATTATATAAGTTTTGTAGTTTAATAAAAATAGTTACTATTTTTGTAAGGCATTAACGTATTAGTGCTCATACAGTCTCCGTTAAAAGCATTTGTATGGTATATTCTGTAAGATTCTTAACTTGCCATTTGAGTAGACGACTGGCATTTATATCGCTTTACCGAAATCCTATTTGTTCTGAATACTTTTCTAGTATCATTAATATTTATAAATTAAATATGAAAAATTACAAAAGAACTGTGAGTTTTCTTTGCAAACTACAATTTAATATGTGTCAAAGTACGTGGAAGTTTATTCAAATCTTTACAAGCGTGTAGTTTATTCCTGATATCACCATATACAGACAATGCTAAACTAACTTTTAATGTTTTAAGGCGTCTTCTTTTGCGAATACATTTAAAACAATACGGAACGCTCGTTTCCCCTGGTGACAGCGCGAAACGTGTCAACAATATAAAATGAATAAATATGAAAGCGCGCATAGTGGGAAACTGCAAAATTCGCTTGTGATATAAACTTTTATGCTGTCTAGAAAAACGAAAATTTAATGTGTGGTTTAATCTTCTTCGAGACAATTCCAATTATTTTACGAGAATTTGTTAGGGAAGTAAATAAATAAAAGAATATCACATCATTTCTAATATGAGACGCGTTTTTCCGGATAAATTTTAGATTTATTGGAATCCTTGCATGTTTACGGTACTCACTTTTCATGAAGACATTACCACACCAATAAAAGACAGTGCAGAGAGGAAATATCTCGTCTTGTTGCCAGGGTGTTGGGAAATACAATTCTGGATCTCATAAGCATTCACTTGATTATATATCCTACCTATCGCCGCTACGTAGTCGAAAGGACTCATAAACATACAAAGACATCAACCTGTCTCTTTAACTCCGGTGTCTGTTACTTACTTTAGTTATGGAGGACGACGAAATGACAGTTTAGTTTCTTTTTTTCTCAATGATCAATAACGTTGTGCTACAGAACACCTCGTACAGCCATCGAAACAACGTTTTGGCTATATTTGTTGATCGGTGACACCTGGGATATGCCGAAGTGCACATATGTTGAGATGAACTGCCGCCTATAGTGATACATATAGGAATCTGTTGACGTAATTTGATTGCTACCATTCTACTCGTTCTATAAATTCAAATAATGCCGACAAATCGTTGTTCTGTGTCTAACATTTTCCTCGACCCAAGTCCCGAGTGTAAATATATATTACTTTATAGATTTGTTTTATTTATTTACATTGCCGAACTATTTTTAAAGTTGCAAGATGAAACATCCTCCGATAAGCGAACAGATGACATTTACGTGGCAGATTAATCAGGATATTGACACAGTTTGAACAGATTGATTCATAGAAAGCAAAATTGTAAGAATTTTCTTAGACAATCATAAAGGCTTATGTGTGGCAGCCAGCTTATTGTAGTTTCTAATGTATGACTTTGTATTTGGAATCATTTTACATAATTTTTCCAATAAAATAGTCTGGCTGAAAGACAAAATGGAGATGACAAATTTTAGAAGAAATCCTCAACTACAAATACGAAATTTTTAATAAATTTCATCTAGCCAAATACGAGTTATTGCTTTGCATTTAGAATAATTCTGCTACGCCTCCGTGACTGTTGACAAAAAGGACTTTTCATCGGAAGATGAGTTATCCAGTCTGATATGGAGATGGCCAGTTTTTTGTCCCAAAAATTCAGGTTTTTCCACCCTGAAAAATCTAGTCATAGGTCGTAGAACACATACAATTAACAGTTATAATACAGCCTTCACAGGCTACATAAACAAAAAATCCAATTAACTTTATCATTCCAGTATCGACACGATTAAAACATCACTCAAAAACAACAGAATACATAAACAATACCGAGAAAAAATATCATCTGCACATTAACTGTACTTTCTAAACATTCCCGACATAAGGACAAACACAAATTAAGTGAATCTTCACTAGCAGACACCAAACATCTCTTGTTTTTGACTGAATCTCAAACTGCAGCCAAAACAACGACTGGGAATACTTTTCCAGTTCAAAATACAATCTATAGAATTTCATATTCCATGCCAGAGAATGCCAAACTATATAATATTTTTTTTTCATTTTGATCTTTTTTAACTTAATATTTCGATATCCAGTTCGAAAACATATATCTGCTGTCTGTTCAGCTATCCCAATTATAGAAACCTCCTTGATCTATCTGTACAGTTTCATTTTATGTAAAACAACTATCTAAACAGAGAAGTCATCTTATTGGTAACTTCAGTGTCTCCAACATCAACTGACTTCATTTTGCTGGTTCCGCTGTTCAAGCTGAAAGAGAAGCAATAACCTAATGCAGATTATCTATTTACCAACATAACACACAATTCTACTCTTACAACACTGTTAATAATTTCTTTATGAGTTCTCTTTCCAAGGATACAATACTCCTGTTGAACAAAGCAGAATATACTCTTTTTCTTTTCATCTCCTATTAAATGTCCTTCTTGCAGCCACTATCAAACTCTTGTCCAGCATTATAATGTTGCTAAGTGAGGCAACTGCTGGGACTCCTCCTCCTCCTCCTTTCCATGATCAGATGGTTGCATTTACTCCTACCTGCACAACTCCTAACAGTTTATAAATTTCAAATCGGCGTGATGTTAGAATACTACTCCCAACTCGCAACATCCCTAAGATTACGGGACCTAAATGAGGAACTGTTTTATTACTAATACGGAAATCAATAAAACTTAGCATCAAACTAGCTCTGTTCGTATCCTCCTACAAACAACTTTTTGTGTCTGTGCATTTTCTTAAGATGGATCTCTCTCTCTGTCTGTCTGTCTGTCTGTCTGTCTGTCTTTCCAGTATTCTAGGCATTTCAACTAATGAAGAAATCTTTAACTAGGGTTTTTCAACTAACGATGAATTTGTCGGTCTCTGACGAAGATGTAAATGGTTTTTATCTCTTAATAACTTGATTTCCCCCTTAGAACAGATAAAGCGATCGGAAAATTAATGGCTTTGACGATATGCAATAATAACAATAATTGTGATATGCAATGATAAAATTGATAATTTGATGGAGATATTCTTTCGTTCAAACACGCAACATCATTTAGGTTTGCTTGAAATCGATCTCTATTGGAAGTTTATACAGAGATCATAATTTGGAACGACACTGAGGATATTCTGGGAATTCTAACTGTGCGTGCTGAATAAGCTTTCCTGACCATTGGGAATGAGGCAAATCACAATCATATGCAAACTTCTGAATATCATTTGCATTTATTAGAATATTATTGACATAAAAAAGGGAAATGAGTGCGAGAAAGAACAATGATTTGCCCTATTCTAGATGAGCTGGGAAGGGATGAAGATAAACCAATAATCATCTACAGTGATTAGTGGTTTAAAAGATGAAAAATGGTTAACACGTGTCTTGACACTTTTAACTTTGTCTAGCTCCGTGATTGGTGGCCTTCGCAACTTAAGAGCGGATTATTCTTATACGATAAAGTAACTCGCCATATAATGCGAGTATGTTGTGTTTCTGAAAGTGTGTGCTACGATAGGTTCTCTGTTTTGTAGATAAAAATCAGAAAGAAACTCCTTTTCATCTCTGTATGATGCTGGTTAATTCTTCGTGAAAAAATGATCGAACCCCTTCCCAGCGAGATGTGCAGAGACATGTTTTGAATGCATTAGACAGACAGAGAGAGAGAGAGAGAGAGAGAGAGAGAGAGAGAGAGAGAGAGAGAGAGAGAGAGAGAGAGAGAGAGAGAATGAAATAATATTCATTGAAAAATTAAGATAGAAATAAAAATATTCTGATTGTCAATTGGAGCGATACTCCACGCTATAACTATGGCTATAGCATACATTTCTATCTTTTAAAGGGTACGTTTCATTCTTTACGTAAACCTCATAAAAAATAAAAGGAATGCGTATAATGAGAGAATCCAAGAGAAAATTGGTCCTGTCCAACCAATAAACATCCACAGTAACTTCTGATGTAGTCTGTAGGTTACCTTCCTGAATATTACCAGTTTCTTTAAATCATTATATTGTCATTTGATAGGGTGAATAACATTAAAATGAAAAAGGTGACAAAATTCGATGTAAGTACAAGCACCGAACCAACGCTTTCTATGACATCTGAAGTGTTATATTTTCGTGTATATGCTTTCCACACTAGCTCGACATATGCATAATAAGCCTTAATTTGAAAGCGAATAGTGTATTTTCGCTAAAATTAGTGCATTTTAGGTGATTGCGTGCAAAAATGATTCCATGTCTGAAATCTTAGCTTCCCAGGGAAGTAGCACTTCGGATCGAATAACATGCGTAAGCATCGGATCGAATAACATGCGTAAGCATTCTGTATGATGTGCTGGTCTACTTTGCGTTTCATCGTACGATGCGCTTTCCTGATGAAGTCCAAGTATGCAGACACATATTTAGGGATGCACTGCTTTTCCAGTCTTTTCTTCATTTTCTAGAATGACTAATATTCAGCGAACACGAATTGAGCTTTATCTTCCGCTGATGATAGCTTTGTAGTTCCTACGGGAGCAGGTTTTGAAGATGTCACTAAAGATGGGTGTTGTTTGCATTTCTAGGCTTGCTGCTGAAGTTGATGGTGAGTAGAGTACTGACAGGTTTTGAACCTAATTGGAGTATAACTCGATTATGACCGAGCTTAGTCATATATCCCCTAGAGGCAACACTTATCATAGCATTCAGGAATACGTAAGATACCCGGGCATCCAATAAGGTTGTAACGAGTAGATTCGAGTGGTCCTACAATCGTAACTAGGCTGCTAATTCGTTCAGCATTTTACATTTGGGGTTGCAGTCTTGCTGTTATATGCAGTGTGCTTTGAATGTAAATTAGCAGCAATCAGCACTGCTTGTTTGGCGTTTTTAGTATCGTAACAAGATCTTATTCCAGTAGCTACTTGTTTGTGGGACTATAAAAGGGGTAGATTTCCAACCCTCTTTGGCTGTTTAGATTTTTATCCTGGGAACTTCAAGTTTTGTAATTAACAAAATACATTTCAGGAGTGAATCCATTCCTGGGACTCCATTTTGTTTCTCAGGTGACTGCGCTGCAGAAATAATCTGCATGGAACGAAAAGATTCCGGCAAAAGAGTTAGCGAATACTGACTGCAGCAAAGACTGCTTGAAGTGTGCGTTTCACGAACTGTTTGTGGAATCCAGGATGAAGTTGACTTTCCTGAATTCGAGCAGCATTTCTCGTTATGTGGCTGCCGCTATGGTATTTATTGGGTTTAGATGGTCATTGCTGTTTAGGCTATCGATTTCCTTGATGGAATCTCTTCCATGTACTTGTTGTTTTAGAGTGATTTTAGTGCTTCTGAGGTGGTTTCAGGTTGGTTGTGGTTGCTGGCGTTGCCACTGGTGGAGCAGTGTGTGCAGATTGTCATTTTTATCGGATAATGCTTGCACTGTAAATAACGGAATGTGACTAACTCATATGGCCGATACAGTTTGCATTTTTACAGGTGATCTTTGAATGGTTTTCGATGTATTCGACGCAGGAAAAACTATCGCTTTGTTGTATGTCCGACTTTTCTGACATCGGTAGCAGTAACTAATCGTTGCTTTTCGTTGAAGGATTCCGGCTTTACAATCAGTTCGCAGGAAGACGTAAGGTCGTATATCTCTCGCTACAGCTTGACGGTGTCATGTTTTTCTACAGGTTTCAGTTCGCTTTTGAGGGATAAGTTATGGTATGATAAGGGATGTTCATGTCATTCAAGAATTTCGTGAATTAGCGATCATCGGCGACTCTTACTTGGGTTAATGAGACTTTCTTCGACGGTATTTCGTCCTGTAGACGTTGATCTCGGAACTTATAATGGCGGTCGCTATTGGCATCCATTCTATATTTGCATATGGCTGAGGTATTGCCGCTTTCAAAACCCAAAGATTCTTTGGTCTCAAGTCTGATTGGCTTTGGTATCTTTTTCGTAGCTATTTTTTCTTCCTCATTTCTCTCATAGTGCACAGCTGATTCATAGGTCGTCTCAGTGGATATGAGGAAGGGAGAAGCCTGAGACTGGCTATTTTGGATATCCATGAGTCTGAAGTATATGTAGTTCTAATGATGTAGATTCGGCCATGACTCTTGTTTCGAGTAGATACAAGCCGAGTTTCTAAATAGGATAAGTGCCTGTTCCACTTCCCAGGTACAAGAATATTAAAAAAAAAAAAAAACTAACAAACCTTATCCTTAAAAGGACTGGCTTAAAGGGACAAAGAAAGAATGCTTTTCATCTTCCCAGTTATCTGCAGAGGACAGTGTAGGGATAAGGTGTTATTGAGCTATATAAATAAAGCTCTGATCATGGCAGGAGGGAAATAGCAATAGTCTAGCCTCAGTGAGAACTTCATTGGCTACAGCATTGCCATCCATTACCCTCCCAGGTATCCATTTTAGTCGCCTCGTACGACGTGCATGAGCTACATTGGAGCGATTCTTAAGTAAAGCCCTGTATAAAAATTAGAACGACCCTAGACCACTCCATAGTGGTCGAAAGACCGTCCAACTCAGCGTTGGTTCCACTCAGTGAAGCCCCCCCCATCACCTAGCACAACCACTCATATTCCAGGGAGAAGCATTCATCGACAAAGCCCCTCACGGGCCACGCCAGAGAACACCCTCCCCAGAGATTCAAAATGCTCTCTTAGGTAAAACCACCCGAAATCTAAGCCCCCCCCCCTCAGGAGCAAAATTCCGGAAGAAACCCGAGAGAGCAAAGCCCTCAAAACTCTGCGTCCATTTAGTCGCCTCTTACGAGATCCTTTTGTTGGCGATATTTAAGTTAAGCCAACTCTAAAAATTAGGACGACCCCTAGACCATTCCATACTGGCCGAAAGACCGTCCAATTCAGCGTTGCTCCACTCAGTGACGGGCTCCCCCACCACCGAGCAGAACCGCTCATATTCCAGGAAAAGGCATCCACCGACAAAGCCGCTAACCGGCCATGCCGGAGAACACCTTCCCCGGAGACTCAAATTGCTCTCTTAAGGCAAAAACCTTAAGAGAGCGAAACTCAAACTCTCGAAACTCTGCGTCCATTTAATCGCCTCTTCCGACATGCTTGGATTTGCATTGGGCTATTCTTTCCCGGCCACCACACTTTAAGCCAGTCCTTATAGTCCTTATAAGGACTGGCTTAAAGGGGCGAAGCAAGAATGCTTTTCATCTTCCCCGTTATCTGTAGAGGAGAGTGTAGGGATAAGGGTTATTGAGCTATTAAAGCTCTGATCATGGCAAGAGGGTAACAGCAATAGCCGAGCCTCTGTTAGAACTTCATTGGCTACAGCACTGCCATCTATTACCCTCCAAGGGTATTAATCCTCCCAACAAACCTTATAGTCCTTATAAGGACTGGCTTAACGAGACGAAGCAATAATGCTTTTCATCTTCCCCGTTATCTGTAGAGGACAGTGTAGGGATAAGGTGTTATTGAGATATTAAAGCTCTGATCATGGCAAGAAGGTAACATCAATAGCAGAGTCTCAGTTAGAACTTCATTGGCTACAGCATTTCCATCCATTATCCTCCAAGGGTCTAATCTTCCTTCCGCTCCTAACCCCTCCTAACAAACCTTATATATAGTCCTTATAAGGATTGGCTTAAAGGGGCGAAGCAAGAATGCTCTTCATCTTCTACGTCATCTGTAGAGGACAGTGTAGATAAGGTGTTATTGATATATTAAAGCTCTGATCATGACAAGAGGGTAACAGCAAGAGCCTAGCCTCAGTTAGAACTTCATTGGCTACAGCATTGCCATCCATTATCCTCCAAGGGTATTAATCCTCCCAACAAACCTTATAGTCCTTATAAAGACTGGCTTAAAGGGGCGAAGCAAGAATTCTTTTCATCTTTTCCGTCTGTAGAGGACTCTGTATGGATAAGGTGTTATTGAGCTATTAAAGCTCTGATCATGGAAAGAGGGTAACAGCATTAGCCGAACCTCAGTTAGAACTTCATCGGCTACAGCATTGCCATCCATTACCCTCTAAGGGATTAATCACCGCATCTCACGGTCGATCAATCACCTCACATTGCTTTAATTTTTAAACTACTTCAAATAATTTTAAATTATACTTAAAAAGATAATAGTCTAAATAAGGTTTTATATAATGAAATGTAAAAATTTAAATTAACAGCTAGCAATCAACTATGAAAGCCATATGATAGTGATCTTTTCCTTATATAACTAAGATGCAATTTTCTAAAGCAAATCTCAAAAGTTTAGATTCAAGAAATTCTTTACAAGGCTTATATTTATAAACTGTGCAATAAGCAGATCGTCATAGTAGAAAAGGTTGGTAATATTTGTGA
Organism: Typopeltis vanoorti; assembly: GCF_054136105.1. Lineage (NCBI taxonomy): Eukaryota > Metazoa > Arthropoda > Arachnida > Uropygi > Thelyphonidae > Typopeltis > Typopeltis vanoorti. The sequence goes on from NC_143553.1 coordinate 109,275,320, forward strand.
GATAATTGTCAGCAAACGATCTAAAAAATCTTTATTCTTTCTTCCGTTTTATATCACAGTTATTCTTAGCTCCTAAATTACAGTCCTAATCTTCACCACTTAGAACCAAAGTCCAACTTTGTTTATATAACCTCTGTTGTCAGAAAGATGAGAGCAGTATTAACTTTCTTTACCTGGTCTGGCGGCCCCTGACAGAAATGACTGATGAGCAGGTTTTGTTTTTCCTACGCGAGCTGTTCATTTACTTGCACTAGGGTTTTAATTGTTTGCTAAGCCTATCCCGGGGGCAGCTTGTCAAGTCATTTGACATATAGCTAGACGCTAGGAGTTAATCTACACACCGGGTTATTTTGTTTACTGTAGAAAAAGGGCTGCTGGCTATATAAAGACCGCATCAAGGAATTGGTTTTTCGAGATTGAATTAACCGAGATTATTTTTTAATACAGAAATTCGAAGTTTACATTAAAACGAAATGAATTGTGTATTTTTCCCTCTTTTCTACCTTATTTTGGTTTTATGCTAAATATCTGTTTTCATAAGAATGATCTTCACGTTGTTCAATTTTGTTACAATTTTTAAATATACTTCCTTCTGAGAAGTGGGCCGTCCTGTACAAAATCGTGTCCATAATATTATAAAAGCGAATTTATAACTCTTCGTTTGTGAACAAATTGAAAAGATAACCTTAAGCATGGTACTCCCATTAATAAAAATCACACAAAATCTTATAAAAGATGAGCATACAAACACACTTTCTTTCATTGCATATCGCATTCAATACGGATTGATTTTGCATCATATACGTTCATCATCTATATTCTATTCATTTTGCAGATTCATCTATACATATTCGGTTCATTACTCAATTACGCGCACGCGCGCGCGCGCGTGTGTGTGTGTGTTCCATACAGGGTTTCTCAACTTAAAGTATCCCTATTCAGAGCAATCTGTAAAGAGAACAGTAGACGAAATATCCGCAAACTTGGTTAGGTTAGGGTACCAGCAAACGAGTACCCTAACCAGATCATGGGGAAGAAATTTTTACAATAAAAAATTAGTTCCAAAATGACCGATAGCGAAAATATGACGCTTTGAGCGAGATAAGGTGGTGAATTTGGCATACGACATGAGCCGTAAGGCAGTATAAACGAAGGAGCGAGACTGACGCTACAGCCATTAGACTTGCTCGATCGGTCTCACTTTGCCTGAACTTGCCTTTCTTGTTAAATGATTCCATAGGAATTGGGGAAATACTTCAGCAGAACTTCGTGAGTATAGATGCCCAAAGTCTTTGAGAAAAGATCCATCGACACCAAATGCAGTGAGCGCATATTTCATCGATTTTAAGAGACAGGTAGTTTGACAGTCGAACCAAGAAGAGGATTTAAATGAGAAATTGAATTGTTGCAACTGCAGCTGTTGAACAGTTATATGGCAATGCTGTAAGTGCATGCATTGCACGTGCAGAAGAAAGATAATTAGATTTGCCATCGACGATACGGAGAACTTTGCATACAGCGTGGCATTGTTACCTACACAAACTCAGCCACAGCCAAGATTTGCAAACGGGAGATGCCAGAGTTCGAAAAAGGTTTCAGTTGATATTTCTGGCGCGCATAGGAAGAGGATTGACCTTGGAACATCCTGTGGAGGGATGTAGCGCGTTTCATGTTTGTGGAACAGTAAACACTCAAAACTGCTTCATTTGGGCTACAGAGAATCTTCGTGCATTTCAGTAAGCTCCCTTACATTCGCTAAAGGTCATGGTAGGGATAGGATTTGGGACAAAGTTCGTTGTCGGACAGTTTTTCTTCGAAAAAATCCTTCGAACTTGATCTGTGACTTGCATGGTCACGGATACATGCTACCGGGACATGTTAAGCAGCTTCATTATACCACAACTGCAGCAAAGAGGATGGAGCACCTTTGCACAAATGACGTGAAGTTTATCAATTATTGTACCAACAGAAGATACAGTAATCGGTCGCTCATTTTCTATGAAATTGCCAGAAATGTCATAGAAATTGGCAAGGAAGGCAACCGAAAACCACCTTGCTCATAGCATTTCCCGTAGATCGTCGCGTATATAACTGGCCCTAACAGCCGAAAGGCTATAACCCCAACAACAACAACAACAACAACAACATATATATATATAACCTATGTACGTCAGTCGGTATCCTGTACATAATCTTAGTCATAAATTCATATACAAATATGACAGATTCAATTTTTTTTTTTACTGAGGGTTATTTCGGATTTTTGGTATTTGCAAAAGGCAGATGATTGCTTATTGTTGATAATTCTCATATAAAAGATACATTGATAATTTTTCACAACTGCCGTATATAAGTCATTTTAATTTTATCATCTTAAGAATTTTTCTTTAATCTGATTATACCGAAAGACCAAGAATCATTAAAAGAATAATAATGGATCAATCACCTCACCCATGAGATTTGTGTCGTTAAGAGTCAATTCTACTTAGAAAGCTCATCGAAATATTCTTGATTATTAACTCCACGCACCACTGCTAATTTTAAGCTCCACGTAGCTCTCATTACTAAAACGTAATTAACATGATTTAACTACTGTTTGATACCCTGAAGGAATACGGAAAACACTACTTTATTAAAAGCGAACGAAGCAATAACGTGCCTGTTGTAAGCCCCCCAAGAGAATGGATTAGAAAATCATGAATTATGGGCACAGATTGATACTGAGGGCCCGTCTTGGCATATTTCGAAATACGAATTTAAGCTGTTGACTTAAACAGGGGGTAGAGAAAAAGGGGAGGGATAGTGTGATGTTGATTACATGTGATTACATTTTTAATTAATCTGCTCAAATTAGCATAGTTAATAAACAGTACCGCAGAGATTTGACTACACAAATGCTGGCCACTCGCCACGTTACCCGAAAGAACGGACAATTCTCCTCCTCCTCCCGTCCATTCACATCTTATCACATTCGCTCTGGGAACGTGACAATATAAAGCGATCCGTGGCGTTGATATAATTCTTTTCTAAGCCACCCCTAGTGTGGCGTTTGCGTTCTGTCTTATCGCTAGCCGCCACTTGCTTCGTCGTCGGGGAAAGTGACATCCAGCTATCGAAATATTACGGACGGAGGTCACGCCTCGCTAGGAAAGGTTGCAGAAAGGAGAGAAATTTCTGCTTTCTTTTTCTCGACAGAGGGCTCCCAAGTTTCATGCGGATCTATAACTCAGGGAATTGTAGTCACTGCTTTGCGACTAAAGCTTTTGTGATTTTTTTTTTAAGTTGAAAAAATATGGCGAACATCTAAAACGATCGACAATTTCAAAGATTAAAACATATCTAATCTTTGAAATTGTTGATATTGTACTTGGTATGGGAGAATAAATAATATAGAAGACAACTATGAAAATTGAATCCAACCTACGAACCTTTATGATTAGAAGATTAATGAAAAATATAAGGGGATTTTTCGAAAGATAAGTGGATCTTGTTATCCACCGGATGTTGTCAAATACAATTCCATGCTGAGTTTATTGTTAGTGAAACAATGAAGTCATCATCGACTACATTGATCAGTATTGCTAGCTCTCCCAATCCTTAGAGACACAAGTTAAACGTGAACTTTTCACTCAACGAGCCTTGTTTGGTTTAAAGAATTAGCATCTTTTCAAGTGCTAATTCGATAAAATAAACATTCTCACGGTTAATCTTCCTAGATATAGACTTTATTAATGTGTTTAACGAGAGACATTGGGAGCTCCCAATGTCTCTCTCTCTCTCTCTCTCTCTCTCTCACACACACACACACACAAGCAGGTTAGCATATTTTAAGTTTACGTCCTATTCACACAATCATGGATAATCTAGAGTGTCCCTGTAAAGGATGCTTTACTGTATGACCTACAGTGTAACGCAAATCACTGATGATGTGGACGAGATGTTATTAGCTATAACAGCTAGTACACTCTGTTCCTACTATTCAAGAACAAAGAAGGTGCATTATGAAGAGTACTTTTCAACGAAGATAACTTTAAAGAACCTGTTGATCTAAATTAAGCTACATTCCTAGAACGGACAGAAAAAAGTAACGATTTGTTCCCCCAGAATGTGCCAACATCAGCTAAATAGTAACAAAGCCGTAGAGAGACCCCATAAATTCCAAGTGTATCTTTTACGACCGGATAAATCTAGGTTATTGCCTGGAGAAAGCAAGTCTACTCCCGATTATCACTAGACGGTATTGCTGTCTGCAGCCTCTCCGGAGGTTTCGTTATAGATTTACGACGAGTGGCTCTTACGGCAAGAAGCTATAAAGTGACCTCACACGACGCTCCACTAAGTGCTAGGCTAGGCTTCTGACGAGCAATCACAAATTGGAAATCCAATCGAAACCACAGAAAACAGTTCACATTCTTGTGAGGATGCTATTGGTAAACTGTCTCAATACGTTACGAACATTTCTCCAACCGTTCGTTTCCCTCTTTTTTTATTTTTTTTTAGTTGTTCAGTTATTAGCGAGTTTCGTAGCGGCAACACGCACATCCATCCATCCCTCCCACCTCTCCCTCACATGCGAGAGAATTGCTACATGGAATGTCATTCTTGGATCAAAGGAAAGAAAGAGTGGAAAACATTCAGAGAATGGGGATGACATTTTATCACTCGCCAAATTACCAGAAAATTTAAAGAATAGCGCATCTGAAATCTACATTCAACCGAGCGCGAGACGCTAGCAGACGATAATGATAAAATTCAAACAATTCAACAGAAAAACAAGTAAAAATGAATGAATCTGAAATCTACTTCCAATAACTGAGTGTGACATACCAGCAGACGATAATGGTAAAATTTAAACAATACAAAATAGAAAAAAGTAACAATGGATGAATGAAAGAATGAATTAAGAGTGAGTGTGATATGTAAGTTTAAAAATACCTCCAACAATATAAATATTGTTTAACATTATTGATTTCCTTTTTTATTCATAAATATTGTTGTAGTTATTAAATATTTTACGAAGTCATTTTTAAAATAATTACAATAAGTGTTTCACATGGTCGTACAATAGTTATAATTTAGAAAAATAATAACCACTTAAGTTTTATTTCTTTTCCGAAACAGCGATAATGTAATAAGGCCAAAAGTCCAAAAAAGATAATAGTGGTTTGTATTGTTTTGCCCACACTACAAGAAAACGTGTCTCCCAAGTATCTTGTTGAGGTAATAAAGAAATGACATCTTGGACGTGAAAAGAGAAATTCAACATTGCGTGGACGTGAAGTGCTTGCCATATGATTCTACTTACAAACATTTCTACGATGGATAAAGAACTTTGTTACAACAGTCTGTCCAGAAGTCCTCTTTTTGATTTCTTTCGCTGTGTGATGAAAAATCTTCACACACACACACACACACACACACACACACACACACACACACACACACACACACACACACACACACACACGGTCGTTCTCCTTCAGTACTATATATACGTGAGTTTGCAAAGGAAAGTTCAAAGCACTTGTTTACACAAGTAAACACATATGGATTTTTTTATTGGTGTCAACTGAAAAAAAAAAGTAAAGTAATTACCCAGATGTTCCCTCAAATTACGTAATTTTTGCTCTAATCACGTAGGAATCTCTTGTGATTATAAATCCTTATACATAATAAGAAATATTTCGCATTGAATAAATTTCAGTAGTTTGCGGGTGTGCATGTGAGTAAAAGTATATTTGGTGAATAGAAATGTAATGATCGCATATGATAGGATTATTTTTTATTAACGAGAACTGGATAATTATAAGAGGAAAAATGGGATCATCATAATCAGATTATGGATTATATATAAACTGGGTTGATTATATTTGGAAGAGACTTTATATATCATCATTTCTCGTCTGTCTCAGACAGGTAAGTCCCTTTGAGTCCCCTAATTAAGAGTTTTAGCAGTCAGAGCTTCTCTGCTGCGTCTTCCCAAGGCAAATAATTTTACTGGTGTAGTATGTGTGCATGTGTTCGGGGGAGGGACCAGTTGGCCCGTTTTGAAGGACAAAAACCCGAGTTTTCGGAAGAAAAAGCCCTCTACTTCCATATGAGAAGGGCTGACTCATCTTTACCTGAAAAGCCCGGTTAAGGTTTTCCATCATAGATGGAATTCCAACTCAGCCCTTTCCAACCAAAGGGGTTCCGTCGAATCCAACCGACCTAACAAGTCGCAGACATCATATATAAACGGGGGATAATCGAAACAGGATTGGATTTTAAACATATAGAATCATTATAACGGGATTAGATATTTTAAACAAATAGAGATAATCCTTGATGGAACTGTATCCGTGAGAACCTTGTGCCAAATCTTTCACCAGTTTCTTTCATTACCTTAGACACAATAAGTCGTAACCGATGTACTCAGGAAGAAAACATAATTTGGTTTATTGGTTTCAGCTTTTTTATTCAAATAAATATTTAAAGGAACGAGAGTATTTTGGTTATAAAGTTCTCTTGGTTATCTTCGGCAAAAAGGACTTTATATTGGGGAAATCGTTCTTCTTCTAATATAGAACTTCAGATGCGACTATGTTGCTTGTTTGCTATGTTGGGCAGACTAATTTTGCTGGATATTTGATCTCATTATCATTGATAAGGACAAGCCATCAGCGATTCTAGACGTGACTCAGTGTGCCATCTGCATCGACAACGTAATGCAAGTATCTTATTAAACAACTGGGGAAGTCCGTTGTTTAAGACAAAGTTTTCCAAGCCTTGAACATAAACTTGCATCCGTTTTAAGGATTAACACTTACAATTTGGAAAGTGTCTGAGAATAATTTAGCCGCAAGCAACGCTGAATTAACTTCCAGAGACTTATAATAATTTCACTAATGGATTATCCATAACCTAGTAGGGTTCGTTTGTGTACCGTAAATGCATGCCACTAGGCGGTAAAGCTACGGCTCCCATTTAGGACCAACCGTATAGTGGTTAGCGCGCATGCAAGTGATCAACCGCAGTGTATAGCTACATTTAATTCATTTACATCACGTGCTATATTCGCATGCACCTCATTAACATCATTTGAATTGCAGCATTGCACGTGTAATTAAGGATTTGACAAAGTCGGCCATTCACACGTTCCATCACGCAATCACTTTCCCCCCTTAACTTCCACGTTGCCATACAAAAGGGCCTTAACAGAATTCGGAGGCACTTTCGATATTTTCCTAATTATAGCCTCACTACTACCAAATGGGTTATGATGTTCTCGAAGGCATTTGCGTCTATTAATCATGCAATTAGTCGATTACACTCTAAGATTTCATTGTTTTCCAAGTAATGTCGCCATATAGGATTTGTTACGAACAATAACTTATGGCAAATAATCTACATTTAATGAGCACGTGGTTTTGGTGAAATCCACCTTTTGCACATGAACTTAACGACATGAACTCTCGTGCATCATGGCACGAGAATAGTCAAACGAAATTCGCAAATACTATTGTTATTTTTTTGTTTTGTTTTACTTTTTCGTTGTTGGAAATTTACATCAATTGCATCAATATGTAATAATGATTTCTGTGGCCACGTGATCTCAACAATGTAATATTGCAAATCACAACAAATTTGTGAAACAGATATAGTTTATCAATAGGAAAAATTCGGTATAGATAATGATTATTAAATATCATAAAAACACAGTGGAAATGATGAAAGACTTCTGATAAATTCGCCCGTCGTATTCAAATTAAAATAAAGTGCTTACGAAGGGAAATTCGTTTGTACAATGTCATTCCTCTGTTGGCTATTCAAGTTTCGCTAACTCACCTAACTAAGATAAAACTCAATTTTCCAATTCCCTGGGATACAGCGTAATATAATGTGGTCATGTAGTGTTTTGTAGCTTGTTATATCTTCTGCAATGATGAATGCAAGCCTTTTCAGGCCAGCTGAGGCTCATTCTGACACCTAGTCAATATACCATCGTTAACTATATTAAGTTGAATCATGTCAAAATCAAATTTGACAGGAAAATTGGCTGCAAGTTTCCGTTACCCAGTAATCCAATAAAGGTTCGGGGAAGCCATCTTATTCGTTGGAGCTGGCATCGATTGATGAATGTCCACAGGCTTTTAGGGTCTCCATTGATGCGTATACTTCGTTGATCGTAACAATAATATCTGTGGTTTTATCAGAACGTTGCATGCAAAGAAATGTGCAGTCAATTGTATTACTCGAATACTAGATGTAACGATTTTTAAGGAATGTTAAAGTCGTCTATCCCATCCATTTTCACTTAACACTTCACAGAATTATGCGCATTGGAATTTTTTTTTCTTTTTTTTTTTAACTTTACTTTGGAACTACATTTGTCATAAACAAATTCCAATGGTATGTTCGGAGTTCGCTTCCACTTCTGAAAAGGAATTGAAATCCGTCTTTGGGAAATGAACTCGGAGGCATCTTTTAACGCTGTGAATGACAAGGATGGACAGCAATAAAAGAGATAAAATTCTTCGATTCTACAGTCGGTTTTCCCAATCAAATGCTTTATAAAAAAATATAAATACGCATAAGATATACAAATGCACGCATCAATTCACATGAACTAAACGCTGCTAAAATGAGAAAACTACGTTGCAGGTGCTGATTTAATCGAAGGGTATAAAAGATTAAAAAAATCATACTCTTGAAGAAGTTTCAGACGATAAATACTTAGACACTTTAGCGCTACTTCTAAATAGTTAAACTTTTTAGATTATTTATACTAGTTCAAAATGTAGAGGATGCATAGATCTCTCAATCCGTATACGCGTTGGAATTTAAGGAATGTATTGATGGATTTACGAATTCATTGATTTATTCAAGTCCATTGTGAGGAAATAGATTTTTTTCTGAGATTAAAGGTTTTCTTTCTGGCCAAAAGATTTCTTAATTTTTTATTTGTGTGAATAAAGAAACTCAGCTCTCTCTCTCTCTCTCAGCCTTGATGAGCTTCGAACTCTCTTGAGGAAGCTCTGAAGTTGCATAGCGGTTAGCGGACCTTCTTTGTGAATAAATCTATATTTTCGGCTTCCTTTTCGTCATATGAGGACTCCGGAAGGTCAACCTCCTCGTCTTCCTCTGCAGGCTGCTGAGATGAGTCAACCATGGTTGGAAGCAGAGGCTCTCGTTACTTTGCTCAGGTGACTTTGTTGTTGTTGGCTGGTTTAGGCTTCCATTTCTTTAAGGTTTATTTTATATTATGCAGCAGAGATTCTTCTACAGACAAAATTTCATGCTGTAAGTACTTGAATTTGAATCTGTAGCACTAAGCGGAATGTTTTGCACTTTAGATATTTGCCATTTCCTGGGAGATGTCCTGCTTTTTTACGTTTCTGGTTTTAGGTTAATGTCTAGGACCACGATGTCTTAGCTGTGAGAATCATCACGTCTTATTGGGTACTTGATTCTTTGTAGAGAACTCATTCCTTTACAGTTACAAAAAGTTTTTTTTTTTGTAATAAGACTAATAACTTATGAAGTAAAAATTTAATTATGTGACAGATCAGAGGTTTACGATTATCTTAATCTTAAAAAGCGGACTGAAATAAATGGGAGCGAAGGAAGGTATATGATGTGTAATAATTGTATATATTTATCAGTTGGTTTGTCTGTTTTTATGGAGAACCAAAGTTTTTCAGTGAGTTTCCACTTCTCTTTCAGACTTCATAATTTGCCTTCAATTACGAAGCTTTAAAAAGCTCTTTTCTATACGGGACTCGAACCAAAGGCTTTTCAATCAAAATATCTTTCTTAGAACTTCGTTACGGAGACCCGAAGAGACAGAAAGATAAAGAAAAGAAATGCAAAAGTAGATTAGAGGAAGGAAGGAAGAAAGAAAAAGGAAGCGATAATAGTCCCTTATGGAAAAGGAGAGAAAGAAAGAAGAAGAGCGAGAGACGATTTAAGGAAGCAAACATCTTTTATCTTTGCCTGTTGGCAATCTCGGGGTGTGTGACGGAAGCTAATAAATAATAATGACCACTCTTCTCAACCAGAGTTCGGTTCGAGGCAATTTCTATTTGGAACAGGACACGGTTCGCTTTACATACAATGCTAAAGAGAACAACAGCCTCCACCCCACCCCACCCCCCACCCCTTCCCCATCCACTTCGAATACACATAACAACGCAATCAAGGTACATTTACGCTTCATTAAACGGGCTGCACGCGCCGTTTCTCGTGTGACTTTGGCGCGCGCGCGCGCGCCTGTATTCTCGCGCCAAGTGAAGTGAAATCAACAGGATCGCCAAACTTGGCTTTGCTGTTTCGACTCAGGGGAAGAAGTTTATTCAGAACTTGTTAAAGGACCATGTTCGAATTCATGGAGTTTGAGAAACTCGACTACTTCCGAAAATAGAATAGTTTAAAGGTTAATAAGGAACGAGCGGTGTCTCGCCCATTTCTCTATTAAATTCCAATTTACCATCGTAACACGATGTAAAAGTAATTCCACAAACTTGTCTATTTCAATACAAGTGGATGTTAAGTTCTCATAAAGCTGTAGGTAGTCGGCAGCGTGCGGATTTAAGATGAATTCGCGAAGTGTACCCATTAAATGGTATTACGCATTAGTGACATTCGTTTAGTGGCTAATTACTAACGCGTAGAAACTTCGGGTTCAAGTCGTTATATTTAGAACATTGTCGATGGTTGTGTACCTTTTGTACAACATAACCTCAGTTGGTAATCATTTCGACCGCATAAGTTACGCTTGACTGCGATTTATCACGAGTTTATTTTACCATGAAAGAGAAACAATTGCAACAACAGCGACCTATAACGAGAAAGATCATTTTCTAAAAGTTAGAAAATCTGTTTGTTTGTTTTTTAATCTTTTTTATGTGTGGAATGCGTATCACTGGACATGCAGTCTCCAGTTGGAGGTGGAAAAAATATTAATAATTTGAGGTGTGTAGATGATACCACCTTGCTAGCAGAATGCAAAGAAGATTTGAAGGAACTTATTATGAAAGTTAAAGAAGAAAGTGCTAAATATGGTCTTAATCTTAACCTCAAAAAGATAAAAGTTACAGCAATATGTGAACTTAATGATTTTTTTTAGTAGATGGGGAGAAAATGGAAGCAGTTAACAATTTTGTGTTCCTAGGATCCCGACTTGATAAAGATGGTTATTGTACCGAAGAAGATTATTACTCGGAAAAAAATCAATAAAAAATTTACGAATTAATTTCATTCATATTTTGAACAAAAACAGAGTTCGACTTTAATTAGTCCTTATCCTTATAATAATGCTTAAAGGGGCGAAGCAAAAATGCTTTTCATATTCCCCGTTATCTTTAGCGGACAGTGTATGGATAAGGTTATTGAGCTATTATTAAAGCTCTGATCATGGCAGGAGGGTAACAGCAATAGCCGAGACTCAGTTAGAACTTCATTAGCTACAGCATTGCTATCCATTACCCTCCAATGGTTTAGCGTATTGCTTCTTCATCTTCTACGATGACATCATGAAAACAAAAAGGTGCACAATTAAATTATAATTATATAGAGTGAAAATCAAATTAAATTTTTTTTAAAAAAAAAATTTAGGTGCAATATTACAGTTACAATTATATTTTATAAAAAAAATTAGAAATTTAAAATGTTTAAAAATTAAAAAATTCTAAACTTTAAATTTTTTAAAATGTAAAAATTCTAAACACTAATAAAAGGTAAAGGAGAACATACGAGCTCCTAGGTAGAGCTTCTGGCTTTGAGGCAATGCAAACCAAGGCAATGCCGATGCCAAAATTTATATTTTCTCATAAGAACTCTATTAAATTTCGAAATTTTTAAGTTTCTTTTTTTATTTGTCTATAATATATGGATAGATCCATAATAATCTCCATTTTAATAAAGGTGAATATTTACATTAAAGAACAATTCTCCAGGAGAGATGGATGGCATGCTGTAGAGTTATTAAAAGTGGAGATGAAAACTAAGTAAATATCAAAATCTGCAAGAGACAGCAAATATCACACTAATGATAGTGTGCTTAAATACGTAAGATAGTCATAACTGTAGATCATTTCCATAATAGTTTCTTGTAAAAGCAACTCAGCATACAGTTATAATGCGAAGATATTAAGAAATATCGCTCTGAAATAGACAGCTGTCACTCTCATCACTATGGAAACCTGTATCTATGACAACATGAACACAAATCTACATTAGCAATTACAGAATTTCGCATAATATTGTATTATGTATTTTAAATATGATATTTATCAAAAACGTTAATAAGAAATTGTAAACATTATCGTAGTAATTGTAAATTAAATTTTGCGATATTTTTTATTTATTTATTCATTTTATTTTATTTTATTTTTTGTAAATTTCAGGAATTTTTTTTACATGCTTACAGATGGAATATAGGACTTACAAACAAATTCTTTAATGCTTATTCGAGTGCTTATATAATTTTCCTATAATTTTCATAAGTGGTAGTGACACCTAGCGGAGGAAAAGAGAAGCTCCCTCATTCCGAACTTGTTACATTATTAAAATATTTCGAAGTATATTACTTAGAAAGAGTAAAAATGTAGCATCGTTAATGTTCTCTCTATTCGAATCGATGTTTATTTTTTTATTCTAAAATTACCAAAGTGTCAATTTGCTTGGTTGTTTTCCTTTATGTTACCGTTTTTACATCGTTCTCCTTCCAATGCTTTACGCGTTAAAATTACGTTATTAATTGCCTGCCTGCAGTCACAGTTTTCTTCCTTACGAAGCCCTTCTGTTTTTCTTGGGTTTCGTTTCCGAGTTGACTTGGCTTTAAATTATTTACGGGTACTAATAATACAAGGTAACAAAAGACGTCGAGTTGCACGCACACACATACACAGAATGGAATTTGCCCCTTAGCAACGAGCTGTATTGAAGTCATATTTATTTTGGTGGAGCAACCATCTTCTGAAAATGCCTTGTTTTCTCTCTCACACACACACACACACACACCATCTGTTGGTTATTTAAGTAGCTCGCGCTGAAGTTAAACAAAAGCTCCGAGGAGATCTTTTGGCTAAGAATGGGGTATCGAGAAGCGATTTTTCTTTTGTGCAATTGAAGGAAAATTCAATTTGCTCATTTAAATTCACTTCTGCGTTCGTTCTTTGATATCTGGAAGACCATTTATCAAGCACCTTATAATTCCAGTTGAGAGAAAAGCGCTAATTAGCTGACTTAATTAACTCCATTTCCATATCTAATTACCTTGGTCTTGTACTTGGGATGGAAGTTTAGTTCTGCTATGACTTACAATGTTTTCCTCTATCTTTCTCATTAAAGGAACCCTTCAGTGAAACGGAGAACCGAGATGGGAGGGTGGGTAAGAATCACAAGTGCGGGGAGGGGGGGCAGAGGGTTAGGTCGAAAGATTGTGATTACATTTACAGATAGAAACCTGATGGAAATTATCTCTTTGAGGAGACATTCGCTGATTAAATGTAACTGATTTTAATTATCTCCTACGTATTATCTATTTGTATACGTATGAATATTAAATTTCTTTATTTTTTGTGCTCTACCACATGTTCTAATGTTTAGCTTTGTTTGCTATTTCTAATTGTTTTACAAAAGTTTTGCTTCAACGCTGTTAAGTAAATTAGATCACAGAGAAGGATGTTTTAATTCTTTCCCTCCAGATGAATGTATTTTTTTATTTTTTTGCAAGGAGTTTGTTATTACATTCCTTCATTTCGAATTCATATTAAAACGGAACGTTTTTTTTTGCATTATATCATTTAGACCCTTCCTTGGTATCGCCAACAATTTGTATAGCTACGATGATTTGGTAATGTCTGCTGTTATACATTGAATGGCTTGCTTAGTGGTACGTGTGACCACTGTACGCTTTCTGAACATTCCCTTAATAAACTGAGGCATCGATTCCTATCCTGGGAGTGGGTGGTTTCTCTCATAACGTATTATTTCGCCATATCTTAATCATGCTCGCCAGGATTGGAATCAGATAAACGGGGAGTGAAATTCATTGAGCAAATGTACTGATCATGTTATACTACCAAAGGGCATAAGGGATACGAGTAAAACATGTTACAGATAATCGTTCCATGAGCAACGCCTTCTATTGTTATGATCCAACATGATAGGGATCACAGCTTCGAGTTTTTATCATCATAGCCTTGTCTTTCCACCCACCTAAAATGAGAAGGGCCATGATTCATCACTCCATTCTTTTAGTGTTCTTCACTTATCTTGGTCGAAGCTGAGTGTGTGGTTGGACTGGTGTAGTACTTCTAATAGCTTCCTATGTGAAGCAATGTTCACTCCATTTTATTCCTTGACTATACCACGAAGTCATTCGATCAACTGTTTCACTTGACCTTGACGTTCTTCTGCCTCCTGCATAAGTCAAAAGTTTCTAGCCAAATACCGATTCGATTTGAGATTTATCACACTGGTTTCGGTATTTGTCTTTAAGGAATTCAACCGGAATTATTTTAATTATTATTATCGGGTACGTCCGGTTAAACCTAGCGCCTGTTTTCAACCGCTACCCTTAACGTTTAGCTTGAACTTCCAAAACTCAATCGATATAGACGATCCCTCATTAAGTGGAAAGATCCGGGTTCGAAACCCATGTAGAACGTAAGGGACTTTTATAATAACTTTTCATTTTGAAAGTGAATTAGTCAGTCTCATACGCAGATGGAAGGTTTTTTTATCCCGGAAAGTCGAGGACTGTCTCTAATATTTTGGCGACATGGTATATATTGTTATAAATATCAGGAAACACAGGATGGATTATTTATTGCCACTGCCCTTGCCAAGAAACGTGTCTATGCGTGTACTTTTGGATAAATGTGAGTAACATAACTTCTGTTTAGATTAATTCTACGAAATGCGAGCATATACGAAATATTCCGCGCATAAGCTTGCACACGACACTCAGTTCAATAGATTCTAGATACAAACTTTTCGTATCTAGAATTGACATAAAATATTAAAACAGTATTCAATCGAAACACTCGAAGATTTTTATTAAGAATTTGCCTCCGACATGTATGTGAGGTGAAATAAGTACACTATTTATTCGCTTTTCGAGTTGATTTTCATCTTAAAATCTATGTATGCTTATGACAAGAAAGATTACATTGAACATTCGAGTCAATATTTCGATATTTCGAATATTGGGTTCACCTGCCTAAAGATTCCAAAATGCTTCTGCAGGCATTCATTCACATAGTAATAAAACGAACCAAAGATCGTAAATAACTCTTCATTCAATATTATGCAAATGCCATTAGAATCAATGCTCGAAAGCAATTTTCTAGCGAAATAGAATGCTTGAGAATCATATTAGTGCAGAGTGGAGTAGGTGAATCATAGAAGGAAGCCGTCTATTTCTCTTAGCTATTCCTTGTTTTTTATTAACTCGTGTCTCCCCACGAAACTTATAAACCTGTAGTAAATTAGTATCACTGGGTGGGCTGAGATTTTTTTATTGTTTATATATATTTTACGTAAAATCCCGAAACCCATCTTTAGAGGTCGTACAAGGAACTTTTTTTTCAAGTCACATCAAGCCTTCAATAAGCAGGACAGGGGTCTCTCACCGGACGACGAAATTCATCTCCCACCTAAAAACTATCACAAACATTTATCTCCATGGCGGGATTCGAATTCGAACAACCGACAGCCTATTGGTCCGAGAGCCGATACGCTAACCACTCGAACAACCATAGATAATAGATAGCGTATATTAATAGATGGAGTAAAGAGACAATTTCTTAATTCCCGACATCAATAAAGTCTAGTTACAATGATAATGTCGCATGTCAGCCGTTCACATGTGCTAAAACTACTATCTGAAAAATGTCAATGTGACTTCAAAAGTGACAATGCGTTTCTATTTGTATTGTGAGATGGAAGTATCACTGAACACTGTGAGATTGAAGAATCATTGCACGGTGCATGATTTAAATAAATAAAATCACTTGAGCAATGTAAATCTCGTGATAATTTACCTCGAACTTTGGAAAGAGGACACTTTTACTTCTAGATAGGCGTAGAAAGAACTTGAGTAGACGCTAATGAACTGCGAAGTATCTCTAACTGAGTTGGGAAGGAAAAACAACCATACAGGATCAGAATTACACAAGAATTATACGGATCGCTAGATTATCTTTACATGATATATAAATTCTGTCTCAATTATGAATCCACACCCAAAGTGTAGAATGAGGTTACTTGTAGTGCTTATAGGTAAAAACAATCTTTTGTGTAATAAATAAATAAATAAATAAATATATATATATATATATGGTAAGTGTGGGTGTTCGTGGATGTGAAATAAAATGCGCAGTCATGTTTATAATATTCGCTACGCTTAAATAAACAACAAAACATACAATTTGAGATAGCAAAGTAGTCTAATATTAAACATAATATGAATGAAATAAATATTGAAATAAAATTCGAGTGATGCAAATAAAAAAAGAAATTCGAATAGCATACGATTTATGTAAGATCAGAATTAAAGAATTAAAGAATCTAGAATATTGGATAAAGAGCTAAGAATGATCACTCTAGTCTTTAGCGTGCATTTCTCCGATAAAAGAATTATTCGGTCTTCTATGTAATTATCATTAATTAAGAAACTCTGTATGTTAGCCTTTTAGACAAAGTACATATTCGTGATTTTTAATATTCCGTTACGAAATTATCTGAACTTATGTTTTCTCACTTGTAATTAGTTCATTTCTTCTGTTGCAATCGTTAAAATGAATTTAGTAAACTTTCGGCACGATTTTCAACATTACTAATGTGAATCAATTAACTAAATTATAATAATTATATTTAGAATAAATCTTCTTACTATGTTTGATATTCAAAAGTAAATAAATTTCAATGAACCACAATAATTAAATTTCCATATCAGGTTTCGTTTGAAGGAATTATTCCTTTGTTATCGTACTCGACATTTTCTTTATCACAACACTCTATTCAGTAAATTTAATAACCAATAAATATTCAAATGATCCGATCTTCCTTTTCACGGTAGATCTTTAAATCCTCTTTACTACACTGTATATGATTCTTCAAATAGGCATGAAAGTGAATTTATTGCCAGACAATACGCTGAATGACTGAAATTTATCAGTCTTAAACAATTAAATGTATTGTTTAATTTTCCCCTCTTTAAACAATGCATAGTACTAGACTTCCATTTGTTGATTTCAACAATACGAATCCAACTCATTGTTGAAAAGTATTGTTACAATGAACGTGTCATTTTTCTTCTTTTTTATAGGCTCTTTTAACCAATCTAAGTTATTATTAATGTGATTTTGATCATTCTAAACACTTTCAAGTTATTTTCATATTAGAAACACAATAACGTTACAACACAGGAGAAAATAATCGATGAATTATTCCGTATATTGAACAGGTCTATCTCTACAGATATTTCTTTTTTTCTTTTTATATTTAAAAAAAAAAACATTTGAATGAACTTTTCCAGTTGCGCAGTAAAGGAGTCCCATTGGGAGACTACCGTAGAGCTACATGACGTTTCGGACGTGACCCGCTTTAGGCAAAATCGAATATACTTTACACGATCATCAAAGCACACACACACACACACACACACACACATACAAGAAACTTGGAGGGAATTATTGGGTCGGTTATCTATTCCTGGAACTGCGATGATAATCAACTTACTAATGGATACATACAAACTAATTTTCTGGTAATCATTGCATTCATTTCCCTTCTGCCCCCTCCCCTCTTACAAAACTATCGGTAGTCATGGAAACAACAGAAACCTTTTATATTTTTTACTGACTTGACTCCGTCAATCGTATCAGCAATGCGGTGGTTCTTGCGTTATCGTGGCAAACCAGATACATGCTCCAGGGTGGGCCAACGTACGATACCGATATTCAAGCTTGGACTCTGTTTACTAGAGGAGGCCACTAACACACAATTTTCTTCTAAAATGGCAGCATAACACGCTTCTTGACAGTTTTTAACTCTTTTGAGGGTCGGTAACACAGACTTTTTAGTAAGGCTACGTAAAATTTCAAAACACGTGCAGAAACTCTACAAATGTCTATTTTTGACTTTGCATAGCAAGAAAAAAATGTAACAATGAGAGAATTTCGAATATTTTCTGCTCATCCAACACTCCGATTTCTTTTCGAAGTGTCAGAAGTTGAGTTGGAGATACCTGATTGAGGCCAAGAAGAATTCTAGGATTATCATTATTATTTGTGGCTTTGTACAATATAGAATTTATTTGGCATTTTAAGCGTTGTTCCATTAAGTTCGACCTAAAAAAGTTTTCGACAAAACACACATCTATCAAGAAAAAATGTGGATAAATATTGGAACAATAGACAAAAATAGTGTTTACTCTTTCAATATAGACATAAAGAATAATACGAATACGAGACTGATTATTTAAATTTTTTTAAATTTTATTTTCTAGAAATTAAAAATTTACAAAACACTAAATAAATAATTTCATATAAAAATTATATTAACTTAAATCATTGCTTTTGTTTCAATGTTTAATTAAGTTTAGTAATCAAAATTCTTTCTTTTAATTAATTGATCAAAAGAAATTAAAATTAATTTATTTTAATTGAAATTAATTATTTTTCTTAAGAAACGCTTTGTACTTTAGTTTAATGAAAAAAATTTTTTGTGTATGTATTAGTATACTTTATACATTTGTTCCTTATGTATATTATCTCTGTTGACATGGTTACCATCCCTTGGCTTCCCTAATAGGTAGCAGTTAAAGAAACTGACCAAGAAATATGTAATTATATTGAACATTTTTATTATGAGAGGCAATACCGGAAATATTCCTTCGTTCCATAGATGCGTGTGTGGGGGGGGGGGAGGGGGTGCGTGTGTGTTGGTCATTCTTCTCTGTCCGTTTTTTTTTTTTCTTTGTGAAAAATTAATTTCCGCGATATACTAATAACTGGCTAATAATTATCATTTAATTGCAAAATCCTTATAAAGATCTTCCAAGTGGGATTCGAACCGAGAAGGATGTTATTGCTGTTTCGATTCCTTTTTAATATAAAAATTGGCCTTATCGTGATGTAATAAATGTCTTACTATTTAATTATTAAATTTTGTAAATCAATATTTTCGGTATTGCTTCTCACAATCACAATGTTCAATAATTACATATTTCTTGCTCAGTTTCTTTAACCGCTACTTACTAAGGAAGCCAAGGGATGGTAACCAAGTCAACAGAGATGATATACATAAGGAACAAATGTATAAAGTATACTAATACACAAGTATCTGAGTAATATTTAAATAAGCATGGATTTAAATCGATATTGTTTTTCCTTCGACGTATAATCCTGATATTATCTTTTGGTCCTTTGATGATCGACCCACATCATGTTGTTCTTACATATTATGGATATATTTTTGTACGTCATTTATCTTAATGAAGAACACTGTGATCTGTTTACATGACTAATGAAGCGGTCTTCTTTGAACATTATTAATCCCTTGTTAAAAAAGGAGCGAGAGAGCGAACGATGGACCCCCAATCAGGATACTACATTTTAATCATCTGTTTTCCTAAAAAAGAAAAGCAATCTGATTACGTTGCCTAGGTAACCGAAGTTGATCAACAATACAGATGATGGTTGTGAACCCAACGCCGCTGTGTTTATTAAGAAAACGAAGCCACCCCCATTGTTGTTTGGCAACTACTAACGGAAGTACAAATCTTCTAAGATAACTATGGCGAACATCAATCTTTCGTATGTGTCGAAGTTGTCTTTATATTTCCTCTCCGTGGCTGGGTAATATTAGCTTTCCCGCGTGGAAAAGTCTCCTTTCTTTAACCTCATTTGTCTTGCCGAGACTACGGAAACAGAATCGCAGCTCCACGATTATTGTGTTTGCACAGTTTGTCTCCGCAGTCTTGCTATAGTGACAGTGAAGGACAATAGTTCTGTCTAAGCCTTTATCATCACCTTCTTCCCCCTCCCCTCCCTTCCCCAACCCTTCAATAAGCGATAACAGGGTGCTAGAAAACCTTTTAAAACGCCATCTATATCGAGTAGCTGTTTCTTGTCTATGACATATTATTCGGGATTTTAAAAGTGTTATTGTCTTCTCACTAGGATCTTTTAACTATAAAAGTGAAGGGATGATAGATGCCTCTTTGAGCTCCTTCACAATCTGAAAAAAAAAAAAGAAAAAAACTATAAACACCATCGATTTTTCTGCCTTGGGAGCATCTAAGATGAACATTTCGTAGTTGGTGGATAAGGATTTGTAATCAATAGCCCATACATGAATTTTATATTCAATAGAAAGAGTTACAGTAATAATAACAAAGTTGTAATTATTGTTTATATAAAGCTTTTTTTGAAATAAATGATATTTCGATGATATTTCCTAATTTAAGTTATTTGATGTAATACACCTTTTTGTAATTTAAATTACCCTTAAATTTAATAACTTTTAAGCAGCTGAATTGTGGGGATTAATACCCTTGGAGAGCAATGGATGCCAATGAAGTTCTAACTGAGGCTCGGCTGTTACTCCCCCCGCCTCGGGACGCTGAGTTTCACTCTCTTAGGTTTGCTCCCGGTGAGTAAGGGTTTGCCTGAGAGAGCATTTTGAGTCTCGAGAGAGGGTGTTCTCCTGCACAGCTCGGTGAGGGGCTTTGTCTGTGGATGCTTTTCGCTGGAATATGAGCGGTTCTACTCGGTGGTGGTGAGGCCTGTCACTGAGTGGAGCCAACGCTGAGTTGGACGGTCTTTCGGCCATTATTGAGTGGTCTAGGGATCGTCCTTATTTTTAGAGATGGCTTTATTTATACAGTAGCCAATGAAGTTCTAACTGAGAGCTCGGCTATTGCTGTTACCCTCTTGCCACGATCAGAACTTTATTTATATATAGCTCAATAACCCTACACTGTTCTCTACAGATAACGGGGAAGATGAGAGCATTCTTGCTTCGCCCCTTTAAGCCCTCTTAAGGATGAAGTGTGAAAACAAATAAAGATTATTTTTCTTTCGATCAAAATATGTTTCTAATGATTTTAATTATGCAATACACAGACCTGTTTGCTTAGTGACTAAAATTGGCCTTCTTTCTATCTAGAAAATTCTTTGTGTGAAAGAGGGCGATTTTGAAACTCAGTCTGAACGTTAGTATTCCATAAAATTGCATTTGGTAGGAAGAGTGCCGGAAAAAAAATCACTCGTGTTACATATTGTTGATGACGTCATCATTATTATTATTACACAGAATCATTAAATAGGCTCTGTAGTTTTATCTATTTTATTTTAGAGACCATGATATAGAGGATCATTATATATGAAACATTTATTTCAAGAAAATATTTGGAAAGAGAACCTTATACCGTTACGTTGAAAATGATTTCTTCCAGTTGCGATAATAACCATATCTAGTGAATGTTCAGTTCAATCCTGTTATTGAATTTTCAGTAGACATAATCATAGATTATGTCTACTGAAATAGATCACACACATAGATTATAATCCCAGTAATTACAAATAGCACTCAATTACCACCACTTATGAACTTTTGGAGTGCCAGGTACTCATTAAATGCTGGTTCTGACTAACACAGTGTTTCTCAACCTTTTTTGGATCATTCTCCACTTCAACGTCTCAAACACTTTGATCCCCCCCCCCCAGCATAATAATCAGCCAAGTTCTGAAAAAGTATAATACAAATATGTGGGATGTACATTTTTCTAATTTTCCCCCAAAATATTCAAATTGCCCCCCCCCCCGTGGGGCCTACGCTCCACGTTGAGAAATACTGGACTAATGAGAAACCTGAGTTCATTAGAAAAAACAAAATATTTAGCAAAATTCTCACCTCATGTTATCAGTGGTTTTGATTTGAAATGACTGCACTCATAATCCTTAATTTTCAGTTGTTTTGCCTAAGATCTTCCAAATTTTCAGGGATTCTAATATAGGTAATAAATTCTGTTTGCAGTGTTCCCATTCAAGTCTTCGACAACAGCTACAAAGGTCAACCACAAAATAAAATGCTTATTCAAGTGATCCCTTTTTTGTTTTTTTTTTTGGCTAGATGGGTGAAGCAAGAATGCTTTTCATATTTCCTGCTATCTGTAAAAGAAAATGTATGGATGTGTATTATTGAGCTATAAGCTCTGGTCATGCGGGGTAACGGCAATAGCCGATCCTCAATTAAAACTTCATTGGCTACAGCATTGCCATCTGTTACCCTGAGTTCTAACTCAAGTTATTATTTTCACATTAATGACTTTAGGGGTAAAGCAAGATGCTTTTCATATTTCTCGCTATCTGTTCACGGCTACAGTGAGGGAAACATTTTATGAGCAGTTTGCTCGCCCTGAATGGGCATGGAGATTATGTATCGCTACAGGAAATTAAAATGGCTTTTGGTCTTTTATGTTTAAATATATCCGTGGCTACAGCTTGCTGAACTAGATCGTTGGGGCTCAAGTTATTATTATTTTTTTTTTTTTTCATCATAATTGAAAAAAAATTAAAAAAGAAACACAAAACCCCATAACCGACTAAATTTTCTTTAAGTGCTTTTTAGTTATGGAACAAAGTTTTCCTGTTATCTGTAGAGGACAGCGTATGGATAAGGTGTTATTGAGCTATTGAAGTTCTGATCACGGCAGTAGGGTAACAGCAATAGCCGAGCCTCAGTTAGAACTTCATTGGCTACAGCATTGCCATCCATTATCCTCCAAGGGTAATCCTTTTCATTATATATGTATGGCTCTTCCCTTCTTTCAAATATGTCCTTATAGTCGGTGTTATTGAGCTATTAAAGCTCTGATCATGGTAGGAAGGTAACAGCAATAGCCGAACCTCAGTTAGAACTTCATTGGCTACAGCATTGCCATCCATTACCCTCCAAGGGTATTGGATCCCATTTCATCCTCCTTTTTTTTCTTTCAAATATGTACCTTTTATGTTTCTAATTTATGCATAATTATTGATGCTAAGAAATGGTGTTAAAGTTTATCTTAATAATTAATTATTTTATTTAATAATTTTCAGATGATTATTTTAATATGTTTTCATATTATACTTACATTAAAATTTTAAATAAATCGAAAACAATTCTCATCAAATGTTATAACACTTCCTGTTTCATTAAGAATGCAGTGTTTGTCGTAATAATAATTTTTTTTTGCTTCCATTGTGATTTTTTTCATTCTTCAGTAACAAAGACTGAAAGAGAAAGGAAGAGAGAATTCAAAAATATATCGAAAATGCCTTTTTTTTTTTTTTTTCATCCACTCTCAAAGATTTTATAGTTCCTACACATTTATCGTAGAAATATTACTGAAGTTGCTTTAGAGAAACGATCATTAATCAAACTTACACCTAAGTGACATCTAGGAGAATTGTACGGTACTAACGATCTACCAGAAGAAATCATTATGGGAGTTACATGATTTTGATGGTTATTTTTTTTGTTTATAAAAAAAATCTAAATGGAAAATTTCTTAACAGAAAACTTCAACTAAATTGTGTTTCTGTATTAATGCAGTTGAATATTATGGAATTTTAAGTTTTCATATGTAGGTTCTTCGACCATTAGCGTATAGCTTTTAAGTGCAATAAAGTAAGTGGAGATGTAAGAAAGAACAACATTTGGGGGAATTCATTCCCTAAATATATCGACCTCATAGAGTTTTCTAACCTTAAAAGGATAAACAAAGGGGGCTTTGCCCTATTGATCATCTTGAAAAATAAACTTGCATCTCTAATCCCGGGCAACTTAAGTATAGCTAAATACGGTTTCCTAAACTACGATAATAGGCTCAGTTGTAGGATGAGAAAAATGGATCTATAATACAGTTGTTATTCAAAAACATTGCAGAAGAAAGGTGTTTACAAAAAGATTTAAGAATATACTTATTTATTGTATGTACAAAGTATTAATGAATTTTTTTTAAACACCATATATTGAAATATATAAGTGAAAAATAATTAATCTTTCATGGAATGAAAATGAGGATGAGTGAATCAATCGACCATGAGATGCGGTGATTGATTTATTCAATCCAATACCCTTGGAGGGTAATGGATAGCAATACTGTAGCCAATGAAGTTCTCACTGAGGCTCTCGGCTATTGCTGTTACCCTCCTGCCATGATCAGAGCTTTAATAGCTCAATAACACCTTATCCCTACACTGTCCTGTACAGATAACGGGGAAGATGAAAAGCATTCTTGCTTCGCCCCTTTATGCCAGTCCTTATAAGGAAAATGAGGATAGACACGTGGGAGGAGGAGCAATTCTGATCGGGAGGCGAAAAATACGTGTGCTTGTGTGAGACGATAAATACTAAGTATTGATAATTCTTTCTGATTAGCTCAGAGGATTGACAGTGACAGTTATTTGAGAACATTTTTTTAAATATAAGAATAAGAAATATATATTGCAGATGCCAAAATTTCAGGTAAGTAGGTAAGGTAAGGTAAAGGATTGAGACAGGTGATCACAAAGTATAGTGATTCTGAATATTGTACAGCAAACTGCAGACTAGTCTTAATCATCATGAACAGTCCGTACGATGAACTAGACTTTAAGCAGCTGCTTGCAATTTTCCGACATGCAGGAAACCTGCTACATACAAAATGGCCGGGTAAAGTTGCTTTGCCCTATTGATGATCTTGAAAAATAAACTTGCATCTCTTATCCCAGGCTACTTAAGTATAGCTAAATACGGTTTCCTAAACTACGATAATATGCTCAGTTGTAGGATGAGAAAAATGGATCTATAATACAGTTGTTATTCTAAAACATTGCAGAAGAAAGGTGTTTACAAAAATATTTATTTGTAAACTTTGTTTGTAAATTTTATTTGTAAATTTATTTGTAAAAAAAAAATGATTGGTAGAGATCTATCAAATCGCGGAAGTCAAATCTGAGGACTATCAACCTTCAGAACCTCTCTCCACAATTTCTCAAGATGACACAAGAGACAACAACCCAGTCACAGATACTCAGATCCCGGAAGAACCAGACGACTACCAAACGGTGAGCAGAAAAAAGCGACGAAAAGAGACACCACCCGAAGAACCGGAACAACAGCCAATGAACACAGCGGTACAAATCAAAGAACGAGTCCCGCCGGTAATCTTAAGAGACAAAAAACAATGGTCGACAATTTCGGAGGCCATGAGAAACTCCGAGATTAAATTCAAAACAGCCAAAAACTCCGACGAAGGAGTCCGTATCCAGCCCGAAGGGATATCAGACTACCGTTGGCTAACAAAGTTAATGGACGAGCTAAAGACCCCATACCACACTTTCGAACTGAAAAGCGAAAAAAACCTAAAAGTTTTCATCAGAGGACTGGTAGAAGAAATCACGTACGAAAAAATAGCCATCGACCTTAGATCTCAAGGACTGGAGCCCATAAAAATATCACGAATGCACCGGGCAGACAAACGTCCCATGCCGATGGTTCTCGTGGAAATTAGTAAGGAACAAAGAGAGATTTACGATCTCAAAACAGTTTGCAATCTCAGGATTAAAACAGAACCACTCAGAAAGAAAGCAACAGCAGGACAATGCCATCGCTGCCAGAGATATGGGCACGCACAGAAACTTTGCAGAGCGGAGTACAAATGTGTGAAGTGCGGGGACAGTCACCCTACTCACATGCTCCAAACCACGCACGACTCCAGCCACATGTGCAAACTTCGCAGGCCCACACCCAGCCAACTATAGAGGCTGCGCTCTCCACCCAGATAACCTGCCAAGAAACAGAAAAACAGGCACCAGCTCAAAAACGTGCAACACCCCTTGAAGAAGAAATCTACCAGCGAACATCACACAGCTCATATGCTGCAGTCACCTCAAAGGCTAAATCAGCAGAACCTATGCCCAACAGTCAGAACACAGCTGCTATCCTAGCTGCCACCCTAGGGGAGATGCTAACAGCTTTCAGCAAGACCAACCCCAATAAGAGTGATACAAACAAGTTCTTAAAAAACAATCAAGTCATCTTCACAATGATAAGCAATGAATAATAGACCTGGTTTGAACAACTTCATACAGATCGCATTTTGGAATGCCAACGGCCTAAACAACAAACTCCTGGAACTACAAGAATTTACAGCAAGACATAGAATAGACATCCTCTTAATCAACGAGACGCACCTTCGGCCCTGCGACAACCCCAAACTAAGGAACCACGCACTACTTAGGAATGACAGACTCGATGCCAGAGGAGGTGGAACGGCTATCTTTGTCAAAAAAGACATAAGATACAACGAGATCAAGAAGACAACGACTACACACCTTGAAGAAACTGGAATTGAGATACACACCAACAATGCAGGTAACCTAAAGCTATATTCAGTCTACAACCCTCCAGGCAAACAACTACTATCCTCGGATCTCCCCCAGCTCCTCGACACAAACGAAGCAACAATTGTGGCGGGGAACCTAAACGCAAAACGTTCCTGCATGGAACAGTAGGAACTCCAACAACAACGGGAAGAGCTTACACACGTTCGCTATGACAAGAAACATCATCATACCAGGTTCCGCCGAACCAACACACTACGGACCGATGGGAAGACCTGATGTGCTGGATATAGCCATTTTCAGGAATACCTCGCACCAATTCCAGTTACAGGTAGTCGATGAGCTTAGCTCCGACCACAATCCGGTACTACTAAGCCTAGGCGGGGAAACAGAAATCATCCCCAGGCAGTCCTCCACAAATTTCAAAAAGCTGAACGCTACTCTCCGCAACCTCACAGGACCCGTTCCAACCATCTCCTCACCTAAAGAAATAGATAGAGCGATCAGAAAACTGGAAAGCACAATCCAGCTGGTCTAGCAGCAGCTTCCACCATTACCACTCCAGCTCAAGCCAACCTGCTCCCAGAAGAGATTCTAAAGCTCATCCGCAGCAAAAACAGGATCAGACGCCGTTACCATACAACACTATCCCCCCCCCCAGGATAGACAAGAGCTAAACAGGGCAACAAACCTAGTTTGATATGCGCTCAAAGATCACAAGAACTAGCTGTGGGAGAAGAAGCTAAGCTCCTTAAACACCAAAGACAACTCCTTGTGGAAAATGACTAAAGCCCTTCGCAGCAACTGCCCCAACATTCAGCCAATCCAGGGAGAAAGGGGCATGGCCTACCGAGATGACGAGAAAGCAGAAGCCTTCGCGGACGCCCTGGAACTGCAATTCAGCCCAAACTATGCGCATGCGGACTTGCACTTCATTGAAAAAATACACAGGCATGTCCGCTGTGCACTCCATCAAACCAGCAGCCAAGAAAACACAAGCTACGTTACACCAAAGGAAGTACACCAAATCATCAAGAGCCTCAACAACAGAAAGGCCCCAGGTCCTGACGAGATTTCAAACCAAACCATAAAAGCACTCCCCAAAAAAACTGTCATGCATCTAGTGGCGATCATCAACACGATGCTAAGACTCAACTACTTCCCCACTCGCTGGAAACGGGCGGATGTAATCCTCATCGACAAACCCGGAAAAGCACCTCAATTCCCCCAGAACTACAGACCTATCAGCCTCTTATCAAATCTGGGAAAAATCGCGGAAAAGATAATTCTGAACCGTCTACAAAACGAAACGGACAAGATCGATCGACCTAATCCCAAAAGAACAATTCGGATTTCGCAAAGGCCACTGCACAACCCAACAGGTCCACAGACTTATAGAATTCATAACTACTGGATACAACTGGAAACAACACACAGGTGCAATCTTCCTGGATGTGGCGAAAGCCTTTGACAAAGTATGGCACAAAGGCCTCATCCACAAACTAATAGCTGCAAAATACCCACTAAACCTCGCCAAAATCATAGAATCCTATCTGAAAGACCGAAAATTTCAAGTTAAGCTACGTGGCCTCAGATCCTCCATGAGAAGCATCACAGCAGGTGTCCCGCAAGGCTCCCTCCTATCGCCGCTACTCTTCAACATTTTCATCTCAGACGTACTAAGCACATCATCAACCACCATGGCCTTCTATGCAGACGACATGGCAATACTGACCAGATCACTCAAGCCACACTTAGCCACACAACGATTACAAGACGCAGCAACAAATCTTGAAGAATGGTTTCAGAAATGGAGGCTAGATGTCAACGCCGACAAGAGTACGGCCATACTCTTTACAAGAAGGAAAGCAACCCACCACGGAGCAGTCACGATGTTCCACACTGATATCCCATGGCAAAAAGAAGTAAAATACCTGGGAATCAAACTGGATAACCGACTCAGCTTCAACCCCCACATGTCACATGCATGTAACAAAGCCAACTCAGCAATAGCTCAACTCTACCCTCTACTCAACCGAAGAAGCAAAGTCAGTACAGAAAACAAACAAACAATATACAAAACAATCATCAGACCCATACTAACGTACGCATCGCCGGCATGGAGCCACACCTCCCCCAGCAACATCAAAAGACTACAGGTACTACAAAATAAATGTCTCCGAATGAACTTCGGAGACATTTATTTACTTGTCGAATGAACTTCGACGCCCCGTGGTTTGTTAGGAATGCTCTCTTCCACCAAGACGGAAACATGCCAGACATACCTCGTATCTCAACCAGACTGCTGCCAAGTACTTCGCTCAGGCATCACTCCATCCCAACTATCTCATTCGTGATGCATCAAATTATGATGAAAACGACAGATGGAGACACAAACGCCCGAAGGCAGCTCTGATCATCGCTTTAAACGATTCTACACAGCCCTAATTTGGGCGAGCCACGAGCTCAAAAATTTCTCATTATCAATGATCACAATCTAGCGATGAAGGGATAAAAATCCAAGGGATTGACGCCCATCTCGCCATTTAAGTTAACAGTTAACAAAATGAGGATATTACCAGGTCAATGATTATCGATAGTTTTTGGTCAGTTCGGTTAAGATTTTATAGGATGTGCATTCGTACCGTAAGTTAGATGTTATTAGATGTTATGTGGTGATATCTGGTCTTAGAGCTACCGTGGGAACATGTAAAGACTTCGTTTCTCATGAGAATTTGCCGTAAAATCTATATTTCCAAGTCGCGCTGTTCATTGTCATTCGAGTGTGTTTTGATGTTGATTGCGGTCTCGCGATAGTCTTTTAGTGTGATGTATTTCGTGTTTATACGATATACGGAAGTCCTTCAGATCCAGCTCAGGTAAGCATATAGTTGAATATTTTAAACATGAACAATTTAAGCCCCGATGACTTTATCCAATCGTTGGATAAGAAGCTAGCGCTCGACCTCCTCAAAAAACTGTCGAAGAAATTTGAGGTAGAGTGGCCAGGGTTTCTAAACCTATATTCAGCGACAGACGACTCCACAGAAGGGGACAACTCAACACCAGGGGAAGAAGGGAAGATGAACCTGATAATCTCTGCTCCCACTCCAAAATATGATACAAAAACCCATGCTCGGAAAAAACGTAAAACAGCGGAGACTCAGATAAACGAGGGGATGGAAGAAGATGCCCCCAACACTGACCTCCCCACACCCAACAACGAAAAAGTTCCTCCAATTGTTCTACGGGAAAAAGAACGTTGGACAGCCCTTAGGCCTATTATGCAAAACCACCAAATTGCCTATTCATGGGCAAAAAACGTAGACGACGGAGTTAAAATCCAGCCTACCACAGTAGGCGACTACAGACTCCTCACAAAAACCATGGACGAGTCAAATATTAAATATCATACTTACTCACTGAAGTCGGAGAAAAACCTAAAAGTTGTACTCAGGGGAGTAACAGAAAACATCTGCACAGATGAAATTACTGAAGACCTCTGCCTCCACGATCTCCCACCTGTCAAGGTTAGCAGAATGCTACGGGCTGACAGGAGTCCAATGTCCCTAGTACTTGTTGAGATACCCAAAACACACAAGAACATATACAACATATCAACGATCTGTGGTCTGAAAATCACAACAGCACCACTAAAGAAAAGAGCCTTGTCGGGCCAGTGCTACAGATGTCAGAAGTACGGACACGCAAAGAAACTCTGCAGAGCAGACTACAAATGTGGGCTACAAATTTTGCCTCAAATGTGGGCAAAACCACCCCACAGCAACCTGCTCAAAACCCAGAACCTCACCAGCCAAATGCACGAACTGCGGGTGCTCCCACCCGGCAAACTACAGAGGCTGCAGTCACTACCCTAAGAATAAAACAGATAACAAAAGGAAACAGATCTCTCAACCCTGCCCACAGGCACCAGAGTTGACGGCTCCCCAGATACCTGACACCCAATAAAAGAAAACAAAATACTAGCTCTCACAAATGGAAAATACCAACAGTCTGGAAAGCCACCGTCGAAGCAGGACATACGCCGAAGTAGCCAGCTCATCCAAAGATATTCAGCAGGACCAAATTCTTCAAAACATGACAACAGTCATCACAGCCTCATTGGCAAACATGCTTCAAGACTTCAGTAAGTCAAACCCTTCA
Organism: Typopeltis vanoorti; assembly: GCF_054136105.1. NCBI lineage: Eukaryota > Metazoa > Arthropoda > Arachnida > Uropygi > Thelyphonidae > Typopeltis > Typopeltis vanoorti. Next base: position 109,305,850 of record NC_143553.1, read on the forward strand.
CCAAACTCCACAAAAAAATTTCTAAAAGAAACTCAAACAATATTATCAATGCTTGTTAATGAATAAAACTAGATTACTCCCAGACTCACTATAGATCGCCGCTTTGAATGCCAATGGCCTAAAAAACAAGACACTGGAGCTTCAAGAATTCTCTCACAGATACAACCCTGACATCATCCTAATTAATGAAACTCATCTAAGACCTGCAGACAATCCAAAACTGAGAGGCTACACACTATATAGAAATGACCCACTGGACTACAAAGGTGGTGGTACAGCCATATTTATCAGGAACTACATCAGGCACAATGGAATACTCACACCCCCCCAACCTCCAACCTAGAACTCACTGGTGTCGAAGTCCACACAAACTCAACTGGAAGACTTAAAATCTACGCCGCCTACAACTCCCCTGCTAAGACCCTGATATTTTCTGACTTGGATGCTGTACTAGGCACAAATGAATCCATCATCGTCGCTGAGGACTCCAAACATTCCTCCTGGAACAGCAGAACCACAAATAAAAATGGCCGTATCCTCTTCAGCTACACAGGATTAAACAACGCTGTCGTAACAGGACCCACTGAACCAACCCACCACAGCCCAAATGGCACAGCTGACATCCTAGATATCGCCATCCTACACAACATCAAATACCAGCACAGCATTCAAGCACTGAACGAATTATCATCAGACCACAACCCAATCCTACTTCACTTAGGGAACAAAGACCAGTCACCTCCCCTCCAAACCTCCATTGTCTGGGAGAAACTTAGGAAAGTGCTACCAGAACACATTTATCTGGTAGCACTTTCCTAAGTTTCTTCCTAAGGAAGAAATAGACACGGCAATAAACAACCTCAGCAATCAAATCAATAAAGCCATAACAGCAGCCACAGTATCCAATTAGACACAAACAAAATCGTCTTCAGGAAGAAATCATGGACTTAAAAAGGGAAAAAACAGACAAAGAAAAAGATATCACAATACTCATGCTCCCCAGGACAAAACAGCCCTCAACAGATTAAATAAATCTGTCCGAGAAGCTCTCCAAAACCACAGGAACCAACAATGGGACAACAAGTTCACTTCCATCTCCACAGCAGATCATTCCATATGGAAATTCCTAAACAACCTCAGGAACAAGCGCAAATCCCCCCCTCCCTCTGCAAGCAGAACAGCACCTTGCATACACAGATGCTGACAAAGCCGACGCCATAGCAAGAAACCTAGAGAAATAATAAAGTCCTGCATGTGAGAACGTAAACATCAGCCATGTATACAAGATCCATCGTAAAGTCAGGTTCACAGTAAATCGCCCCGATGTCAATCCAAGCCCTATAATGCCTACCTCACCTACCGAAATAATCGGCATCATCAACCATCTCAAGATCAAAAAAGCCCCAGGTCCTGACGGCATCACTAACCAAGTCATCAAAGCACTACCACGCAAAGCCATAGCACATCTGGCAAACATCATAAACTCCATCCTCAAATGGCAGTACTCCCCCCAGTCATAGAAAATAGCTGACATCATCCCAATTCACAAACAAGGCAAAGACCCACACCTACCTGAAAATTACCATCCCATCAGCCTGCTATCCAATTTAGGGAAAATAGCTGAGAAAATCATCCTCATCAGACTCCAAGATCATGTCAACCAATTAAATATCATTCCACAAGAACAATTTGGCTTCCGTCAAAATCACAGCACCACCCAACAGATCCATAGACTGGTAGAATACATCACCACAGGATTTAATTGGAATCAACACACTGGAGCCGTCTTCCTAGACATCTCAAAGGCCTTCGATAAGATCTGACACCAAGGCCTCCTCTACAAACTTATCATCGCTAATCTTCCACTCAACATGATACACCTGATCAAATCATACCTCTCCAACAGGAGGATGCAAGTCAAAATCAATGAAACAGTCTCAACCCAACGGAAAATCCTCGCTGGAGATCCTCAAGGATCACTGCTAATCCCGATCCTGTTCAACATCTGTATGGCAGACATTCCTCAAAATCCTCTCACATCCACTATCGCCCTTTATGCAGATGACACGGCTATTTTAGCCAGATGTCGCCAACCATATCTCGTTACCAAAATACTACAAGACACACCATCCTGAATCTAGAAAAATGGTTTAAAGACTGGCAACTACAATTAAACCCCCAGAAAAGCAAAACGATACTCTTCACAAGAAGACGAGCATCCCCCAAAGGAGACATCACCCTGTTCAACTCCAAAATTCCCTGGAAAACTGAAGCAAAATACCTCGGAATAATTCTCGATAAGCGATTATACTTCAACAGCCACATCAAGAGCACATGCACCAAAGCTTCGAAGGTTATCGCCCAGCTATACCCCTTGATCAACAGACATAGCAAACTAAGCTCAAGAAACAAAATTCTACTGTACAAGACAGTGATCCGTCCCACAGTTATATACGCTTCCCCAGTCTGGAGCCATACCTCCAAGACAAACATCCTCAAGCTACAAAGACTTCAGAACAAGAGCCTGCGAATGATACTGAACGCCCCGTGGTTCATCAGGAACGCCCAGATCCACCGGGACATAAATATCCCCTACATCTCTCCACTACTACGCTCCCTAGCAGAGAAATTCTTTATGAAGACATCCATCCAAACCAACTAATACAGCAAGCCGGAAACTATGACGGTAATGACCACTGGAAGCATAAAAGACCGAAAGCCATCCTAACACTCAACGATGAATAACCACTTCTGCCCACTCAGGGAGAGCTAAAATAGCTCACAAATGTCTCCCATCACTGCTCCCGAAACAGACAAGGAATATGAGAAGCGTCAAGCTTCACCCTCTGCGCCATATATGTCCTGCGTCCTGCGAAAATGAGGATGGAGGGTAATGGATGGCAATGCTGTAGCCAGTGAAGTTTTAACTGAGGCTCGGCTGTTGCTGTTACCCCCTGGGATGCTGAGCTTTCGCTCTCTTAAGGTTTTTGCCTTAAGGGAGCAATTTGAGTCTCCGGGGAAAATGTTTTCCGGCACGGCCCGATGAGGGGCTTTGTCGGTGAATGCTTTTCTTCGGAATTTGTGCGGTTCTGGTGGGTGCGAGGCCATCATTGAGTGGCGCCAACGCTGAGATGGACGGTCTTTCGGCCACTATTGAGTGGTCTAGGGATCGTCTTTAATTTTTAGAGATTGGCTTTACTTATGTATCACCAATGAAGTTTTAACTGCGGCTCGGCTGTTGCTGTTACCCCCTGGGGCGCATAGATTCGTGAGTTTGAGTTCGCTCTCTTAAGGTTTTTGCCTTAAGGGAGCAATTTGAGTCTCCGGGAAAATGTTTTCCGGCACGGCCCGATGAGGGGCTTTGTCGGTGAATGCTTTCCTTCGGAATATGAGCGGCTCTGCTCGGTGGTGGGTGGAAGGCCAACACTGAGGTGGACGGTCTTTCGCTCACGATTCAGTGGCTTAGGGATCGTCCAAATTTTTAGAGACGGCCTTACCTTAACATATGGCAATGAAGTTTTAACTGAGGCTCGGCTATTGCTGTTATCCTCTTGCCATGATCAGAGCTTTGATAGCTCAATAACACCTTATCCCGTTATATCTACAGATATATAACGGGGAAGATGAAAATCATTCTTGCTTCTCCCCTTTAAGTCAGTCCTTATAAGGAAAATGAGGTGAGGTAGATTGAAATATTAACACCTAGTACAAAATGTTTGGATATATATATATATATATATATATATATATATATATATATATATATATATATATATATATATATATATACTGGAGCTAACTTTGGGAGAAAGTTCTCATCGAGGAGAAGAGTAAAGCATAATTATTTATTTCTGTTTTATCTGTATGCTAAATTGATAATTGAGTCTGAATTGTGGTACTGCATTCATCTATTAAATAATGACTCTTTAAGGAATGGTCTACACAAGAGGTTGACAACGTAGTGCCCGCGGGCACCATTTCACCCGCAGTGAATTTTTAGTGCGCCCTCAGAGAAATTATTGTAAACTGCTTTGGAACTCGCAGCGGTAAAAATTACATCGTAGGTCGCGGTATATCTGAGTGATACATTCATTACTAGTATGTGTAAAATGCAATAAAACATAAACAAAAAACATTGCAAATATAATACATGATGGTACAAATTAAGTGAATATTAAATCCAACATTATTTTATAGCCGAATATAGAAACTACGAGAGTTTCTGCCGAATATATAGAAACTAAAAGTTTCGGCGGATGTAAGCATAAGTAGTGCCTTATGGGCAACTCGTAATAAAGGTGGAGCAAGCTCCAGACCTCTTTCCTTAGTATTTTCCATAAATGAAAAGCACATCTTGCAGAGGTCAGCAACCTTTTTAATATGAAGAGCGCAATATAAAATTTGAAAATTACGGAGGGCTCATAACACATGCATTTTTTCTCATTTCAGGCTTAGAAATTCTATGATTAGTTGTTTTTAAGAAAAATTAGATTTCAAATTTTAACGTTATTTTATTTACCTCGCTTTTACAACATATTTTTGTCACATATGAATGAATATAAAATACCATAAAAACTAAAAATAAAAAATGAATACCAAAAGAATATTCATGTTAACAATTAGCATGTATCTGTCAGATCAGATGCGAGCGCCTTGCTTTATCAATCATAATGGCAAATGCATTTGCTTATTATGCAATAATAGTGTGGCTATTTCTGAAAAAAAAATAATATAGAAAGACTTGTTTAAGTTAAGGGATATTACATCCCATATCGTTTCTTAGCCGAATAAGAAACTCAAAGAGTTTCAAGCCGAATATAGTAGAAACTATATAAAGTTCGGCGATTCCAAGCGTAAGCAAATACCTGGATGCTGCAGCAACTGACCCTTAAGGTAGTACAAGCTGAGGCAACTCATGTCTAAGGTGGAGCAAGCTCCGATCACTATTCTTGATATTTACCCATAATGTGAACTTAGCTCCTAGAAGCTGTATTTCTGTTCAACATTATGAGAGAAGGTCACCACCCAGACCGGTTTCAACCTTTATTGATGTCTCATCAGTGAGTAGGTAGAATGGGAGTTCATGTCTTTCATCAGAAAAGTTTATTTCAAATTTTTTTTTTAAAGAATAGGTGCAAGGAGATGTTCACAGACCTTTTAGCCACAACCTCTGGGTTATACAGCTAAACAGGTTGACTGAGGCCTGTGAACATCTTCTCCTTGCACCTATTCTTTAAAAAAAACTTTGAAATAAACTTTTCTTATATGCTTTCGTAAAATAGTTAACAATTAAAAAAATTAACAATTTAACTAATCAGGTGTCTATGGAGGTCCTCTCCTAACACCTGTTTTAGTATAAAACTTATGCCGGATTTTTTTTATTTTATTTCATTTTATTTATTTTATTTTTTCTTAATATTTCTGCGTGAATTAGAGCATAAAGTTATGAACGTGTTTTTTTTTTTTTTATTTTAAATATATATAAAAGAAGCAGCAAAGAACTGGCCAACCTTACACCACAGGGAAAAACAAGATTTGGGGGAAGAATCTGGCCCGAGAGATGCAGCTCCCAAGGAGCAGCACCGCCTCGCAGTAAGCCTTCGCAGCCCGGGTTCTCAGATCTACCCCCCCCTCCTATATGAACTGTAAGAACCTGTGAAGAAAGAAAAAGAAAAACACATGATACTTTTTAAAGGAACAGACATGGTATGATTAGGCCCTGTCTCAGGACACAGAGGATAGGAGGTTTGCACCATTTATTTACAAACCTCCCGTCCCCTAGTATATGCCTTTCTTGTGCGAAAAACCTAAGGAGGTAGAAATAGATCCCGCTGAGTATTCTGGCTTGTATACTGTTTTCGTCGCTGATTTGGGACTTTTTCCGCACTTTCCAGATGTGATACTTGATTACGTTGATGAGGAAAATTGTAAATTTCTGAATTTTCTTGACTGGTTGGGGAAATTGCAGGTACAAGACCTCCTCTAGTGTAAGCGGCTGGATTCCCAGTACTGCGCTTAATCTCTGCCAGACATGTCGGGCGGGGGGGGACACAAGTAAAAGAAATGTCCCACCGTTTCAACGCTCTGGCAGACGTCGCAGAAGGGGTCGCACGGTCTTGAATTGTATCGGGACATAACCAGTTTCATCGGTAGCCGACCATAGGCTATTCGTCATGCCAGATCCCGGTGAAATGGCTGTCCGCAGCTAGTTCTGATATTTTGAAATAGCGTTTCCATGTTAGTTTCTATAATTGGCGCATCACATCTGGAAAGTCTAAAGAACTCCCAATATCTTGCTTGTGGCTTTAATTTTAGGATTTCCCTCCCTTCGGTTTTAAATTTTTTAAGCTGTTGGCATAATGGATTATACCATTCTGGCACAACCTCTACGCTGGGATCAGCATGTCCCGCGGTCCCGAAGTAGGGGAGAAAATGCCCTAGGAAGTATTTAATTAGGGATTCTGAAATATGGTTAGATTTTAAGGCCTTCCCTATGGTTTTAAGAGTGTTTGCATAGAATAGGCTGTTTAATTTCGGAAGTGAGAAACCCCCTTCATTGGTTTTGAGATTTAGATATTCTTTTTTAACCTCATGCCTTCTTCCGTTCCAAAAAAAATCTATTAGTATTTTGTAAAGTTGATTCTCTTGGTTTTTTTTTTAATATTAGTTATATTTATTGTATGCATTAGCATGGGGATCATTACTGTTCTTCCTTAGAAGGAGAAATAATTGGGTTTAAATGGTTTTTAGTTTCTTTTCGCACTCTTCCCGCAGTTTCTTAACAGGCAGTACCAGGTTCGCCGTGAATGGGACGCCTAGTACAGTTAGGGGCTGAGTTTGCGGGACTAAACCACAGGGAAGGTTATTTCTATGGAAATTTCCAAAAATTTTAATTTTTGTCTTTGAAGTATTAACGCGAAGACCACTGGCCATGTTGAATTTTTGCAAAATGCCGAAATAAATGTAGATGGACTCAGAATCACTGAGCGTCGCCACTACATCATCGGCATATGCTATAATTTTGCTCTGTCTGGAGACTAGGGGTAACAGTATTCCTCTAACTGCAGGGGCGTTATCTATTTTTCTTATGAGGGGTTCTAACGCCTCTGCATAGATGTTTTTGATAAGACCTATTTAATATTTAATATCAATTGACAATTGACAATTGACATTTATGTCTTTAGGGGTGAAGCAAGATGCTTTTCATATTCCCCGCTATCTGTCGTGGTTACAGTGAGGGTAAAATTTACGAGCAGTTTGCTCGCCCTGAATGGGCATGGAGATTATGTATCGCTATAGGAGGCTAATATAGTTTTTGGTTTTCTATATTTAAATATGTCCGTTGGCTCGTATGCTGCAGCTTGTTGAACCAAATCGTTGGGATGTGTGGACGTCTTTAGAAAAAATTTGGCAGCTAAGGATTGTAGATAACAGAGAATATAGGGAATATTTGTGTCTCTGTGGAGTTGGCTGTTTCTAACATACCACGGGGCGTTCAAAATCATTCTCAAGCACTTGTTCTGCACTCGCTGTATCTTAATAATGTTAGTATTAGAGGTGTGGCTCCAGGCTGGAGAGGCATAGGTGATTATAGGACGAATCGACATCTGGTATAGCTGCAATTTGATTCTGTTGCTGAGTTTGCTATTTCTATTAATTAGCGGGTAGATCTGAGCTATGGCTTTAGATGCTTTTGCACATGCAGACTTGATATGTTGGTTGAAAGATAGCTTTTTGTCGAGAATCACACCCAGGTAATTTGTTTCTTTCTGCCAGGGAATTTTAGTATTGAATAGTAACACATCTCCTGCAGGAGACATTGGCCTTTTTGAGAAGAGAACCGCTGAGCTTTTCAGGGGATTGACTTCCAATCTCCACTTGGAGAACCAACCCTCCAGCTTTAGAAGATTTTCTTGAAGCTTTCTAGTAACGAAGTGGGGTCTGAGAGATCTGGTTAGTATTGCCGTATCGTCCGCATACAGTGCTAAAATGGAAGTCATCGGATTGTGTGGGATGTCTGACATGTATACAGAAAACAGCAATGGAGCCAGTAGAGATCCCTGCGGCACTCCAGCAAAGATATGGCGCTGGGACGATGTAGAACCGTTAATTTTAACTTGCATTGATCTATTCTGAAGATATGAACGGATTAGATGAACCATTTTTAGTGAGATACCGGCTGAGATAAGTTTGTGCAGGAGTCCAAAATGCCAGATTTTGTCAAATGCTTTAGATAGGTCTAGGAATACCGCACCTGTGCACTGGCGCCAGTTGTAGCTGGTGGTGATATATTCCACAATTCTGTGGATTTGCTGGGTAGTACTATGGTGTTGTCGAAATCCAAACTGTTCTTTAGGGAGGATGTCTAGGTCATTTACTGAGGTTTGGAGTCGTGAGAGGATGACCTTCTCTGCGACCTTACCCAGATTGGAGATGAGACTGATTGGACGATAATTCTGCGGTAAGTGTGGGTCTTTGCCTGGCTTATGTATAGGAATCACATCAGCCATTTTCCAGGTGGAAGGAAAATAGTGAAGTCTTAAGATTGCATTTATTATATTGGTCAGATGCACTATAGCTTTTCGAGGCAGCAGCTTGATCACCCTGTTTGAGATGCTGTCTGGTCCAGGAGCTTTATTGTTCTTAAGTTTTTTAATAATATCATATAATTCAACAGGTGATGCGGGTGCAATATGATCGGCACTGGTGTCCGGGAAGTTTAGTGCATGCCTAACCTGTCTGTGGATTTTGTACAGATGATTGAAATCAATGTTGTTATAAGAAGGTTTGCACTGATCCTCAAGATTTTTAAGTATGGCTTCTGCCTTATCTGCATCTGTGTGGACTAGGCCCTGGTTTGAGATTATAGGGGGGAGGGATCTGGTTTTATTTTTGATATTTCTCAGTAGGTCCCAGATAGAGTGATCAATAGGTGAGATAGAGGCTAACTTTTTATCCCAGACTTCGTTTCTATGTGTTTTAAGTGCATCTCTTACTGCTCCATTCAATCTGTTAAGCACTGTCTTATCCTGAGGTGCGCGAGTGTTATGAAATCTCTTCCTAGCTCTGCTCTTCTCTCTGATCAGGTCCATAATGTCCTCAGGCAAACGATCAGGCTTGGGAACAGGTTTCTGGTAGGATGCAACCATTATAGCGGACTTAATCTGTTGGGTGAAGCTAGTCACTGCAGATTCCACATCTTCTGGTGTGCATATGGGAGGGACGGGTCCTATTTGATCCCGAAGTGCTTTAGACAATCTCTCCCACGATATGCCTGAATGAGAAGGAGGAGGCAGGCATTCTTGCTCACCCAATTGCAGTAGAATTGGGTTGTGATCCGACGACAGCTCGTTTAGTGATGTAAGGCTGTACTGTAGTTTAATGTCTTGCAGGATGGCTATATCCAGGATATCAGCAGTGCCAGATGTACTGAGATGAGTTGGTTCGGTAGGTCCAGCCACAACAGCATGGTTTAATCCTGTGTAGCTAGAGAGGATGCGACCATTTTTGTTGGTAGATTTACTGTTCCAAGCAGGATGCTTTGCACTGAGGTCTCCAGCAATGATGACCGGTCCTTTTGCTCCAAGGATGGCATCCAGATCTGAGGTCAATAATGTCTTTAATGGAGGGTTGTATGCAGAAAAAATTTTGAGGTTTCCAATTGAGTTTGTGAGAACATTGATTCCTGTGATTTCGAGGTTGGTGGTAGTAGGGTTGGTTATTGAGTGATGATTGATATAGTTTTTGATAAGGGTGGCTGTACCTCCACCTCTATATATTTAATATTTAATATCAAGTTTGTAGTGAACAGAACTTATAACCCTTCTATGAGTATTGCCAAGAGGTGTTCTAATAAATTATTAGATATATGAAGAGCGAAAGGCTTTCATTGCTTTGTGTAAAAGCTTCCTGAAGAATTTATGAATAGAATTCTCATGATCCATCTCTCTCTCTCTCTCTCTCTCTCTCTCTCTCTCTCTCTCTCACTCTCTAATTACTCCAATAACTAGTGTGCTTCATTCCCATTTTGCAAAATTACGTTACAACATTTCAATACATATATCAATGAAATGGTTGATCAGTTGTGCATTTTATCTACAATAAATAATTAACTAATTCTTAACAAGCATAGAAGACAATTGTCCGATATCATCTGACTAGATTTGGTGAATTTCAAATAATCTGTTTTTAATTTTAAACAGATTTCGAGGTTGTGTGTTACTTGTGTTATAAGATGCCCAAGAGACATCTCTACCACCAAATGTCAGGATTTTATTTCTTGAGGTATTGTGAGTAAAAATGTTTATATCAACATGGTTGGAACTCCGAATAGGTGGAGAGATAAAGTCCTTTTACAATTGCTATTATTAACAACAGCGCTGTTTGACCATGTCATGGTCTAGTTATGTAGTCTAATTTTTGCAAGAATTCTCGGGATGTATATTTGCCTGCTTTTACTGAAAATGTTAGCTAGGCTTTAAAATGAAGACTATTCTGACATCCACTTCATTTCCTGTTTTTAGCAGCAAGGCGAGAGCTACAATAGAAGAAGGAATGAGAACTTTATCGGCCATATTTTTCCTAATCCACCACTTTTTTTTTTAACTGACATCTGCGGAAAGCAAGATCATCTGGTTGTATTGAACATAAAGACAATCGTCAAGTTCAAAAATGAACTCGCTTTGAGCAGTGAAACGCTAACTAGGAATCAGCGCTCACTCGATGACTGCCATGCTCTTTGGAGCCCTTGAAGCTACTATTTGAAGAGCCCTAAATAATAATAATAATAATAATAATAATAATAATAAAAGCCTGTCCATCCATAACATGTGCAAGACGTCAGTGACTTAGAAGAGCAGCAAATTATGAGCTTCTAGAAAAGTTGTTGTTGAGGACCAGCAAATGCTTCTAATGAACTGTGTATTACGTGATCTCTATTGATGTTAATTTCTTAATATAATTCATTTTAGAACTTAAAAGTAAGCCTTAAGGTGATACTGAGATATTTTGAGACTTCTAATTCTAAAATAAAGTTTTTTTTACTTGCTACTATATTTCCATATCGGTTAAAATTCAGATCCATGTCGATATTAGCTTCTTTTATCTTCTTATTTGATAAAAAAAACACTGAAGAAAAGCTTCTCGTTCTTCCTGAGGCAACCAATATTCTGTCAAGCTGAATTAATTATTGTTAGCTAGTGGCATCGGATCCATTCTCTTTACTTCTTTCTCCACTCCTCTAGTGGCAAATCATCTTCCAGGTAACTAAAAAAAAAAAAAAAAAACGTATAGCTCTAGAATTGTCTCCCAGAAAGCTAATATTAGTTAGAAACATTCCTTTAATTCCTCTTTGTTTAATCTGGATAATTATTTGAACTTTTGAACAAATATCTTTAAACTATTCAGCACCGATTAGCAAAGTATAAAATGTTTGCTGAGGAAGACACGTCAGAAATGATCTTTGGTTATTTTTAGGGGATGGGGGAGGAAAACGAGTCACTTAAATGAGTCACCGAAATGCTGAATGATGGTTTTATGATCTGCTAATATTCCCATTCAGTAAAATATTTTTATGTTTTAATAATCGCTTGTGAAAATGTAAGTAGTTTTTGTGAAACTTTCAAAAATATTACATTGAGTTATTTCGAGGCTGTTTCAGGATCTAAACTTCTACATAGCCATAATAATACGAAGAGAGAGAAAGAGAGAGTGCGCAATAATGTATAACCAAGTGCATTTTGCTGCTATTTTAAATCTTAATGGATGTAAAATCCTACAGTGCAGAGCAGCTTTACGTTTATTGCTAGCTTAACGTTCTCGAAGAGAACAAAACATAGAAATTAATGTATACTGTTCAGTTAAAATCAAATAGAACCCATCATTATTCGCACCATTTACGACGCTACAAGGCGTGCGTTCTCTCATACTAGCAAAGCAAACCCAACAAAGCAGTAACTGTTTATGAAAGGACTATTTTCCATTTATATTTATAGTCGTAGTTATGTTTTATTTAAAAAAAAAGTTGTTCCTTTCAGTGAAGCAAGAAGCGATCACGTGATTATTCGATTGTTATTAGTCGTTGTTGATTTCGACAACGAGAAAAGGAGTTAACAATAAAGGCGTTACGTTGTCGATTTAAACAATGAGAAGTAAATGGAACACTAAAGTAAAAGCAGACGATAGCGAACCGATTGTTGATAAATTGACGAAATCCAAAAGATTGAAGAGATGGCTATTATTAATGACAATCTCGCTAAGTGTGGCACTTTACATTAGCGATATTACTTTGAATGAACAAAGCATTGTGTTTCCTTTTATTAGAAGTGTACCGACTATGGAGAAAATCTCTTTCAATCAACTATGGAAACGCATTTATGACAACCTACAATCTCTTCTGATAACAAAAAAACATGGAAACGAATCTTCCATTGATATGTCCCCAATGACAAGTTTGTGGTTTCTCTCAACTTGTTTACCAAGATTAATACAGAAGAACAGCAAAAGGAATTAATTTATCAAAGGGTAGGCCTTGCCGGAAAATCTCCAAAACGTCTCCTCCCTTTCCGTCTACAATTAATCATTCCTCTGACGTATTTGAAACAAAACATATCTGCAAGAAAAATGGTCGATGTCAAGGAACCGCAATCTTATTTATGAAACAGCGCTCAGGGGAAGCTAAAGGGGGGGGGGGTAAAGTGGGGAGTAAGAAGCATTTTAAGTTGTGATTTCTAATCCCAAGACTGTAGTATATATATAAGAAAAATTCCACTGTCTTAGATAACAGGAATTTCTTTAAACTTTGAAAAAAAAAAAAAAAAAAAAAAACGATTTCCCAGAAGTGACAGAATGGTTAAGAGAACGATAAATGTATAAAATAAAGACATACACCGCCAAGATTTAAAAGAAGAAAAATTAAGATACAGTTCAAGGAAGTGAACTGATATAATTCCACTTTTTTTTTTAATTATAAAAGTGATTACTGTGACTCTCATACTCAATGTGTGTGTGTGTGTGTGTGTGTGTGTGTGTATGTGTGGGAGGGAGGGAGATCTGTTGAACGTAGTTACTTCTATTTCATAAGTATCAGGCGGTCACTAGCAGTCTTCTCGAGACTTCCAAAAAGTCGAAATTTTTATCCCGCATACAGAAATTTGAATAATAATAATAATAATAATAATAATAATAATTGCTTGCAAGTGTGGTATTTCATTTCAAAAATATGGGGATGCCTAGCTTTTGACTCACTATTCTATTTTGATATTTTATTTATCATGTACTAGTTTTTTTGGAAGTAATTACCACTCAATGATAAAAATAAGTCAAAACTCTTATTAAGTGGTGGGGGGGGATGACTATGAAGACCGAGAGGAATTGATGAAGTCGATGTTTCTCACGAAGAAGATGTTTCTCAAGGACGCGTGCAACATCTATAAACTTGTAAACTGAAAATGAGTTAGCCATAAGGCAGTGGGAAATGTTGGTTTGACGCGATTAATCTGTCATAAAGCACACCAACTAACCAAAGGGATCGATGGCATATACACACGATAAACAAGTATGCTACTTTACAGTCCCAGCCAGCGATTTCTATAATAAATTAGATGGTTTATTTATATAGGGAGCAAAAAATAATATTAATAATAAATTGAATAAATGAAAAAAAATTCAAAACGTCCTAAGGAAGACAAGATTTCTTCATCAAATATCACTCCGTCGTTTCCCGAGCCCTTTCTGGGTCTCTACCAGACCACCAATTTAAACAGTGTTGCTGTGTGTGTGATTTTAAGCAAATTCCCTGAAGCTCTGTTGAAACAAAATGACTCACGTTTCGTTAGAACAAAGGCGACTGATTAACGAAGTAATTTCGTAGAACAAACCGATGTAGAAAACATTAATAAAACCAAACTTTGGTTTTAGATGAGAAAAGAAATTGGTGTTTTTTCCCTAAGGATATCGAATGTGATTACTGTCTTATTTATTTTCATTTTTATAGGAGTCACACCCACAAAAGTTCGTAAACGTATAGTACATTAGCACCGTAAGTAAGCTTAGGTATCTTTTAGTTGTGTTGTAGATTTCATTCGATGTTGAGATTGAATTCTCCACAATGTCAACGATCCTGCTCATTACGCAGGCTCGTTGACATTGTGAAGAATTCAATCTCAGATTCATCTTTATTTCCTAGAGAAATAAAGCGTCTCCATAGACAAGATATTTATTATACAAACAGCCAACATTCTCTTACCGAACTAGCATTCCTCAGTAACCTTAGATACACCAAATTCGTGTGGAGAACGTCTGTAGATTAGCCCAGATTACACTATTAATTATTCTACTAGTAAAGAAGTGGATCAACAACATCCTCAAACTCTCTTTCTGTGTTACAACTAAATGTATATATTTGCGATCATCTATTCTGAAATTACACCATATATCATGAAGCGTATCTCTTTCGTTCCCGTTCAAATTACTACGGACATAGCATAAAATTTACTGCTAACACTAATAATTATGTTCCGTTTGAAATTATAGGAGGCGGCTATAAGGAATACTTTCGATATTTGTTTCGTCATGCAATGTGGAAACGCTACCGTAAGCGAAGAATGCTACATCTTGAAAAGTATCGACGTCACATAAATAAGGAAATAAATCTAGTAATGGGTCAGGTTAACTGTATTCAAATCAAATCTGAAGAAAGAAGCAGTTCGGGATTCGCTCATCTAATGTGCAGGTTATTATACGAATCTTATTGCTGTCATTATGCTAAGTGAGTATTCTCTCTCTCTCTCTCTCTCTCTCTCTCTCTCTCTTGGATATAAACACGGAAAATAGTGATTTGAGATACACTCGTGACTCAAACTATTAAGGTATTCTCGGAGTACATGAAAAATATCTTGTTTTAAAACGAATATGGAGAAAAAACAGAAAGAAAGATGGTTAGTAACGAAGCTAAACTCGTGTTTAATTAAACTACAATAGTTAAGAAATCAATAACCACGGTATTTAATAAAGGCTAGCCATTGTTTATTTCACTTGCGTATAAATTTATTGTGCTACTAAATGTATCTAATATTACCATTTTTCGCTTTATTAAATTGAATTAAAGCGCAACACTTCACAGGCAACATTTTCTAAATGCAGACGATGTTGGCAACAATACCTGCTGCGTAATATCACTTTTACATTGTTGCGTGTTTTCGATTGTTATCAGAAGATTGTATTTCAGTTCACTTTCGTTTCTTTCTAATCGCGTGCTTTGTTGTCACGTGGTGGTGGTAGCCTTTTTCTGTCGGTTTCTTTCTTATTGTTGCTAAAAATGAGATTTAACTTAGTCATTTCTAATAACAGCAATTCATTACGAGTGGAGCGTGCAACGCGAGAGCAAAACCCATGGCTGTAACCAAAGTAGCTGATCATTGTCGCATGTTTTCCCTACTAGTGAATACTCGTTCACCATGGAAGAGTCACAGTAGTTGTGAGACGACAAGGTAACAATAAAGTGTCACCATCTGGTTCGTCTGTACTGTTATTTTTTGTGGCTGTAACCAAAGTAGCTGATCATTGTCGCATGTTTTCCCTACTAGTGAATACTCGTTCACCATGGAAGAGTCACAGTAGTTGTGAGACGACAAGGTAACAATAAAGTGTCACCATCTGGTTCGTCTGTACTGTTATTTTTTGTAGCTGACTATTTTTTAAGCGTAAGCAAAGGCACCGGAGGTCATAGTTGCTATTATGATACCCCCCTTGAGTGTACGCCCTCGTCATTGTTAGATAAGGGCATTTATCATAATATGTCATAAGTGGGCCATGTCGGACTTGGGCTCTAATCTTTGCTAAAAGTCATTAACTTCTTTTCAAGACAAAACAATATTCTCTGTGAACCAGGATATATCCGTCTTCGGGATGATTTATTGCGTTTCACGTTCACTCTTCTTTAAAACAATGTTTTTTTTTTATTTTATTGTTGCCGCCTTTGTCACATGTTAGTAGACGCAAGACATTGAAATTAGCTGAGTTAATTGTTCGCTGGGACACTCACGACAATAAGGAGAGAGTAGGAAAACGAGTTACGGAAGCTCATCTTATTTTTAAAATACTGCAAGGACTACGAAAATCCTTTTAAAATGTTTATGCTCGGTTAAAATTCTTTATTTTATTTAAATATATACGGTGTTCGTCACAAACTCATTATACGAGCTCGTTAATAGGCAAATATAACACTTAAAGGCACAGCCGACATCTCATGAATAGGCAATGTATTGTAACACTGACGTAACAATCAAGACAGACGACATCTCAAGAACATGTAACACTGTACGCAACATTCAGAGCAGGCGAAAAGAATAGATATTGTATTGTAACCTGAAGTAATAATCACTGTGCAGATAACATCTCATGCATAAGCAGAAGTAATACAAAATTGAAGTTAAAATTCAGAGCAGGCATCTCAAGAATAGGCAAATGTAATGTAATGCTGAATAACAAACAAATAAGACATCTCATTAATGGACAAATGTGTGTAACACCGAAATTAAAAATCAAAGCAGACACTCATTAATAGGAAAATATAACACTGAAATTAACATTCAAAGCAGACATCGCATTAATAGGCAAATGTAACACTGAAATTAACAATCAAAGTACACAGTCACAGTTCATTAATAGGAAAATATATGAAATTAACACTGAAATTAACAAATTAACAATCAAAGTACACAGTCACAGTTCATTAATAGGAAAATATATGAAATTAATATGAAATTAACACTGAAATTAACAATCAAAGCAAACATCTCATTAATATGAAAACGTAACACTGAAATTAACCATCAAAGACATCTCATTAATAGGCAAATTTAACACTGAAATTAACAATCAAAGCAGATATCTCATTAATAGGCAAATATAACATTGAAATTAACAATCAAGCACACATCATCTCACGATTAGGCACATAACAATAAGAGCAACAATCTGAGCTTACAGCATTCATGACTAGGCAAATATAACACTTAGGTAACAATCAAAGCAGAGATTTGGTTAAAGGTAAATGTAACACTAAAAGCAACAATGGAAGTCATACTCTGACATTAATATAATTTTCTAAAGGTATTTAATAAGATAATACAGATATTCATCTTTTTTCTTTTAGATTTTCTTATCTTTGTCCCTTTCTTTCGACTGCTGTAAAAAGGTTGAGAGAAAGGGACAAGTGTCTACGCTAACGATATGTCGGAATTATTTTCTGCATCGATTCAGTTAGCTCAGCATTTCTGATTTGTGTGACTGCCATGGTGTATATTCGTAATATATGGCTTGATCAAGTGATCGTTGTAGGGACACAAAATTTATTAACTTTACCTGATAAATAGTGAAGTCAGCCTAAATACTGTCGGCAACTGAACTATGACTGGTGGCATTTCTCTCTGGTATGTACTCTGTGTCGTAACGATCAGGCATTGAATGCAATGACGGACAGCAAGTGTCCAATGCTCGTACACGAATTTATCAACGCTGGCGAGTGATAATAATAGTAATGGCTGTTATTAGTGTTAATACACTCAATAATTGATTGTAGAAAGACGTTTTGAAGATAAATGGAACTCGAGATTATATTCGGTGTAATCGCTCTCTCTCTCTCTCTCTCTGTATTATGCATTCGAACATTAATTAAGCCTGTTTTCTTTCTTTTGTAATGTTAGGCAAATGTCTCCTGTATAGGAAAGTTACAATTCCACATAAAAGAAAAGTCGGATCACATTTTTCGTAGGAGAAATTAATAATTTTTGTATCAACAGAATTCATTGGTAACAATCACTTCAAATTGTGTTTGACGATGAGTGGTGCCATCTATTGACTTCAAAGGAAAACCGAAAATCCCAAATATTTCTGGTGACAATTTAATCTGAAATTGACTGTCGCACTTTTTTTTCACGGCCAGTTAATTAAACAGTGGACTATGTTAATATAACTTTAAAATAATCTTTAAATCTTTAAATGTTAAAATAATCAACACGCTAATAGCAAATGGGGCACACTTCATTATTGAACGTCAGTAAAAAAAATATGAACAGTGGATATAAATAAGACCAAATGAACATGCCTTAAACTCATTCTAATTAATGAATTATTCTATAAGGTCATTCTAATTCTATAAGGAAAACAGAATCTCAAACTCTGTGATCGCTGCAGTCTCAAACAATCAACTTTAAGAGATAATATCTACCAATATATGATTCTCTAGACCTTAATGTAGTTAGGTACAGAAATCTGTATATTTATTTATTATAATTGAATTTAATGGGATTAGTATTTCTATTAAAGTTGCAGTTAATTATTGGCGAAATTGTAATAGTCTGAATACATTTTAAAAGGCACACCGTTCATAAGTTTGTATACATTTACTACTTTTATTTAGTGGAGAGCATTAAAAGCTATTGCCCCATGGTTCGTTTGAAACATTCGGATCCACAGAGAAACCGGAACTCCAGACATCTATTCGCGACCATGCGAAAAAGTTCTTCAGCAAGGCACACTCTCATCCCAACCCACTAATCAGACAAGCTTCCAGTTATAGTGAACATGACTATCACAAACATAAAAGACCCAACTCAATCCTGCTCTCAACAGAACAGAGCTAATCCCATAGGTCACAATGTGCGAGCATAAGGCTCGCAACCCCCGTCCCCCCATGGAGCTTCTCGACACAGACAAAGGGGAAAACAAGCCAGTGACGTTGTTGTTGTTGTAAAAAGCTATGTACTATAAACTACTATATATTTCAGCTATAAAAGTTTAAACGATTACTCAGGGTAACGGATGGCAATGCTGTAGCCAATGAAGTTTTCACTGAGGCTCGGCTATTGCCGTTACCCAACCATGACTAGAGCGTTTAGCTCAATAACACCCCATCCACACAGATTTTCTTCAATCAGATGAAGAGGCAAGGACTCAGTCCATCACCCCCCCCCCCAAAAAAAAGGGGAAAAAAGCTGTATGTAAGTGAAAAATGGCAATTGTAATTGATAATTATTTTATTTGGTTATATTTTGTTAATAATTGGTTGTAATAATTTGCTAACAATGCAACTATCTTCTTACACTTATAGAGTTATCTTCCATAGGGATAACAACCAAATATGTTAAGTAAATAATTACATTATATTAAATAATTGCCTTTATTTCATCATTAGCATTTGATGCATGATCATTCAAACCGCTTTTATAATTAAAAGGGAGTGAAAAAATTAACTTTAAGTGAACCAATGAGGGGAAAACGTTTTATTTTTCGTCATATTTAATAAATGTAACACAAGAGCTTCAACACCCTCTCACCATCTTGAGTAATTAAAGCAGAGATTAATCCATTTCCTTGATGTACTCTTCGTCATTTTCTGGGTATTAAGAAAAGAAAGAGGAAACGGCTAAGGTTTCCGTATTTTGTTTAAAGGAAGCTGACTTTATGCCAGTAATTACTGCTTGATTACTCTGGTATTTAATGTCACCGCTGTAGTGTTGGTTTAAGACTATTCATTAAAATAGAGAGTCTTCCCAAATGAAGCTATTAAGTTCTCTTTTATGATTACCCGAATTCAACACTATCCATTGTTATAAGGCTATTTTCCTTTTAATTAGGATCCGGCTAATATTTGTTTGTCAATATCGAAATTGAATGAAAAAAAAAATTACTTAAAGAATAACGATAATTACTCGAATGGAAAAGCCATTTTCTCAAAATATTCTGTTCAAGATGTTTCCTTCTTAATCTTCTCCTCATTCGGATAATTCCAAGTTTAGTAATCGCTTCTAATTTCAGCTCCAATGAGGTTGATGTTGTAAGAGAGTGAATTAGATCTCTCAGCGTAAAATGCTTTTAAACAGTTGAATGTATCTTTTCAATCCATTGAGTGGTATTTTATATTTATTGTAATCTAGATTGATTGCTGTTCTTTTAGAAAAAAAATGTCTTTTTTTTATTTCTTGCAGTTTATAAAAGCAGATTCGAAGGAGAATTAAAAGAATAAATTTATCAACAGAGTACAAAAAAAAGGAAAATAAATATGTACTATTCTAGTATAAGTCTTAACAATGCTTTAAATTCACGATCAACAATTGGAATGGTTGCTACCTTCTGATCACTAGGTTCAGTTTAATTGTTGAAATGAACAATAATAACGCATCGTTCTTGTTCATTTCGACATTCCTTTAACAATTAGAAATATCATTTAATCTCGACATCATTTTCTTTTAACAATCACAAATACGATCTTTTTTTTTTTTTAATATTTAAATGCACGAGTTTTATTCCCGTTATTTTACACCCATCCATTTTTACATTCTATCCGTAGATGATTATTAAAAGCAGGGGAAACTGACGTAATTGAAATTTTTCCTGCTCATTATTCCTATCTTATCGAGTGACATTTGCAAGTCAATTGCTAGATAGGGTTTGTATCTTTATTCCCCAAATACTATAGCAAAAGCTTTAGTCGAGATAAGAAAATTTCGCAGGCATCGCGACACATTTGCTGTCTCTGTGTGTACGGTAATTACCAGCAAACTTGACGAACTGCTTTGTCGATTGCAAGTGACAAGGAATTATGTTGTGGTTGGGAATACACGTGTGAGAACAAGCATTTCGAAGCACACCACTATCTAAGAAATAATTTATGGCTGTTTGTGATAAGTTGCAGACATTGCTGGGCACAGAAGCTGCTCAATGAGTTAGTAAAATGCTATAATCGTGCCATAATGTTGCGCGCATTTTGATGAGACAGGAAACTGTTGTCGAACAAATTGCATTAAGGCGTCTGGGAATCAATCAAATAAGTTTGTGGAGCGAAAGATGCAAAAATATTTTTACAAATTCTTATTCGGTAAAGATTTTGGTTCTCAATTAATGTTAGTTGAAAACAGACGGCCAAAAGGTATCTACTGGGTGAACGGCTACACTGCCTGTCCGGTGACCTATTACAGACCCCCAAAAGATTCAAATTCGGTCTTCATACAGAATTCTGAATTCCATAACCAGAAAGAGATCAGATACTCAAATCCGTAATTATCTAAACGGATTTCATGTCTGAACACGACACTTGCCATCCCTCTCTTGTCTTCCTAAGAATTTTCATTTATTTTATTATATATAAAAGACTCCAATAAATTGAATAAAAAATTACGTAATCATGGTAAACTTATCACTGAAATATAGCATTCTACACTCAACACAAAGATAAACGTTTTTTAATTGGAACTAGTGTAAAATAAAAATCTCAAAAGGATTTATAAGGAAAGTTTTATTGATTATATTATTGCTGATAGTAAGAACGTTATCAGATTGTTCCCAAAGACTGTACAGGACTGGTCCTGACAATCCCTATTGAAAAAAAAAAGCAATGTGTATTGACATTTTTAAAAATCAAATTCCAGATCTACAAAAGGATCCATATCTACTCTACCAAATCTAGGAGAGCCGGTGGTGAACTCATTGACTGATCCATCCAAGGAGGAATGTGGTGAAGTTCTCTGAAAGAATGGTTAAAATCCAAACTCCGTGGTGGGCTCAGGAAATTAAACAGGCAATCAAATTTCTATCAAATAATTATGATAATAATTATGAAGTCTTCCTGACTGACTCTAAAACGATGTTGTTGTGTGTTTCTGAGATAATGCGGAGAAGAATGTAAGAACGCAAAGCAGTGCGTAAAAGTGAAACAAAAGTCACAGGAAAAGGAAAAAGTTATTTTATGTCCTGAATAATTGGAAAAAACCCTCCAAGAACCGAAATGCGAAAAGAAGATAAATTTGATAGCATTTTTCGTGAAACTGATATTTTACGAGAAATTTCAATTATTAAAAAAATATTAAGCTTATTTATTTACTCTAAGCATATTTTTTTCTCTTAAATAAATCTGTTGCATGTCTTCAAGATAGTTTAAACAAATATATGTGAAAATAAGAAATAAAAAAAATGAAGGATATGAAAATAGGTAGATTCTCAATAGCTTTCAATCGTCCGTATTCTCATTTCCTTTTATCTTTAATTTAATTTTATTTATTGTAAAGTTGTTTATTATTTTTTTCATTTATGTTAAATTCTTCTTTATCCTCGTCTTGTTTTGTTTTTTATTACTCAACTCATTTAATAAGAAATAAAAATTAACAAAAAAAAAAGTCATAAAACTTTATTTGTCTGCCCGAAAGAGCGAATCCAAGATGAACGTGAACTCCAGACTGGAGGGAGGTTCCACCATGAAAAAATGTTCGTAGAATTTTCTAAACCAACCGATCTTCCCACCACGATCCTCTTCAGAAAAGGAGAATCCATTAATTCAATTCATTGAAACATATTTTCCAAAAGTCCCGCGATTCTAGATGGGATCAGAGCCGTATTTTCTTTCCAAAACAGGAGGATAATTTTCGCATATTTCGCATTTTTCGCATTCAGGAGGATAATATTACTTCTCTGACTTCCCATGAGACAGTAAAGTTGTGTCACTTCAAAAGAGGTTTTCGAACAATGCGGGTATCGTCACAATCTATAAATTAGCCTATAAATCTATATATAAATTCAGACTACAGATAACAAAGGTTTGCGGACAATGTAAGTTACTATTAAGATAGAGAAAAGAATAGCTAAATAACGGACATTAAGTACAAACACGTCCGCTGTTTATAAACATAATGAAATCCTTCATCGTGAAGGTACTTCTAATCGATTCTTGAGTGCTTTCTGAAAAATCAGTCTCAAGGAGAGAGGGAACAAAGCTCTTCTGTTTTAACCTAGACGCCCACTATTCTTGAAATCGTAAAAGTGACATCCTCTGCTTGACTTGTGGGTGGAGTTGCAGTTGGTCGCGATCCATTATTTGTAGAAGTTGGCATTTAATGCAATGCTATTGTGAATACAGTGGCAGGCTTGAAAACAGACAAGCAGTGTTGCCAGCAGTGACAATATCCTGCTAGGTGATAAACACCCCTGTCACATGAACAACTAATGGACAGTAATTTTGCCAACGAGCGACGGGTGTCATTATGCGCTGCTTAGATGATAAGTAAACCAAATGCATTTATTGCCCTCCAGGACGAAGTGGAAATGGTTTTATGTCATCCATTATCGATAGCGGCATCGGCGCACTTCCTCTGTGCAAGTCACGTGTGCCCTAATCTGATGACGATGCCATTTTCTGCTGTTTATGCATTAACTATAAGTTTTCCGTGGTTTTTTTATGATATGCCTGACAGCAGTGGATATTAAACTGCAAACTTTTATACTCTTTTCATATTTATGTGGCAGTTACTTTAGTGGAAGGGGTGGCCAGCGAAATTATGTCCTTTTAATAGAAGTCCTTAAAATTCACCATTTTTCTTAAGATATTAACGAAAGCTTCGCTTGTTTTCATTCTGTTAGACTCCTTTCTTCACGTGTTTACTTTTTTGGTAATGAGGTTATTGATCGCTTACAGAAGAGGATTCTCAACTTGGTTCAAAGGTTACACTTCGAGAAGGTTACTTCTCGAAAGTTGAATGTAGGAGGCACACAGAAATGGAAAATATGGCGGCTACTTTCAACATCTAACATCCAGTTAAATATTTATATACTACGATAATTTTGTTACGAAGTGAACTCTTTCCATGTTCTGAGAAATCTTACTTAAGTACTCGCCTTTGTTTTCTCCCAAATGGATCTTGAAGCCAGAGTTGCATTAGTAAGATCAGTACAGTAACGAGGGTATGAAGCTTCTGTGGCAAGTGTCTAACTTGCGCTCCCCTAACTCAAAAATGACAAAAATTTTGATACATTTAAATGTAACATGGTCAAAATGAACTGCAGAATTTGTGTGTGTAAAGCGGCGTATTGCCTAAATTTAAAAATACAATATAAAATAGCGAACTTTTATATCTATTTATTTATTTTTATTTTTTACGTTTTGCGCCCCAAACCAAGTTGCGCCCATGGCGGACGCCTCTTTCGCCACTCCCTCGTTACGGCACTGAGTAAGATAAGTTTATAAACGTAAGTTTCAATTTGAGGTTAACCTTTCATGAGTTACTAAAGGTTATGTCGGATTAACTTTTTATCAGTTGCTACTTTCAACTTTGAGTTAACTTTTTTATCCTACAATCTTATCCTACAATTTTATCCTACTACTACAATTGAGCTACCTGCGATCAAATTTTTATCACTTACTAAATTCTGAACATGGGGTTAACTTTTGAAGTTATGAACGTCTGAATTTGGGGTTAACTTTTGAAGTTATGAACGTCTGAATTTGGGGTTAACTTTTGAAGTTATAAACGTCTGAATTTGGGGTTAACTTTTAAAGTTATGAACGTCTGAATTTGGGGTTAACTTTTTCTCCTAAAGTTGCACTGCTAAAGGCTCAATCCGAGCTCAAATTTTTACGCGTTGCTAAAGATTCAACGTAAGAAATTTATGAAATTATTAATGTTTCCAATTGAGATAAACTTTTTACCGAGTTAAGCTGTTAATTTCTCAACCTGAGCTCAGTTTATGAGTGTTTAAAGACTCAACTCAGGACTCACTTTTTGAAATAATAAAGTTTCAACTTGATGGTTACTTTCTTGCAATTTCCAACTTGGCAATTAACTTTTGAAGTAATTGAAAGATATTAACTTAAAAATTTAAGCTTCAGGTCAAATTGGGATTAGCTTTCAAAGTCTCGTTATGTTAAGGTTAAGTAGATTCTAAGTTTTGATCTAGATTGATACTTTAGAAATGTGGTTAACCTATTCTCTAAAAGTTTAGGTTAAATCGAATGGGTTAACATTTTACAGTTCCAGATTGAAATTTACTGGATTAACATATTAGAGCTTTAGATTGAAGTCTGAACCGTATGGACGCACTAATTTCCATCTTTAGTCGCACCCTAGTTACCACTTGAATCGTACGTAAGTTATTACATACGAAAGTTCTTGGAAATGAAGCATAAATAGATTACTAAAATATTTAATAAAATAAAGAGAAAAAGGCTTCAGTTCGGCGATGCACAAGTCGCCGGAATGAAGCCTTTTGGCTCTTTATTTTATAAATACTTGAACGCACTGACCGAGAGTTCGCTTACGAAAAATACACCTCTCCCACGTTTCCAAGTTCCCTAGTATTGAAAGAGAGTTTTCGCTCTCTTAAGGTTTCTGCCTGGTCTTTGACGAGAATCAATCAGTTCGAAACAGCTGTCAGGCCAGTGAAACCTTTAAAAGGTGGACGAAATTAGAAAGCGAATATGTGGACGCCTGAGCAGCGTTCATGTTTTCTAAAGTAGTCCGCAAGGGCGTATTCCCGTAAGCTATCTGGTCAACTAATGTTTACGAAACTTTCATGGTTTCTACATTCGGCTTTGAAATAATGCTGGATTTAATATCCACCTGATTTTTATAATAAATAGGTTATGTTCTACGAAATGTAAACGAAACCAAATAAGAGGAGGATTCCCTATTGAAGTTTTTGAATAGAAACGAAGCGATTATCAGTAACAGAATCCACTACCATTTGGCTTTAAATAAACAGTTGCGCCACTGACACATTTTAGAACCAATCGAGCTAATTTCGCAAACTTGTTCGGCATCGCTAAGCGGTCTCGAACGGCCATTCACACTGTCGGTGCCACATAACGAACACATAAACTGCATTCTGTCCAATCGATCACACTCTATGGTAATGGCACTAGTGGGTGACGTCGAGTGTACTTCAAAATGAGTAACAGCCGCGTGCTAAATTTCAAAAATTACTTATTTACGCCGCTCATCTTCTGTTGAAGTCAAACACTCCCCTCCTCCCGTGCCAGTTAGATATTCACTTGTCAATATATGGTAACTGCTCGAGTTCGTTCAGGACAGATTTATGTTTTTTTTTATTTTCGTGGTCATCGAAGTGACACGCCTAAATGATGTTCCTACGAGTCAATTAATTTAGCAAACGAAAAATAATTATCGGCTAATTGCAGTATGAGATTGCCTCCAAGAGTTCGTTATGTTTTTGCGGTTAGTGAGAATTACTCGAATAAAATACTGAAGGTGGTAAGGAAACAGATACTTAAACAGAATAAAATCATTATTGTATACACTCATATATGGGAATTTATGATAAGATATCATAAATATAATAAATATAATAATAAAGATTATTATTATCATCCAGTTTTTTTTTTCCTATTATTCATTAGATTATGCGAGTGAATATTTCTTCAAAATTATTAAATGGCAGTAGAATTTTTATCTAGGATCCACGTGCGTTTTACAAACATAGAAAAGTTCTCAGTTAAATTCCTCTAAAAGGATTGTATTGTAGAGATAAATATTTTTTGAATACCGAATAAACTTTCGCTAATATTCACAACGCATCTCACATTTTCTCTGTATAAGTTTCAACTGTGTACTTACAATGTAAACATGCCGGTATTGGTCCGTTCATTCATCTGATGGTAATGACTTAAACCTAAACAAATAAGTTTCTCCTTGAACATACTTTGTTGGCTCGGCAATCGTCCACGTCTCACCTCCATAATGGATGAAAATCAATCAGCACTTTTATCTTGCTCGATCCTTTTCATAGATTACTGCACACATTCCAAGCAGGTGTGTATCTCCTCGTTCTATTGATGTATCCGACTCCAACTTTTCATACGCTCTTTATAAGGGAAGTCCCACCGCAATTCGGAAATTATTTCTGCATCCTTTCAAACCATCTCCAATATGGACTCAGTAATATAAACGAGAACGTTTCGAAGTCATAAACACCGGACGAATCACTTCCTTGTTTGCTTCCCAAAAGCATCCTAAATCATTGACTACTCACTCCTTCTCTCATTAACCGTCCTCATCATGATATAAACAGCCATGAACTTATGCTGACCACTTTGCACTTGGATTACATTAAAGAATCCCTCATCTCAGTCCTCAGACTTCTTACATTCAGATGACTAAAACAGCGCTACTTCGGCACATTGAATCATTCATAAACAACTGCAAATCGCTAAGTGTGCCGTACACAGCGATCAATATTTACATTAAAAGAATGGTTCAGAAATCACTGTTGTATTCATTCATTTTGGCAGTCAGCTCATTTTTCTTGCAATTTATCTCGTATTCAAAACCTTAGCTAATATTATGTACCGCTGTACATCTGCACCGCTATAGAACGTCTAAAGCCGAATTTCGAGAAATGTTTGGCGAAGGTGACTAACCTTCGTCAACAATTACAATTCTGAATTCTGAAATGGAGAAAGGTCTAGAAAGCATCACTCTAATTAATGATCCGAAGCAAACCTGTAAGTTTTCTTCTGCGTCATGGAGGTTACCACAAACTTACGCAGATGCGACACTAAAATGCATGTAAGAGCGTTTGACAGTTATTGGCTGTAGCCAAAGAGCTGTCAATTTCAATGATACAATTTGTTATGTATTTGGAAACACAGATTTATCCAGATTAGTTGACATTGGAAACTCTCTGGTGATTCTAAGAGAGAGTGAAATTCTTGATATCCTCTTCCATTACAATCTTTTCCAGTTAGAGAATGTCTAAAACGTTTTGCTTATTTTTAGGAGTTAACGGAGTACAATTTTTCCTGAGGTACATTCAGCAAATAATTTTCATTTATTTCTCCTTTTATTGTACAGCTCCACTTTTAATCTGGATATAACCACTTACTTTTCTTTTAAGTGATTTTTCCCCTAATAGAAACCATCGCGTTAGATTACAAAACAAGCTATGAATTCTCCTAAATATAAAAACGCTATAGCGATACATATGAACTCTCATTTATGATCTCGTGAAATCTGACTAAATTCGCCCACGATCTGTTATTCACTCCGGGATGGGTTTTCCATTCGGGACTGGAATTGTTAGAGAGAGAGAGAGAGAGAGACGATGTTACATAGTTTTTTAATAAAATACAGTATAAGCAAGAACACGATTTGCAAAACAATAGTACGATAGGGTTGATTTGATTCTATTGACGGCCGAAGCAACATTAGCCTTAGTTATACGTAAAAACTGTGCCTTCTACGGCCAGTTTGCCGACGAGAAAATCCTTCACCTTTCACCTTATATAAGAGCAACTACCTCGTTTAGTTAATAATTTATTTTGTATTTTTATTAATTTTTATAAAGTTAATAATCAACACTACTAAATATGTAAGTCATTGTTTGAGGAGGATCACTTGTTTCTTTTAATTAGTACAATTCTGATTCAACTCTTCTGATTCAAATGTCAATCTTAAGTTCTATTGGAGCTGGATAAAAGCATTTGCTGTATTAAGAGGGGATTTTTATTGCTTTACCGTGAAAGAAACGCAAATCAAGTTTCGTGCAGAAAACTGTGAAAAATTCGAAACATCTTGTACTGTACTCTCTCTCTCTCTCTCTACTTTTTTTTTTTTTCGTTTAGTCGTTAATCTTTTCCTGCCCATTTCTGCGTCTTTCTTTCCTTTGCTTCCGGAATTCTTCTCTCTTTCCACGTATCTCTGCCATTTGTTTGTCTCATTTTTTCCTTCGGTTTGTTCTTCTACGACTCGCTAAATCCCGGATGTATGGAAACGTTTACCATTACACCCAAATCCGTTACAACTTGTGTCAACCTAAGCCACAGACGTACATCAAACACGAGCTTGTAGGACACCTCATATAAAGACAACAGCTTGTTTTTACACTCGTCCTCTCCTTCCTGCGAACCATACGTCAGGAAACAATTCGTTCGGAAAGAGAAGATGACACCGCGTCTTTGATGTCTTCTCATTCAAGCCCCATTTCTTCTGATCTCGTCTACATTTAGAGGCCGCCAAATGTGTGCGGGGGGCATTGGCCTTTTTCTAAACACCATAAAACACTAAACAACTCCAAGATAAAAAAAAAAAAATTAAGGTTTATTGATAAATAAAACATAAGTGAAAGAATTGTTTTCTCTTAAACAGCCAGAATAATGCAGCAATACGGATGTGGGTGGGTAAAGGAGGGGGGGGAGGAAGCGTTTTTTATGACGTCATAAAAACTATTTTATTTCTTGCTTCTGTGCAAAATGAACAAATGCGTTGCTATGGTAACAGAACTTTGCATTTACTAAAATAAAATAAATTACTTTCTCTTTGTCACGTGTTATGATTAAGGATCTTGCTTTTTAGGATTACGCAGAGGCCATTAACCCCATGATAAATAACTGCATTTTTTCTAATTCGCAATTTGGTTATTTGATCGGTGAATCTCCCTGGTTCAGTTGGTATCACCCTCCTGAGACCTGAGGTCGAATATTTCTAATTGAGGCTGAGTTAGCTGATCTTAGATGGAAGTGAAAGAGTTTTTCGTCTCGTAAAAGAGGCAATTCGACCAAAGGATTCACACGCATTTAACAGACGTACTACTCTGGACTAATAGTCTTAGCTTCGGCCATAATTCCAAGTACTTCATAAAGCCTTTGGTTAGTTTGTCTCTAAGCTAAGAGATTATTTTCTACCTGAGATCCGATAACTTTACCTTACTTTTTAAAGCCCATATAAAAGCTCTTCTTGTCAAAGACGAGATTGAATACATATCTCTCGAAACGAACACCAAATATTCTTTCGATTGCCTACAGAGGAGACGCTGTTATCACAGAACACAATCAAGCGTTATTGGGAACAGGTGTTTCCAATAATAAGTTTTCATAGGTGTTCTCAGGTTGGTTAGTTTGTTTTTCTTGAGAAGAATCAATAGTTTACTGCAATGAAAAATAAATTAAAAAAACTGTTAATTTCTTTTTAAAAGTTGTCTTGCTTGAAGACGAACATCTTTCACTGAACTGGAGCCATCTGCCATTCTGCCTATCGCTTGTAATTGGGCAAAGGAAGAAGGTAACCTGTTGAGAAAAGTAACTAGATATAGTTTTTAGAATTTAGATTTGCATTTATATAAGCCAGCAATTCAAAAAGACTAAGAAACGGAACTTATAAAAAATAGCCAGTTTACCAAAATAATAAATACTAAATCAAACACACAAAAACTCAAGATTTATCAGTCGCTATTTTTTGCCATCTTTAGAGAAAAACTAATGGATCTATTACTAATTAAAAGGATCGTGTGAGTCTGTTAAAAATGGGCTACTAATACTGTTAGATCGATTAACAGGACAGCACCTAGAATCCTATAAAGGAAACGATATTGTACAGATCGTTACACGTTAGGTTAAGCCCAACAGGGGGGAGAGAGCGCGAGAGAGAGAAGGAAATAAAGTTTTCTGAAGAAAACCAATTTCATTAGCAAATGCTTGTATTCATTCTTTTGAAAACACGTATTGTTTCAGCTAGTGTGGGTTGCCACTGGACTCCCTCTTCCTAAGTAGAGCCGTGGCGTTAGTTGACGTTTGGTGAGTAAGGATTAATATCGGGAAACTGTGCTTGGACAGGAACACCCCGCCGAACAGTTATTGGGGAAACTGGATGTCCTAGCAGCTTCCGTAATGAACACCTGTTCCTGTAATGACACGCGGAGAGAATCTGCTTTTGGCAGAACAGTTAATGAAGTTCATGCTAATTGAAGGAATCCATCGCCATTTATTATGCAGTCACAACTAACGGAATGCCCAACACGATTAACATATTTCTATGGAAACTTGGAGCTCTCATGAACAGCTCAGCGGGAGAAGTTTTGTTTCATAATACACACACACACACACACACATACGAGTTGCAAACAGCTGTCTGCACGATACTGAATTCTGAGTATCACATGCCTATTCAACTAGATGTCAAACGTTTCATTGAAAAACGAGTGTAAAAAAAATAATAAAATAATTTAAACTGCTTATATAAGGTATTTTACCAGTTTTTTTGAACGCTATAGATGTTTTAGTTTAGCTTATTGTAAGGTATCGTGCACAATGACTGGCTGATTTATCAAATACACTTCCTAATGACGGCAAGCACTCCTCTGAAACAGCCTCCGTGAAATGGGTTCCTCACAGATACCGGACCAGTCTCTATCACCGAGACTGGTCCGGTAGGTAGCCCATTTAGCCTTCGATACCTTACAATAAGGCTGAAACATCCGTTTTTAAATGAGATTTCAGAACGGGTATTGATTTAGACAGTAGCGCACTCAAGATTTAATCTTGGGGGGGGGGGGGGAGTTGAGTAGACGATTTGAGAATACACACTACGTATCGCATACGAGAGCATCTGCTGCGATGATCGCTAATTCATAAGTAGTATAGAAATAGAAGACGCGACATTACATAAATAAAAAACATGAATTTTAATTAAAATTTTTAATTAAAATTTTTTTTTCCCTTTTTCTTTGGGTGGCAGGGCTTCTTGGCCTCCCCCTCTGGGGGTGAGCCACTAGATTTAGATAACCGAAAACCATGACTTTTGTTAGTAAACAGTTCGAACATGAGCACAGCGTACCCTGTATTGGTGGGTGGGTGGGTGGGTGGGTGGGCGGGTATTAGCACTGAGACCGTTTTGGATATAAGAATACATTGTCCAACGTGACCAACCAACTCGTTTTCTGGATTTCGTCTCTCACTTTTTTCATAGACAAAATTCATCTTGCAAAGAGAAAGATTCGAGAGCACATACAGTATTAAATATTTTTGAAAATAACAACATTGTAAAGGGATGGCTTCCAACGGTGTGTATACTGAAGTGAAAAAAGTCTTTTAGACTATGTCAATGAAAGCAGTTTATTTGTTTGTGTTTCATTTCTTTAAAATCACACCACATAAAGCTATTACCAGTATATATGTATGTTCTAGCCTCCTTTTTTCTGTCCCTTTTCCGCTTAGAAATGTTTATTTCTAAAAAAAAAAAAAAAAGTATCATGTATAGGAATAGAGAAAGTATAACAAAAATCACAATTCAGTAAAATGGAATTTATTTAAAACATTCCTGTCTGGTCAGTGAAGTGGTAAGCACATATATTCTCCAACAAACAGGCTGGTTAAAAAAAAAATTTAAAAATAAATAAAAATCGGTAATGAAATTATTGAACCCTTACAAATCTATTAGGAGCTTTTAGATATCTTTCTGCCTTAACCCATTTCGTAAAGAGGAGAATTAAAGAGCTAGCCAGTGTTATTTGAAGTCATGCAGTTTTATCTGATGAGCGTTTATTTTATATTTCACTTTCCTTAAGCTAGTGTATGATTTTGTTCAATATCGATAAATTGGAATACATTGTCTGGAATATTTTTGCAACGTTTGAAATCACTGATAGTGCTTCCATCTGGTGGTCAAATATTCAAATGCTTTATTCAGAGTGGATTCAGGAGTTAAATAAAAGGTGAAACAGGTCTCTTACTTTCTGGAATTCTAAAACTCCTGATGGCTATAATAATTTTGAATAAATAAATAACATAACATACAATATATTTTAGTTTAAACAGGTTACATATGAACTGAAACTTTAAGAAAGGTTCCAGATTTTGTAATATTATAAATTAATAATTAAGTAAAACTAAAAAAGTGAATTCTGATTTAAATATTTGAAACGTAATATTTATTTATCAATGCATAGATGCTCATAACTGGTAGTAGTAGTACTGTAAAGACACCACTGGAACGATGTAATATATTTCACTTTAACAAAAATGATATAAAATAATTATAGGTGTATTAGTTATTTTTTAGAATTATCGAAAAAATTTATATTATATAAAATTTTAAGAAATATATTTAAAAATAATATAAGTTACATTTTATTGTATAGAAAATAAATTATTTTAGAATAAATATATAAAGTAAGACTGACATTATATTTATCTCACACTTTCGAACTATACTCGCCGGTTTTTCTAACACAAAAATTGCTTTTTTATTTCGCTCTGTTTATAAAATTCATATATTAATGTAATACGTAAAATTAAGAGTTTTTAAAAATAAAAAAATTTGTCCATTAACGTCTATATAGTGATCACTTCTTGAAAGCATCTTTCAAGTAGCGTTTTATTAAGATTATCAGTCGGGATTGCAGTAGACTTGGTAAATTAACCAAAGATATGGGGAAGTTAATGATTACAGACATAATTACCCATAATTCTGTGTGATAAGGGAACTCAAGTAAGATTCACGACCGGAGAAGACAAAAATCGCTCATCCAGTGTTTTAGCTACTTAGTAAAGGTGCCCCTGCTGACTAGCCAACCTCATAAAATCCCGCACAAACTTGTTCTAATTAGCAGGTTTATACTGTCGTTAGTAGGACTATAATTTGATCAAAGGAAATTCAATAAAGCTCATGTAATGGCTTTAAATGGCTGATCTAATTTTTCAGAGCTAATTAAAGTTGGTGTTTGCAAGCCGTAAACTGTGATTTATGATGGGAACAGCCAACACACAACACCGTTGAGTTGCTACTTAATTTCCATTAACTCTCCTTGCACGCGCCAAGGCTTACGAAGAACAGCTCCTGCGAGAGTTATTTGTGAAGACGTCTGAAATGAGTCATTTGTTTTTTGTTTTTTTTGAAATCACGGTGTTTCATGTCGAACTATGAAACTGCGGTGAACACTAAATATAAGACCAATTCCTTCAAACTCTTGTGTTGCTTTGGTTACAATAATAAAATTAGAAATAGCATGAAGAATTATATTGGTGACGATTGTAGCTATTATTGTCCTGAAGCGAAAATACCAGTAGATTGCTAACAGGTCGGAAACTGTCATGTTGTTGTATTTATTCAACTCTTCTTTCACTTCGCGTTATTCCCGCTTCCTATGCAGGGTCCGCGTGTTACTCAGATGCGACTTCTTGTTAGTACCACTCCCAACCGACCTGTCTCCTAGTCTGCCGTTGGGGGGGGGGGGGGGGATATATTTTTGGCTGATAAAACGTATGTTCACGGAGATGGTTTGCTTGCTTGCCGGATGAAAAACGCCAGATAAACTGGCGGAAAAAAAAAAAACCACTGCCCGCCCCCAAGACCTGCTAATTTGGCTATGCCTGAGGAAGATCCTCAAGTTCCTCACCTCTTCGACGGGAATCGAACCTGGGACGCTCCTTCCCGAGGCATGTGGTTGCGAAGCGCAAAGCCACTAGGTATATTTTATTAATACTAAAGCATCTACAATCAAAATAAATATATATACAACTATTTACAATATATACATTTGTACATAGAATGCTTATTCTAATTCCTATTTTGATTTACATTTCCTGATATCTTAATAATATATATTATGTACAATTTATTTTTCCTTATTTTTAACATCATACTCTGCTCAGTATCTGCTTCTTCCTACAGCCCTTTTTACATGAGTTGAGCAGTATTTTTCTTTTAATGTAACATAACTTTATTATCCATGGAATTCTGTATTATGAATTTAAGTTACCAGTCACATTTCTATTTCCATAAATTATATTTCCTTTTTATAATGAAATTCCTATATTTTTTTTTGGTATATTTCCAATTACATATGGGATTCGATGTACGTTATTATCTCTTGTGAGAGGACCCTTTTCCTTGAACCTATGTAAGGTTTGTTTTAAAATATACAACAATGGATTTTATATTGTTAACTAATTTGACAATATTCATATATAAATATACATATTCCTACATGTATGTACATACACACGTATACATATATACCTATTACTACTTTACATATAATATGTCTTCTATGCATGTGACTATTTTACTTATAATACATATAATTATTCTTTCGGAGACACTTCTTTATAGACCTTTGTTATGTGTGACTTGACAATTTTACATTTGGACTGTAAACATTTTGGATTGTACATTATACATTTACAGTATAATGTACAAGCCACTAGGCTTACCGAGCGGACAATGTATTTATTTAACTCTACCCTTCCTAATAGTTGTGTCTACGCGCGCAAGCATATGCACGTCATAGTGAGATGCGAGCTATTAGCGTAATGCGGCACTGTCCGTCGCACAGTTCCACTGTTGTTTATATGCAGTTTGCGCCAGTAGTAAAGTGTTCGTGGTGCTTATCGTGTTTACTCCGTTCTCTTTAAATATGTCCAAAAATTGTAAATCGATTCCTTTAATTACAATTAAAGGAATGGATTTTATTTTTAAGTAATTTTGAATTATACCAAACTGTATAATTTTATCGATAATAAACAATATTTTTTCATGTTTTTTTTTTAATTTTTACCATAATTTGGATATTTTATCCAAACACGTATATATTGTACTTACAGTGTGTATGTATATTTCGAAAGTTGCAGCACCCCCCCCCCCCACGATTTCAAGCCACGAGCCGCCATTGCTCAATACCTAACTTTCCTTTTTTTTTTTTTCCCCTATTCAATTCTTCTCTCTTGTATTTGTGACATATTTCCTCATGACATACAACTGACCTCTGTCTGACATTCTTCTATTCGATTTTATTCTTTTTTCTTGCGTTGTTCATCCTTAAACTCGTCTGTTGCTTATTTCGCGAAAAAGGCATCAAACGCACTACCTGTTCCCCATTTGTTTTCTGTTTTTTTTTTTTCCCATTCAAAAGAAAACACAGATATTTATTTCAATTATTTCTGTTCAAACCGTAGCGCGCGACGATTTATCTTCCTCTTCTATTTCTCGTGCGTATTTTATTTTATTTAGAGTTAACCTGTTTTATAAGCCGCTCAGTGAAGTTTCACCAATCAATGCGGTTTCAATATGGTTGTTAATATATCAACCGGAATCACACGAAGTAATTTCTTTGCGAACTTTAACCGAACTGCCTTCGGAGTTTATCGTAATTTTTCTCCTTCTGAAACGCTACTCGAAAAGTTTGCGTTTAATTCTACCGACCAATTTCTCCGGAATGGTTGATTTATCGAGGTGAATCATTTTAAGTGATATTTCGTGTTCCTTTAGCCACTGTTTAATAAATCTTTCAGGTTCTTCTACTCGAAGCGATTCAATATACTCTATTTTCTCTTAGGTTCGTGTGTCTAAGGCCAGCAGTCTACTCGCTTTCGATTTGATTCGAAGGATGTCTCTATCTGGATTTGTTTGCTATCGTCAATGTTTCGGAGACATATTCTGTTTGTCCATGATCATTAACGTGCTACTTTTGGAAATGCCCTTTTTAGTACTTCCAACCAGAAGTAAAGGTTTAGAGGCTTATTTCTTCTGTGCTGCTAAAAATGAATTAGTTTAGTTTAGAATACACTTCTGTTGTTCTTTGAAAAGCGCTAATAAGTAATTGTCTTCATAGCCAGAAATGATATCAACGAAAAGCAAAAATCTCATCATGGTGATTTAGAATTTTTATTTACATATTTTTTTTCTCACAAACTATGAAGATTCCATTATCATATATTATCTTTAATGCATTAACCAACTGGCATTTAACATTAAGGCTCAAATATCTCAAAAACATCCGTCTTTGCCAACATCTTGCATTCGCAGAAACCCAATTTTCTATGCATTGTAATCGTGTAGAGCAATTTTGCCTTTCTAAACCAAATCAATCGAATACATTCAAAGCACTGTTGCACACATAGCTTTAAACTGTGCAAATACTGACCGACTATAAAATGGCTTCGAAATCAATTGTGGCAACCATCTATCGCGAACAGTTTCTCTCCCGGTTTCCAATCTCCAAAGCTCCTAAATTTACCATGCTGTCAATTAGATTTTCGTAATTAAGTTCTTAATAACACACCGATAGCAGTATACAGCATGCATGTCATTCCAACCCATCCCATAATTCACCGCTAGAAACACAATTCCTACTCCAGGACCAGCTCATTCCAATGGAACATCAGCGTGCTTTGAAAGGGCTAATGGTCTCATATATTTCCCTGCTTATAATTTCCAAGGAACTTGGAAAACCTCTAATTGTGCGTTTCGCACTGTCTCTCAATAAATCTACGTGTATAATCTTCCCTGTTTCCCCTTTTCACTCCTAGAAGATCCAGTTACAAAGGTTTCGTAGGATCCCAGAAATAGCTGCTAGGATTAGTGTTTGCTCATAAACATAGCTCGAGTTACTGTGATATGTTGCTGATCGACAACAATTGACATTAGGAATCAAAAGTTGTTACGCATGCGTGGTGTTGATTTTAGACAGACATTTATGCAATATCTAAAACTGTGGATTTCAGTTAAAAATAGCAACTCTCTTTTACAATTATATATATATATAGAAAGTTTTTTATCTTGAGTATAATAAATGTTAAAGATACCAAGCTATTTTAAACCTGGTTTCAATCCATTTCCCAAGTAAGCAAACAGACAAGTAAGTCAAGTTTGCGAGTGCACGTCTGGGTGACCCGCACGTAGTGCAAGTCTTCGGCAACTCGTGGTAAAGGTGGAGTAAGCTCTGATCACTATTCTTAGTATTTACCCTTAATGCAAAGCACATCTCCTTGAGGAGATGTGCTTTTCATTAAGGGTAAATACTAAGAATAGTGATCAGAGCTTACTCCACCTTTTATATATATATATATATATATATATATATATATATAGAGAGAGAGAGAGAGAGAGAGAGAGAGAGAGAGAGAGAGAGAGAGAGAGAGAGAGGTTTCTGTTTATGAGTTTTACTGAATTTGAAATGTTCTCCTGAATAGAAAAAAGAGTGCAGATATAAAAATTATTTCGTCATTTGCATATTTACTTATCTTTCGGATTTGGAAAATTCTCAGCAGTTTTCTTTCTTTCGGAATCAGGCGTTCTCCAGTCTCATGTTTTCTCTCCTTCTTCAAAGATATTTCTGATTTCTTCTCGCTTTTTCATGCGAGGAATGAGCCACCTTAACACACACACACACACACACACACACACACACACACACACACACACACACACACACACACACACACACACCACACACACACACACCGAGGGATGTACTATCAAATTTCATCTTTTCATGTTCTCTCCAATTTCCGCATCAGGTATTTTGTTTTCATCTTCATGTTTTTTGCCGTCTTTCCAAGATTTAATAATATCTTGAATTTTAGCCTCTCTAAGGCGCAATTTAGGAATTCCAAACCTAGCTAAAATGATTTCGATATTATTAAACTGGGAATTGATTTTTACCTCTTTCAGAAGTTATCTATGATTGACGTTCACAGCCAGAAAACACGAAGCCATATCGTAGATATCTCGTCAAGTAGCCCGATTCTTGTCAATAACTCAATATATAGTAACATAAATTACTACATGTAATAATTACAAAATTTTATGAAAAAGGTGATTTTTAATATATTTCAATTAAATATATTATTTTTTGGTGTATGTTGAGTTTATCTTGAATTATTTCCAGAAATATGAAAATTAGAGAAAATAGATAAATTTTATTTATATTCATTATTTCTATATTATTAAATTTATATTACAAATTATTTTCTTAAAAAATAAACAAATACCTTTCAATAATATCTTAAATTCACAACAGATTGTGCTTCCATCTAGTGGTATCATATAGAAGTTTTATTCTTTGTACTGAAAACCAAAGCGATATTGATTGCATTCAGCAAGGCATGTATTTTAACACATTTATGATAATATATAAGAAATAATAATTTCACTATAGACTTGGTATGATTTAGTAAAAATAAGGCGTAAAATTATATCATTAACATTGCTAAGAAAGCGATCAACTCTGGCCTAAAATAATATTGGGCGTTCATCTTTCTTAGGTTGAGAATCATTTGATGACATCAATTTACACTTTGTAAATATGTAAGTGGAGTCGGTGGCTTTTGCAAGGATACTATTAGAATCATTTGGAATTTTGTTAGGATTTTTCATGATTATAAAAGTAATTTCTATTAATTAATATGACAAATGACGTAAGTAAAATATGATAGATAAACCAATAGAGAAATCACATTTTTCAGGATCCACCCAACGCGACAGTGTAATCGATTGAGTGCTTTCCAGGCATCCTTGCGATTGTTATAAATTGCCTAGATTTAATAATTGGCTATTGTTCTCAAAATGTTTGGGCTTTGACATTTCTGACGGCATTTTCTAAAGATTTTTATTGACAGTGAAAAATTCTTTGAATGTATACGAAGCCATTTCGCTAGTGTAATGTGAGAAGAGGGAATCATAAATAAAAGAAATCACCGAAAACAAATAAAGAAAGTAAACCAACAAAATACTGGTGAAATGAAATTTTGATGTGTCGGTCGTTTAAAATAATAGTTCTCGTAGTGAATGCCATTTTGTTCGTTGCCAAAATTAGGCTCTCTAGTATTGAGAAAATTTTTTTATCTGTTTGTGGATAATTGCTTATATTCTGTATTGTTTTCTCGATTGTCAATAATAAAACAACTACAATGGTCATTCGTTAAAATAGCAATCGAATATTCCCAACAATGGAAAGTATATATCTAATGGAAATGAACTCAACAATGAAAATAGCCTAACAATTATAAGAAACATCTAAATTTACACAAGAGCAATACATTCGTATATCTAGCCATAATATAGGCATAATGTACATTGGAAATCTCCGCAACATCAAGACAGTTAATCGATTGGATCGAATATCAAATAATTCAAACAAACAAGAAAAAGACGGACATCAGCAAATAATCAGAATGGCAGAACATCATGAGTTTGCTAAGCACACAACCACAAATAAATAATCCCCATTCTTACTTCAACAAATACATTGAAAGCGTGCCCACTTCATGGTTCTTAGTTTCTTTTTGCTCTTTTTTTTTTCTCCGTTTTACTTTTCTGTTTGGAAAATTGGAAAATATCGCTTAAACTACTTGTTCAGATGACCATGGAGACTGTTAGTAGAGGAAAAGCATTGTTAAGGAGAAACCATATAACATGCGGGACTAGAAAAAAAGCAAATTCTTCAAGCAAACTGAAATGTGTGTGTGCTCGTGTGTGCGTGTGTGTATATATATATATATATATATATATATATATATATATATATATATATATATAGTCTTTTACTTGATAGCTTACGCAGTCCATTCAAGTAAAAACAAATCAAGTCTCGAATGAAGTGATTGAAAGAGAAAATATATAGGCTATATAACTCTATTAACATAAACTGTTTCTCTGTATATGAAAGTTTTTCCCCAGTTGAAGGAGGGTTGGTTGCTTGTTACTGGGCAACAAGAACTTGAATTCAAGTGAACACTGCAATGTGATTATAACAAATATATATATATATATATATATATATATATATATATATACTGATAATGAATATATATATATTCATTATTCATTATCAGTAACTTCCTATTTACATTTTTTTAAAAAAACTATTTATCCGGACTCCAACATTATGAGATCTTACGTTTAGCTATTCTAACCACGTCTAGCTATCAATCCATCTAGATCTTGGTCTTTATCTTAGTCTTTTTTCCAGCCATTCTTCCATCAAAAGTCTGTCTTATTTTCGACTTTATATTCTGTAGAGTGCTTTGACAGTTTTATTTTCTAGTACATCATATATTAATGAGATGGTATCCTATATGTTTTGTGTTTGCTTGTCTAGTATACCTCTAGAGATGCGAGCTTACATTTCCTGCTCAAATTTTTCTTCTAATTTTAAATTAACCATTTCTGTACAAAGCTCTAGAATTCCTTTTAGCAAAATTAACTAACACTGTTATTATAATAACTGCCTACGACCATCTCAAAAAAAAAAAAAAAAACACTTTCGGCTAAGTTTTTAGTATTGAATGAAATCTTCATAATTAAATGTTTTGTTAATCCCTTTTCTTTCAGATTCCCGAAGAGCCTCGAGGTCTCTTAAGGGATAGCTGTTAATAACATCTTTCATTTCCTATATACGTTTAAAATATAAATTGAACTCACCTGTTTCGGATATGTTGTTTGTGTGTGCCTTCTAAATTTTTCTTGTATGCCTCTGTTCTGTTTCGCTATATCGGTACCGCTTTGGTAGCCTGCGGATGCTGGATTCTTCCAAGAAGACCCAAAATGAGAGAGAGAGAGGAAGAGAGAGAGAGAGAGAGAGAGAGAGAGAGAGAGCAAGTGAAGTGTACATTCCTTAAACACCTTAGGCATGTAATGCAATCGCTTTTTCCTAGTAAAGTTGTTTTCTCCGAGGCTACAATTCCATTTTTAGGTGATAGATGTTAATAATAATAAGAATCGAGTCCCCCTGATTACGTTTTGTAAGCAATTAACGCCGACTTACCATTCCTCTACCGCATCCCCCTAAGGGCGATGCACTAGAGGAATCCACCGTATGAGACTGGCTAACTCACCTTCAATTGAAAAGTCGTAGACCGGTTCGAAACCAGATTTTTCGTGCCCACAGGGCTTCAAATAATCACAATAAAGAGTTGCATATCCGCAAAACGTTTTATAAAGCTTAGTAACATGTTAATTATATCACTAAATCTATATATTTCATGTATTTCATGGCAAATTTCACATGCTATTAGTCGGCTGAATCATTATGCCAAGTTTACAAGCAAATGACAGGTTTTATAGTACTGAAACAATCGATTAGTTTTATCTTGAGTCCTCTTGGAAGAATCCAGCATCCACAGGCTACAAAGTTTACTATTACCAAAGCGATACCGATAGAACAACGAAACGTTTGCTTGAAACAAGGCACAAGAATTAAATGGACTAAGATATGTTTATATTAGTCATCGCACAGAATGAGATCATAGATATGTTTAAGTAAAACTGAATTATTAAACCTAAAGCAAATGCAAAATTAATTGTTTGTGAATAAAAGGGAAACTTAATTATATGCAGCAAAAATTACGAAAAAAACATTTGTAGAAACGGATTCAAATGCGATGCTTATTCTATTCCTATTTCTTTCATAGAAGGTGCGAGAGGTTGCCATTGATAACTAAACACCTTATTCCAACGAACAAGAATAATACGGAAAGAAATTGGACACCAGAAACATGCAACTGAACAATTTTTACAGTTAGAAAAGCTTACATAATAATTCGTTTACTCGGACATAAAATTTTTCAGCGCATGCGCCGTTGTAAATGCAAATGGCAATCATAGAAGCCAATCAAGGAAATGGTTTTCTGAGTGTAGCGACGGTAGACCACGATATACATGCGTTTGTGTGCCGCATCCCCCTTACGTGATATTGTACTTATCGCCCGACGATGCATTTCGCTTAGGAAATGATGCGTTTTTTTTTTTTTTTTTTTTCGAAAATGATGGCTGGATATGTAGTGAAATATCGTCTTGCAAAGCACATTCGTTCCATCCTCTTCCTCTTAACCAATCTCTTACTTTTTCTCCGGTTCTCGTAAGATAGCAAACATGCTGTTACCATTGATAACACTCGTTTATGGACATTATACGTAGTTTGGAGTATTGCAATGGGGAATTATATGTGACTGGCGACATGATAAACAAATTTTATTCTTCTATCAGCGTGTGGCTTAGGCAGAAAGAGTGATAGAGTGTGTTGAGATATTGACAACGCCATATTCGAACATGATACCGCAAAGGATGGATCGTATGTTAATCCACGTCATGTACAGAGGAGAGAGAGAGAGAGAGAGGAGTCGAATTGCATCAGGAATATGTGGTAATATAACGTTGCTCAATTTCTACTAATGGACTGGACCACAGTTTACTGTCTGTAGCAGAGACACACAACGTAAAGAGATAGGAAGCACATTTAAACGCGCGCGCGCGCGCGTGAAAAGAGAAACGTATAATCGGAAAGAAAAATGGACAGACGAATCAGTAGACAAATATACATCTATTAATAGAGACACATGCTTAGGAGAAATTAAAAAAAAACAGATAGGGAAAGTCACAAATATAAATAATGTTAGAGAGAGAGAAAGAGAGAAGACGAAACAGAGACGAAAAATATAATGAAGAACAGAGAAAATAAAGAAAAAGTTAACGAGTAACGCAAATTGACATATTTTGCTAATTTAAAGGATAAAATTTGGCTTTGATTGGCTTCTTCAACAACACAAAGCAAGTGCGTTCTATTATTATTATTACGTGACACTTGCAGGGGTGTCCAAAGACTCATCGAGGGAGGGCACCTAATCTACTGTTCTCTGTCTCCCCCAACTACAATGAACCGCAACTACATCATCGCCATCTACCGTCCTCCACCACCAATAGTATTTTCACAGACAATCACAAACATCATGCCCACGGCGGGATTCAAACCCGCAGCCTTTTGGCTGGAGAGCGGACACGCCAACCACTGGGCCAACCAGTCCGTCTTTCCTTTGAATTCTTTTTCGTTTATCTCAGATCACCTGATTTTGGAACGGTAAGCACATAAGTTTTACCCTTTCACAAAGAGGTCCATCTAAAATTGTAAAACAGAACTGTGTACAATCTTCAGGCCACCCAGACTTCATTATGGTCACCCTTCAGCCCAAAATGCTTCAAGGAAAGGCCATAATTATGCACTTTCGCCAATTAGACGTAAGTCAAGTAATGTAACCAACGGGTCCATTTACCACTTCTGCAAATTCCATTATTCCCGTTCTTCGCATCAAAACAAACTTTTATTCCAAAATGATCCACCAAGCTGTGCTTACTTTTCGCAAATGTCTTAAA
The DNA here is from genome assembly GCF_054136105.1 of Typopeltis vanoorti. Lineage (NCBI taxonomy): Eukaryota > Metazoa > Arthropoda > Arachnida > Uropygi > Thelyphonidae > Typopeltis > Typopeltis vanoorti. The sequence goes on from NC_143553.1 coordinate 109,349,331, forward strand.
CATTCCACGGATATTAATAAAACTGATTATTGAATTCATTTCAAACTAAAATTCATGACGTCGCTCTGTTTGTGTGACGTCACAAATAGCGCTTTGACTACAATTCAATCTTTAGAGTTACGGTAATTTTGCTTTTCTATTGATACTATATTTTCTAAGCTGAAATTGCGCCAATAACGAAACCGTAAAAGACGACCGTACATGAATGCATGCGATGTTCTTTTAGAGACTATCGATGGAGAATATTTCGCACTAATATTTGATATTTTTAATGGACTTTGCAAGATTAATGTATTATGTTCAACTATTATACGAGTGAAGATCGCTATTTTCCAGATATGATATTAATATAGTGAATATCTCTTGTTCTGTTACAATAATAACATTAACAAGACATTTGGGCAATATAAGTAATTTGGTTGGCTCAGGAAATAGAGTTCTGAAGTAGATTGGAAAAACAGCGTCCATGCTTTGTCTCTAAAGTCAGGTTTAAGAATTATTTAATCCTTACTCTCCACACTTGATATTAATATGCTGTACACGTTTATGCCCTTTTGTGGGTGAGCCTGTTTAAATAACAATTCACTTCGGTAGTCAGCTATAGACGATGAACGTTGGTTGGCAAGAACTCAATTTGTCTTAATTTGTGACAGCGCAGACAAGCCATCCCAAGAACACACACACACAACTACTCCCTTATACGGTCTTCGTATTCTCCGGGTATAAAATCTGAATCTTTGAATTCGGCAATGGAAAATATCTTCAAGATCGTCAAACTCTTACAGTAATGTATACTAATGCTTAGATGTATGTACTGTTTTCTAACAAGATTTGCATAGTTATGTTAATTAGCACATTAATATAATCTATAAATACTGGTATTTAATGTATTTATTCGTTAAGGTAAGCATATAGTTTTCTCACTGAAGTCGTAATGTAACTTGAGTGGTGTGATGATTGCATACGAAATAGAAGATTGGTATAATCTGAAGAAAAAATTTGCCGATCAGACGTCTCGTACGGGAAAACATCTCTCTCTCTCTCTCTCTCTCTCTCTCTCTCTCTCTCTCTCTCTCTCTCTCTCTCTCTGTGTGTGTGTGTGTGTGTGTGTGTGTGTGTGTGTGTGTGTGTGTGTGTGTGTGTGTGTGTGTGTGTGTGTGTGTGTGTGTGTGTGTGTGTGTGTGTGTGTGTGTTTCATAAATTACAGAAAAGAAAACATCTTAGGTGATTTCTATGCTTATATTATATTAAAGTAATGTAAGCAGCTGTCATCGGTGAGTGTAAAATTTGTGGTCGTCTTGTATCACGAGAATGGCATAAAATAAACATTTTGAAAAGAAATTTCAGAGGTCATCTTATACGCCCAGTTGTCTTGTACGTCGGCATATACGATAGTAACAAAATTAGATTCATGAAAGCCAAGTTCAACTAATTGTAATAGATGTTCAGACATAATTATGTTAAGAATAATAGGATAAAACAGATTTTAATTTCCTTTTAAATAAATCGATAGAACTATAAAATTACAGGATATCCGAATGCATAATAAATAGCTCTGTTGGAGACTTTATATGTTATTCATAGAGTAGAATACAATAATTAATAGTAATAATTGTAATATGAAATTTTATTGTGTAGGCAAGTGGTCAGAAGAAAGTTGATATGTTTATTGAACAACTCCTGAGGGAAAACCAGGAGGAGAATGAGGAGTAGTTTCGTATTGACATGATATTGACCAGCAGTGGCTCCTTAGAATATTTATGGGCTTGAGGACAAGTGGAGGGGTGGGGGTACGAACAGTTGTGCGGAATCGACGTTGAAAATAAGTATTGATATAACGCAGGCATAAGTTTGAAACTACAGAAAATCTGTGACAAAGTGACTAGTGTGTGTGTGTGTGTGTGTGTGTGTGTGTGAGAGAGAGAGAGAGAGAGAGAGAGAGAGATGGGTCACCAATTAACTGTATCTCACTGCATAGCCCAAACGTGTTTAGTTAGGATTTTGGTATCCCAGTCCCAAATGTGTTAACAGTATTCTAAGGTAGGCAACTTTTTTTTTCGATATACATTGTTAGTAGCTGCTCAGGTGAGAATGCAGAATATCTTGAAAGGTAAAGATTATCCAGATATACAGATCTTGTGATGCTTCTGTTTCTTTCATATATAAAGTTGTACATGACATATACTTTACATACGTGGATATCTAAAAGTGTACAGTAAATTGATTGTCTTCACAAAATGAAACAATGATTTTCAGTAGACTCCACTGTATTTTCATAAAAGAATGTCAAGAATATTTTAAAATAAATATTTTCTATTTAAAATTCTTGATAGATACCTAACTATGATCGCTGTTCATTCACCTTTTAACAAACACCTAGAACATTTCAAAAGAGTTCTACCCTTTTGTCATCAGTAGCTATCGGTATTGCAACAATTCCACTAAAAAGCGCAACATATTTCGTGATTTACAAAATTTAAATCGGTGAATCGTATTCAACAAGGATTTAGACGAATCGTTCAGTGCAATCTACTTGACAATAAATGCATAAAGAGGAGATTAATGACTTGGAAGAATAAATAGCAATACTTGCGCAAACATAGAGCCGTTTTGAGTGTTACAAAAATATTTTAGCATTTTTGAAACATCCGTGCAAAAAAAACTTAGGATGCCATGTTGTTGTTGTTGATTCAGAGGAATCAACAACACCAACAGAATTATAGTTCTTAAGAAAGCATTTTTAAGAAGGCCAATCGAAAATAAAAGAGACGGTATGTGGAATTTGACCAGCGGTTGTTCGTGTTTTGACCCACTTAAAGGATTCGGTTGCTTTCAATTATGGCCGAAGTAACTAAGACCAGTGTTTTGTGTCTGATAACAAAATGTGTTCTAGAGGTAAACGTGTTTTGTTAATGAGAAACCAAATTTCTGCGAAGAAAACCTCAAAGGTAATTTTCCTATGTAATAAATTATTTAGAACTCAAAAAGAAATCCATGGCGGAATCGTATGGGAAAGAAGAAGAAATTGAAGAACATCTCTTGGAAGAATTGAATCAGACTATATTTTTGTCACTGAATCTGTAGTATCGTCGAGCGTCAATCCTACATCTACACCCGTCAGTATGAAGAGCTGGGCATTCTTTTAACATGTAAATTCAGCATCAAAATAGACATTCGTCTTGGGTCCTGGTATTGGCGCATCGACGCGACGAAGAAAAGACGACAGTTCGTTACATTTGGTTCACAGATACAGATGAAAGAACTGTTGAAGGATGTTATTTACATATCGGAGGCCTAGAGCGGAAGTGCGAGACTTTCTTGTATATTCGTGGGAGAGTAAGAAAGCTAAAGCAACGGAATTTCCATTGCTACTGAGTGTTATTGGATTTCGCAGCGAAATAAGTTCTAACTAAGTAAACACGATAAGAAATGCTTCCAATAACTTCAATGGGATCAGAAATGGTTGCATTTCAATTTGTACTGGATGAATGTGTTTTCCTACACGTGTGTGAACAATGAGCACTCTCGGCCTTTTTTTTTTTTTAATTGTCCTGTCATTTTCATTGTTACTGGAATGACAGCTATATCTCGAATTATTGATACAATAATATTTTGATACTCTCTCAAGAATTGTTTGAAAACTTTAAAGCTGCAACTGAAGCAATCTATGAAATATTCAATTTCCTTTTTTGTTTTTTCTGAATATACACGAACCATATATAAGTTAGTTATACACTGCTTGGAAATAAGTCAACGAATACCATAGTGTGAGCAACAAACAACCATGATGCCATCTTAATAAGATTGTAGCACTTCCTTTCACTGCGATGAATGCAGCAATCCTACGAGGTTATTTTCCACAAGCGTGCGATAGCAATCAATAGGAATTTCAACCATTCTTCCTGTAGGAATGTAATCGGATCCTGGACTGTTATGGGGCGGACGTCCCTTGACTCAAAGAACGTTCCCCCCACAACAGTCCAGAATGGTTCAGAAGAGAATAATCTCTTCTTTTTCCGTTGACAATACCCTTAAAACATATAAAAGATCCTGTTCCTCCCATCTTTGAAATGATGCTGAAAACAGAAAAAGATGTTGCTGTTGCTGAATGCCAGCACAATACTGTCCACGTAAATAAATGGACAAATATAGAAAACACTGAGCTATTCTGGACTGAAGTACGAGAATACAAAGATGCATCTGGAATGAATCTATTTAAAGAAATTACTGAGTTTGCAATAAATTTATTAATACTGGAAAATTCAAATGCGGAAATTGGACGAATGTTTAGTTACATGAATGTAGTTAAAACTAAATTATGAAACAAGTTGGAGTTGCCAGTGCTGACAGCTATTTTGTCAGTCAAGTATGGCCTCAGGCGTAATAATACGTGCTGTATAGACTAACATTTACTAGAATCTACACTGAGTAATATTGGAACGATGGCCACATATAATAAAGCTGAAAATCTAAGTGAAAACGTGGGTGAATTCAATCTCAGAAGATCATTTGGAAGATATCTTTAGCCACTTATATGGATGGAAGTATCACTTCAACTTGAATAAATTCAGTAACTGAAAAGTATCAGCTACTACTTCTAAAATTTTACTTTCAAATTTTTATTTTTAACTCTTTTTAGCTCATTTTGTTTAAAGATTTAGCTGCTTTTAGTTATTTTCATTTGGCAACAGTACTCTTGACCTTATCCCGCGCTTCCGTTCATCCCACAGATATCCAGTAGGGTTCAGATCAGGGCTCTGTGGATCCAGTCAAGTGTGGTGAAGTTCAGGTCCAGAAACCAAGCAGTTACAGAAGCAGCCTTATGACGCAGTGTTCAAAGAGACAATGGTCAGTTCCGTAGAAATCCCACAAAATAGGAATCATGTCCAGAATGTTGAAATACCTCTTGGAGCTCAATGTTCGTGGCACCACAAACAGAGGTCTGAGGCCAAACCAGGACCATATCGTCACACCACCAAGCCTGAATTTCATTGTTGGGTTACGCACGCTGGTAAGAGACGTTCACCGGGCATCCGCCATATCCACACCAGTCCATCTGTTTGATGGAGGGTGTAGCGTGATTCGTCGCTCCATAACATAGCTTTTCTACGCCCCACTGTACACTCTGCACCACTGAAGACGATGCCGCATGTTGGTTCGAGTAAAGTGAGGCTTACATATAGCAGACTTACCATGGAAATTCATGTTTTGAACCATGGTTCTGAAGTTTTTTGCGCAAATTCATGTTCCAGTAATGCCCAGAATTCCGTATTGAACGTATCGGCTGACGAATTGAGACTTTTCCATATTATTCTTTGTAGCACTCTACGACTTTCGGTGAGTGTGGTGGATTGTCAACTGCGGATTGCACTTGCAGTTTACTTCTGCGATTCCATCTCAGTATAATATCACTAATTGCTGACCTGAGATGCCCAATTTGTTAACTATTTTCAGAACAGACCTGCAATATGGCATCCTCTTTCAAACTCCGTCAGTTCCCCCTCTCCTCTCGCAGCTATTTCACCTGGACACAGCTGCACCGACTGGAAACATATTCCTCTAATTTATACCAGCTACAAACACGTAACACCGTTAAATGACAGGATGCGCCTAACCCAATGGCTATCCTTTGAATTCTTTCCAAGCAGTGTCTATCCACGTAAATGACGA